>NC_056731.1:1013758750-1013918750 GCF_019279795.1 Protopterus annectens | reverse complement strand
CAATTGCTTAATCTGTGTAGGCATTGCTTACCACCATGCAAACAGGCTTAAACCTGCTTACTGCTGCTAATTTCTTTAAAATAAATAAATAAAGGTTGATAGGAAGTTGGTGAATAAGGGGTGCAAAAGTGGAAAGACAATAGAGAAAATAGCTAGGGATGTGCAGGAAGGGTGTAGGGAAGGTCCATAGCTGCCCATTTCTTCTACAGCAACAGCTGTGTATATACACTGAATTTAGAGATAGATTTGGACACTCATACTCCTGGGAGAAGGGTGAGGACAACAATAATGTGTTGTTAAGTCAATTAGACGAGATTACATGTGCCAGTGGACACATGCAAAATGGATAGCTATGTATGGGGCAAGATTTTTTGGGGGGAACAGATTGTCCTTATTTTTTTTTCTAGGTGAGAGTGGGATATTGGGGAGGGATAGTAGGTATATTTGGGGAAGTAGGTTGGGTAGGTAACAGAAAAGACAAGATGCATACAGGGGCGGTATATGACACATGTGGGGGTAAACACCTTAATGGGGAGGGGTGTTGGGTAATCGGCAGCCCATGAACCCCCTAGTGGAAACACTGGGACTAAGGACCCAACCATGGACAGTCACCACTGCACCTTCACAGCCCCGAATAGGGCTGTGCTGGGGGCTGAGTAGGAGGGCCAGGCCAACCCTCTTGTTGTGACACACAGCCCGCAAGCTGGTGTAGCAGACCTCCGACCTCCCTGCGGAGCTCACTATGCACCACAACCCGGAGCTGGCGACTGGTGACAGGTTCCTCTCCCACCTGCTCCCAGGGGGGACCCCATCCCCTGAGGTGGTTCCACCTGAAAGTGGTGCAGGACCAACGGAAAAGAAGGTCCTGGGTTGGGTCCCAGACGTGCTGGTGCCCAGTGCCATGGCCACCTGAGGTGGGACAGGTGGCTCCGCCGGGACCGGCCTTCCCAAATGTGCAATGGTGTTTAAATTTTATCAACATTTGTGGGTTAGTAATAGTCAACATATTCCAGGATTAGGTTTAACAGCATACATACATATTCCCATTAACCCAAACACCAAATATGGACCAGTTGCATAGCAAACAGAACACATGCATATATGGGGCCACAGTGGTCATTACAACAACATGCAGGTACAATGATGGCAGCATGCCACCAATGTGGGAGTATTTCAACATAGCACATGCATAGAAACAAATTTAAATAATTATCAAGCAATAGGACATGTGTCCCAACAGTAGAGTTAAGTCAGCACATATCAACTGAGTTGTGTATTTAGTTTATTGTTGCAGATATTGTGGGGGTAAGAGAAAGATGTCAATTAACAACTAGTATATTCCTGTAGTTCACATTACTTTTCTAGTCAGTGCTGTGATCTGTACCTTACAGGTATCAGTACACTATACTATTGCCTTAGTTTGGACAGTGGTATGGCTGTCGACAACTATATACATGAAATGAGTTTTACCTGCAGTATACACCTCTTACCTGATATACCTGTGGAGGTATTGTTTGTTAACACTGCTTAACTGTTTCTACACATGGCCCCAGATTCCAGGTTAATGTTATGCACATACCTGTCCATCTCTTTTTGCACACACCCAGGGCATGTCTTCACCACATGCAGGTGAACCGGGACATATTTCGACTATTGTCCTCTTAAACCTTTAGTGACTTGTACAATGACAGGTTTGTTTTATTTGACATTTTCCAAATATGTACAGGTCTGACAGTCAGTTATATGACATGAAATGTTGCCTACATGTCAGAAATTAGCATATGACAGGGGGGCAGGGTAACAGCCAGCAGATACGGGCCAAATAACTGGACATTCTGAACATTTCTGTATGCTTGTGGGGTATGATTCTGCATACAGCTTACTACCACTCCCAGGATTCATACCATGGCTGTGTCTGCTAATAATAAAACGCTGTCCACCACAGATGAGTGTTTTATATAAGTATTGCTGTGTATCTCTTGTCTGATTTCTGTCTATAATTCTTCTGTGGTTTTACATTCTGACCTTGTAATTACAACACTCTTATACAGGCTTTCCTAGACAGTTGTATTATGTAGTACAGTGTGGGTGACAGTGATGAGTTCACATTACTTTCCTAGTCAGTGCTGTGATCTGTACCTTACAGGTATTAGTACACTATGCTATTGCCTTAGTTTGGACGGTGGTATGGCTGTCGACAACTGTATACATGGTCTGGTTTTACCTGCAGTATACACCTCTTACCTGGTATACCTGTGGAGGTATTGTTTGTTAACACTACCTAATTGTTTCTACACATGGTCCCAGATTCCAGGTTAATGTTATGCACATACCTGTCCATCTCTTTTTGCACACACCCTGGGCATGTCTTCACCACATGCAGGTGAACCTGGACATATTTCGACTATTGTCCTCTTAAACCTTTAGTGACTTGTACAATGACAGATTTGTTTTATTTGACATTTTCCAAATATGTACAGGTCTGACAGTCAGTTATATGACATGAAATGTTGCCTACATGTCAGAAATTAGCACACTGATATGGCTGGGGGCAGGGTAACAGCCAGCAGATATGGGCCAAATAACTGGACATTCTGGACATTTCTGTATGCTTGTGGGGTATGATTCTGCATACTGCTTACTACAACTCCCAGGATTCATACCATGGCTGTGTCTGCTAATAATAAAACACTGTCCATCACAGTTGAGTGTGCTATATAGGTATTGCTGTGTATCTCTATGCAACTCTACATTACCATATGATACCAGGTGAACACATGCAGTCCAGCAGTTAGACCGTAATTGTCAGGCTATTATGCTTTTATTTACATACACCCTATATGAAACTCTTCCTGCCCTATTCTCTGGTGTATGCAGTACATGCAATAAACAATACAGGTTTTATTCAGCAATTAACTTACTACTAATTTTAGATTTATTTCCTATGACAGTACATGCAAGAGCATTACTAACCTGCCTCACGTTGCAACTGCTGCAGTCTAAAGCCATGGGCTTCCTGGTTCATGGCCCGTTCACCTGCCTCTGTGAAAGACATAAGAGGAATATCTAGCCATACCTATCCATAATATACATGTGCTGGCAATTTGTTAAACAGGTAGTGGACTGATACTTACACACAGCTGAGACTTCCCCTGTCCTCCTAGCCTCTTGAATCCACTGATCCAAGAGATACCCCTTTCTCTGCTTCAGGTATGCATAGTGATGCCTGACCTGCTCACAAGTTTGGGGTATGCCAGTGGCACTGGTGAGGTCACAGGCGAGATGGTCCCAGGCTTCTGCTTTGTATTGGGAACCCTAGTACTGGCCCTGCAGCAGTTGCTGGTCATGGTCTTTCACAAGGAGTCCTGCCATGACTCTGGACTCCTGGATGCCCCAGCACTGTGCCCGAAAGCTCACACCCACTCCCATTCCAGACACAGTGCCTACAAGGAGAAGCTACAATCAGTTATGAGATGTATTCCCGCCTGTTAGGTTTAAATAGGGCCAGTTTTTGGCACTTTACAATAGTTGGACAGTTTTGAAAAGGCTAAGCTATGGGTAAACTTGCTTACCTAAGGTTGGCATTACTTAAAGGGGTATACCAATGGGCAGACTGAGTTAGCTGGCCTACACATTGTTTACACCTACTAAACAGGGCTGCGCAATGCTTAGCATTGCTTAATATTTGATTTGCATTATATTTGCATTGTGGCATTGATTTATTATTCATTACTTATTAAATGTGCATTTGGTATCCATGATTCATGTGTACGTACACTGTATGGGGTCCTTCTGCTTATTAGGGGATTTCAACACTTTATTGCAATGACACCTCACATCTGGGCTTAATGCAGTACTCCAGTTCACATATTTATCTCCTGTAGTAGGTTATACAATATAAAACTGTATACAGATTCCTTTCACATGTTCAGTTTGTATTTCCTGTAGTGAGAATCTGTTTGGTGATACCTCAATCTTATGTACTTTTATGAAGCTTAGCGGTTAACTACTGTGACTATAGTGTACAGGGTCCTGGGTTTAAGACCTGCAAAGTCTGTTTACTTTGTTCATAGGTAGGTACTAGGCTATCTGCCTGAGGGCATTATTAGCCTAGCCAGAGTGTGTCGGCTTTCACCGCCCCATTGATTAATTAACTGATCTTCTGTCAAGCAGAGCCAATGAAGTGATCCCAGGGGTGTATTTTCTGTTACCCATTCACTCGTCAAGGTTTCTCTTGAAGAGTGTTAGTGAGGGGCTCTACCTAATGTAGTTTGGAATTTTGTTCCAAAGCATGGGGAGTCTCTGTAACAGGAACCTATCCCTCCAGCATGTTCTATTTATTGTTGTGGTGAGGTTTAGCTCACTAGAGCACGTGGCTCGCAGTGACTTGGATTTCTTTAGGTGGAGCATGTCCATCAATTCTGAGTTGGACATGGCTTTGTAAGTCAGGCAGTGATCACCTCTGAGTAAGCCATATGCCAGTGAGTACAGCTGGAGTTTTTTCAGTCGTGCTGCATAGTACATATGTTTGAAGCCAGTAATCCTCTTGGTGAGGTACTTTTGTGGTCTCTTCAGCTGTTGGAAGTGTCTTATGAGGTACATCCCAAATGGGGCATTGTACTCTATGATGGGTCTGATGAGTGACGAGTAGAGAGGCACTATAACCTCTTTATTTCTAGATGCAAACCCTTTAGTAATTAGATGGGCCACATAGAAGGATTTCCTAACTGCTTTGGCAATATGATTGTCAAAGGAGAGATTACTATCTACCTGGGTCCCTGGATCTCTTATTACCTCTTCTGTATTAAGGGGGCTGCCACCTATGTAGTAATTTGTGGGTATTTTGTTTTTCCCAAATGGGATGACTATGCATTTCTTGGCATTTAGCTTGAGGCCATTACTTTGACACCAGGTGTCTGTCTCAGTAAGGCCCATTTGGAGGATGTCTGTGTCAGCTGGAGAGTCAATTATGGCTCCCAGTTTGCAGTCATCAGGGAACTTGGTTAGCCACAGTCCTCCTGTGTTTGCCTGTACTTCTGAGAAGTATATGCCGAACAGTAGGGGTCCCAGGACCGAGCCTTGCTGGACACCACTTGTGACTGGTTTAGAGTCTGACCTGGAGCCCGCTATTCTTACCGTGTGAGTTCTGTCTGTAAGCCAGTTGGCAACCCATCTTGTGATGTAGGGGGTTATGTTCAGGCTGGTGAGTTTTTCTGTAATACCCGAGTGGGGAATGGTGTTGAAAGCCTTGGCGAGGTCAAGGTAGGCTGTGTGAGCAACCTTTCCCTCATCTATGGCCTCGGAGACTGTCTTGAAGAAGTCAACCAGGTTTAGTAGGCATGATCTGCCCTTAACAAAGCTGGGTTGGGTCAAGTGTTTGGCAGTTCCCAATGTCTTTTTTAATGAGTTCCATGATGATGCGCTCCATAGCCTTGCAGACCAGGCTAGTCAGGCTTATGGGGCAATAGTTACCAGGGCCAGTTGTGGCCCCTCCTTTGTAGAGTAGAATAACAGTTGCTGTGCGCCATTCTATGGGCACATAACCTGTAGAGAGGTTGAGGTCGAACAGTGTGTTTAAGTGGGGGGTTAGTTCATTCTGTAGTTCGTGCAAGAATTTGGCCCCATTGATGCTGTGTTTTTGGCTTTTGAAAGGGCTATTTTCACCTGTGCATCTGTGATTTCTGGGGCACTACACTTTTCCGGTATTGTTGTAGACCCTTTTGGGGGTGAGAGGGTGGTGATGTTTGCACTGAATCTATCTGCCAGGATGTTAGCAATATCAGTAGGGTCAGTATATTTTGTGCTATTTTGCACTAGTTCAGTGCATATCTTTGAGTTGCCACTTAGGTTGATAGGTTCATAGGTAGGTACTAGGCTATCAGGTCTGGGGCTTATACAAGCCCAGCCTAAAAGGTACCCTGGCTTTTGCCACTCAAGAAAATTATTTTCCTGTGCCAGTGTCGAGCAGAGACACAGAGGTGATCCCCTGGGTGAATTTCTTATTTCCCGTCCAATCATCAAGATTTTTTTTGAAGAGTGCTAATGAGGAGCTTTGTTTGATATAGATAGGTAGTTTATTCCAGAGTGTGGGAATTCTCTGGGACATGAATCTATCCCTCTGGCATGTTCTGTTTATTTTGGTGACAAGGTTTAGGTCCCTAGAGCATGTAGCTCGGAGGGATTTGGATTTCTTTAAGTGGAGCATGTCCAACAGCTCTGGGTTTGACAGAGCTTTGTATGTTAGGCAGAGATCACCTCTGAGTAGGCGATATGTGACGGAGTACAGCTGGAGTTTTTTGAGACGATCTGCATAGGGCATCTGTTTGAGGCTGGTAATCCTCTTTGTGAGGTATTTCTATGGCCTTTCCAGTTGTTGTAGATGTCTTGTGAGGTACATTCCAACAGGGGTGTTGTACTCTATAATGGGTCTAATGAGTGATGAGTAGAGGGGAACAATGACCTCTTTTTTTCTGGATGAGAAACCTTTTGTGATGAGGTGTGCCACATAGAAGGATTTCCTGACTACTGTGGCGATGTGATTATCAAAGGAGAGACTACTGTCCACCTGTATCTCAAGGTCTCTTATCACACTTTTGGTGTTAAGTATACTACCGCCTACGTGGTAGTTCATGGGTACAGAGTTTTTACCAAAGGGGATGACAATGCACTTTTTGGCATTGAGCTTGAGGCCATGGCTTTGACACTAGACATCTGACTCAGTGAGGCCCTTTTGTAGGATGTCCACATCGTTAGGAGTTTCGATCATGGCTCCTAGTTTGCAGTCATCTATGAACTTTGTTAGCCAAAGACCTTCTGTGTTAGCCTGTACTTCAGAGAAGTATATACCAAACAGGAGAGGACCCAGGACTGAACCCTGTCGTACTTCACTTGTAACTAGCCTGAAGTCAGATTTGGAGTCTGCTACTTTCACAGTGTGGGTTCTGTCAGTAAGCCAGTTGGCAACCCATCTTGTGACATAGGGATTTATACCTTGTTTAGTGAGTTCATCTATAATTCCAGAGTGGGGGATGGTGTCGAAAGCCTTGGCAAGATCTAGATAGGCTGTGTGAACCACCTTACCCTTGTCTACAGCTTTGGTGACTGCTTCAAAGAAGTCTATCAGGTTTAGGAGACATGATCTGCCTTTTACAAACCCAAACTAGGTGGGGTCCAGAGTTCAGAGATTACCAGTGTTTTTGTTTATATGTTCCATGATGATACGTTCCATGGCCTTGCAGACCAGGCTCATCAGGCTAATGAGCCGGTAGTTCCCAGGGTCCATGGTGGCCCCCCCCCCCTTGTGGAGTGGGATAACCGTCGCTGTGCACCATTCAGCAGGCAGAAAGCCTGAGGTGAGGCTATGACTGAACATGGTTCTTAGGTGGCATGCCAGTTCATTCTGTAGTTCATGTAGAACACAGCCTGGGATGTTGTCTGCTCCCATGGATGCTGTGTTCTTGACTTTGGAGAGTGTGGTTTTTACCTGTTCAGCCATGATTACAGGAACTTTGCATTTTTCTGGTATAGAGATGGGCTCTTTAGGGGATGAGAAGGGGGTAAAGTTGGCACTGAACCTATCTGCCAGGATGTTGGCAATATCAGTTGGGTCTGTATATTTAGTGCCATTGTGCTGTAACTCAGAGCAGATCTGAGTGTTGCCATTGAGATTCTTGACATAGCTATAGAATGCTTTCTGGTTGTCTTTAGAATCAGTGGTGATTTTGTTTTTGCAACTAGCTTTGGAGGATTTTATCAAGGATTGCAGCTCCTTACTGAGGCTGACCAGGGACATCCTCCACTCATGGGATTTTACTCTCTTTTGCAACAATTTCTTCCTTCTGTTGTACAGTTTGCTTATGGCAAAGGACCACCAGATTGGCTTCCTTTTTTGGAGGATAGTGTCTTGGTTCTGTTTGAATAGCATGATCCATGCACTCATGTAAGTGCTTATAAAGTGCAATTGTGTAGGATTCAGTAGTCATAACTGTATTGTCCATCTGCATGGGTGTCATGAAGTTCACCACTTCTGTCTTAAGAAGCATGAAGTTGGCTTTGGAGACACTTTTTACCATGGTTTCCTTAATGGGGGGGGGGGGGGGTAGGGGGCAGGATGTGGATATCTAGGGTAATTAGCTTATGGTCGGATCGGACCAAAGAGGCATTGACTTCAGGTGTGGAACACCGGTCACTCATGTTGGTAATGACTAGATCTAGGATACTGTTGCCCCTGGTGTAGGTGTGGATAAGTTGATCCAGGGCATTGGAGTTTATGAATTCCAGAAAGTGTTGAGTGAAGGAGTTGATACAGGAGTAGTTTTCCCAGTTAATGGTGGGGTAGTTGAAATCGCCCATTCTTATGGAGTTTGGTTGAACCCTAATATTTTCCATTACATCAAGAAAAGAGGAGTGGGAA
Organism: Protopterus annectens; assembly: GCF_019279795.1. Taxonomy (NCBI): domain Eukaryota; kingdom Metazoa; phylum Chordata; order Ceratodontiformes; family Protopteridae; genus Protopterus; species Protopterus annectens. The sequence goes on along the minus strand of NC_056731.1, from coordinate 1,013,910,337 downwards.
TCCTGGAGCATGGTGGGTGATCTGTAGCAAGCTACAATTTGGATTGCAGTTTTGCCCAGAGTTAGTTGCACTTGGATAACCTCGGCTGCATTATGCTGAGCAACTAGCCTGGAGGTGTGGATATCCTTAATGAGTATGGACACACCTCCGCCTTCGGTGTTCCAGTCCAGGTTACATGGCCGAAAAGTGTGGCATGAGTTATAGCCTGGTAGTGCAGGGGTGCTCTCTGGAGCCTTGAATCAGGTCTCAGTCACTGCACAGATATCAATGTTCTCCATTTTAAGGAGTGCCTCGAGTGAGTGCATTTTGAGATTTAGACTTCTAGCATAGAGTAGCATCACCCTCAGTTTTTGCTTGTCTCTTCCTGTTACGGTGGTGAATTTGTCATTTGAACCTTGCCTAAAAAAGGCACTATAGGGGCAGCAAGAACCTTAGCCAGTATCCAGAATCCCAGGGGTGACAGTTGCAGGCCATCTCTGGCAAAGCATCATGGTCTGTCGACCATGTCATCCCAGGCAGACAGATACTGGATCCCTTTAGAATGGCACCAGAAGCTTAGCCAACTGTTGAAGTCAATCATTTTGTCCTTGTACTGTGGCATCATTCTGGGTGATGGCAGAATGCTACTCAGGGCTAGGGTCATACCTGCCTGGGCTACAACATCAGATAGCTCTTCCATGTCTCTTTTCATGTAGTACAGGGAGATACGTCTCAGGTCATTCACATCAACATGGACAATGAAAGAGTCATATTTGTACTTGTTGTGGAGTGACCTGAGTGCATGGGTTATGTGGCAGATCCTGGCATCTGACAGGCGGCTGACAGTAACCTTCTCCTTGTTTAGCCTGGTGAGCGGGACATCAGTGTGCCTGACTATAGAGTCACCTATGACTAGTGTGTTGGGTACGTCGTTTTGCCTTATTGGCTGTGGTTGAGTGAAACACTGAATCTGCGGCTATGTGTCATTTGGGTTGTGTTGTGGGGTGGAGGTTGCTTGTATTTCTGCTTTGGAGGTCTCTTGCTTGAGCCGATTATTATTGAGAGCCTTTGCGAATGTTTTTGTGTTTCTATGTGTGGATTTTGGTGGTGTAGATTTAATGAGACTATGTGATGAGTGTGGCGTGGTGCAAGTGTTTACCTTCTCCTCTTGACTGTCAGGTTCAGTCTTGATTGGAGAAAGCTTTACCTCCAGTTTGGCTAGATAAGTGCATCTCTCACAGGTTGTAGTGTTGGGTGGTAAGAGGAGAAGGTTGTCTGTGTACATGAGGCAATTTCTACATTGCCCCAAGATGCCCAAATTCATCAAATAGACAGGAGAGAACACTGGGAGCTGACCCTTGGACATGCCTGAATAAAAAACTATTTTCCTTTAGATAAGTGAGAAAAATGAGTACAAGAGCTGTTTTTCTCTAAGCAAGTGAGGAAAGTAAGTACCAAAACGGTTTTCTTCTAGTTAATGAGGAAGATTGAGTGCTGTAGTAATTAGTAGGTTATTTAGTACTTGCAAGTTCTGAACAAGCGCTGATCACGAATAAGCAAATTCAAGTGCTAAAACTAAGAATCTGTATCTGGACTAAACTAGTTACAGGAAAGTTGCAGTGCAGGCTAGCACACTTGAGTATGTAGCAATGTTAGACCAAACAGTTTAAAAAATGCAATTAAATTAAAAATGACTAAAGACAAGTGCAGAAGGAGTCTATTAGGTAGAATGAGGTAAAGAGATGGGACTGGGGGGAGTGTCCCAGATTAAATCTACAGTGGGGGCGGGCAACTGCAAAAGCCTCCAAATTTAAACAAGACAGGAATAGGGAGGGTGGGTATGGAAAACCAACACCTTCATCAGAGATCTGAAAATCTATACAGTGAAGCAAAAATAACAGTGCACAACTCTGAAGTCAGCCAGCAATGATATAAAATTAGTCAAACAACAATTACCAGTACACAACTCTGAAGTGCCAGAAAAATATACTCAGCTCTGTATATCTCCAGATAGTTTGAAGAGCACTCTGCCAGGACACAGGAAGGCTGCAGCAATGACTTAGATTCTTAACATAGCTAAAGAAGGCTTTGTGGTTATCTTTTGAATCCTTGGCTATTTTTCTTTCGAAGTTAACCTTGGATGATTTTATGAGGGATCTTAGTTTCTTACTTGATACTGATCAGGGATGTCTTTCCTTCTTGGAATTTGCTTTTTTTCTGGACTAGTTTCCTCCTTCTATTGTATAGCCTGTTTATGGCAGGGGTCCACCAGCCTGGTTTCCTTCTCTTAGAGGAGTGAGTCTTAGTTTTGCTATGGATGGCACAATCCATGCATCCTTGTAGGTGCTCATAGAGTGCATTTGTAAAGGTTTCTGCATCTTGGGCAGAGTTATCCTTTAGCATGGGGGCTGTGAAATTTACCGCCTCTGTCTTAAGTAAGGTGAAGTTTGCTTTAGAAAAGCTTTTTACTGTGGTTTCCTTAGTTTGGGGTGGTGGTGGGGTGTGGACATCCAGAGTGATTAGTTTATGGTCTGATCTAACCAGTGATGGGTTGTCCTCTGGTGTGGAACACCTGTCGCCCATGTTTGTGATGACCAGGTCCAAAATTTTTTCACCTCTGGTAGGTGAGTTTACCAGCTGATCCAGGGCATTTGAGTTAATGAATTCCAGGAAGCACTGGGCCTGGGAGTTTTTACTTGAGTAGTTTTCCCAGTTAATGGTAGGTTAATTGAAATCACCCAATATCAGGGTGTTTGGTAGGACCTTCATGTTTTCCAGTGTCTCCAGAAAGGTGGAGTGGTGGTCCAGGGTCATGGAGGGTGATCTGTAGCAGGCCACAATTTGCATTGCAGATTTGATCGATGTTAGTTGCACATGGATGATCTCAGAGGTATCATGCTGCGCCACTAACCTGGAGGTGTACGTATCCTTGATGAATATGGATACAACCCCTACTTTTGTATTTCGGTCCATGTTCTGTGGCCGAAATGTATGGTATGAGTTGCAGCCCTGTAGTGCTGGGGTCCTCTCTGGAGCCTTGAACCAGATTTCAGTTACTGCACAGATGTCAGCTTTCTCCATACTGAGGAGTGCTTTGAGTGTGTGCATTTTGTGATTTAAACTCCTGGTGTTGAGTAGCATAACCCTCAGTTTTTTGTTAATTGTGCTGTTTACAGAGGTGGGTTTGACTTTTGAGCCTTGCCTAAAAAGGCACTATGGGGGCAGCAAGAGCCTTGGCCAGTATTCAAAAGTCTAGGGGTGACAGGTGCAAGCTGTCTCTTGCGAAGCAACGCGGCTTGACGAGCATGTCAGCCCAGGCTGACAGACACTGGATCCCCTCTGAATGACACCAGAAGCTTAGCCAGTTGTTGAAACTGATCATTTTTTCTTTATACTGAGGTATCATTCTTGGTAAGGGCCGGATGTTACTCAGGGTCAGGGTCATACCAGCCTGGGCTACATGATCAGAGAGCTCTTCCATGTCTCTTTTCATGTAGTCCAGGGAGGTACACCTCAAGTCATTCACACCAACATGAACAATGACAGAGTCATATTTGTACTTGTTCTAGAGTGACCTGAGTGCTTGTGTTATGTGGCAGATTTTGGCTCCCAACAGGCAGCTAACAGTAACCTTCTGCTTGTCCAGCTTAGTCAGTGGGACGTCAGTGGATCTGACTATAGAGTCACTTATCACTAGTGTGTTAGGTATGTTATTTCACCTTAAGGGCTGTGATTGTGCAGCACATTGATTTTGTGTTTTATGTTTTGTCTGGTTTGTGACGGGAGGTGCAGGTTGTTTGGGTACCTGCTTTGGAGGTCTCTGATGCTTTTGCAGGTTTTTATTTACAGCCTCCGAGTATGATTTTGTGTATTTATGTGTATTTTTACCAGTGCTGGTTTAGTAGGTCTATGTGCGGCTGGAGGTGTGGTGCAAGTGTTAACCTTCTCTTCTTGACTGTCTGTTCCAGTCTTGAGTGGAGACAGCTTAGGCTCCATTTTGGCTGTATAATTGCATCTCTTGCATAGAACATTTTGCCAGAACAGTGGCTGAAGCATACAGATTGATTAAGGCAGTTTTAAGTAATTGTAAGCGGTCTGTGCGGGTTTGAGCGAGGGTAAGCAATGCTAACCTCCGATTAAATATGCTTTCAGAGTGTTACCTTCAGCATTGCTTAACTTGTATGAACATAGCTTACCCCCATGCAATTGGGCTTAAACTCCCTTACTACTGCTTAAATATGCTTACTCCCACTTACTACTGGTTAATAGTACTTACTCTTGCTTACTAGTTCTTACTCCTGCTTACCACCACACTAATTTATACAGTAATGTCTAATGGTTCTTTGGAAGGTGGTGGATTTGGAAACTGTATGGATTTATCATTCATTACACATTGTACCTTCCATTTGTATCCCTGATTCATGTATACATATACCGTCTGGGGCACTTGTGATTATCTGTGGACTTTGCAACATTATGACAATGGCACCTCACATCTGCATTTAATGCAGTACACCATTTCACAAATATATGTTATGTCATAGGTTATGCAACAAAATAATTTGATCATAAAGTGATTTGACATGGAAAATGGATTGTACTGGAGTGAGACTCGAACCAGGAATGACTGCTCGTAAGGTGAATGCTCTGCCCACTACACTATTGCGATACTGCTTCATTTGCATATATCTTGCTTTTTATCCTCTTGTGCCATTTAAGCTGCATTAACTGTAGCTAAGCAATGAGCAAACCCGTGCAACTACGGTTAAATTTAATCTGTTTTATAAAAAAATAAGCTTCTTTATCTTTACTTTTTAAAATATTGTTCTTGCAAACTTGGGGGATGTTGCTGGGGGTATAGGAAAACCTATGAGCAGTCTTGCTCATTCCTATTCATACACAGCTGTTCTTCATTGCAGAGGCATGTATATTCTGAAAGCTCTGCTCTCAGACACTCCCCTTGCATGCATACACACTCCATGTCCATTTAGGAGCTCAGGCAGTGCGCCTTCATTAATATGCATGGCACACTGCTGTCCTACTCCTAAACGGACGCTTCCGTGCTGGACTAAGCTAGTCCTGTATGGAAGGATAGTGAATCCTGGGGAATGTCTTCTTGCTGTCTTTGGAATTACTCTGTGTTTGCACAGAGGTGAGCAATGTGCAAGCAAGATAGGCAAAGCCAAACATGGATTATTCATGATAAAAGTATTTATTATGTTTCATCATTAAAAGATAAATGTAGGACTTGAACCATGATCTACATAATCTCTGTGCTGTGTGCTTTATGGTGTTCACCAGGTGTGTTACACATACACACACATTTGATTCACAGCTCTAATTTATGCAGTCCTTATCATAGAAGAAACTTCCAGTTCTTTTATTTTTTTATTTCACTGTATTTGTGCTAAGCCACACAGCACAAATATTAATATTAAAAAAAAACATAAACAACATTAGACAGTATATTTTAACACACCTTTCAGATTTTTACAAAAATCTGGATTTGAACTATCATAGTACGACTACCATACAAGCAAGTCTAATGTCCTCCACAGTATTAATACGACGTATGTACTTGTACATTCTCAGTCATTTGTACACATGTTGCTTACATATTTATTGCAATGAGTGATCACACAACCAATTATGAGTATTGTTTGCACCAGTGCAGCTCTGTTTTCTCTTAGTATTGTGTTCTTTCTTCTGTGCAGTCTGTTCGGCAATTTGTATCATTGTCCTTTAAATGTATGATAAAAATTACATGACAGTGGAGCACAGTTTTCAGCAAATGTAGGAGAGTTTGGCTCTTAGGGAACAAAAATGAGAAATTTGTGCTGTTCACTTCCATTTAAAAGCTTGCTACAGTTAGTTCTTCTCTTTGTAAGTGTATCCTGTGTGACAGACCCAGTGCAGGTAAGGTAGTCTGAATTGCTGTTATATCTCCCACAAATCATTCACATTAGCAAATAACACTGAGGTGGTGCCAATAATATGTTTAAACCTGTTACATGAAGACAAAAGTTTGGGGCTCAGCAATACTAATGAGTTCATACCTCATGTGCATCCTCACCATGCTCAGATGCCTGAATCTACACTATAAAAAGGCAACTGTGTAACTAGGGAACTTGAAGGTGAGGGGACTTCTATATTTGGAGAAAGCAAAAGATTGATATTCCTTTTGATTTATTTGCAGAGAAGACTTCTGATCTTGCTAAGCTACAATTATATTTTAGGTATATTCTAGATCAGTTAAGATGTTACTAAGAAGATTTTATATATATATATATATATATATATATATATATATATATATATATATATATATATATATATATATATATAGGTCTACCTGATAACACCGACACACCAAAACACTGACAACGAAATAACCAACACAAAAAAAATGACAAAAAACGAAAGTTCAAAAACACAAAACTTCACATGCCCGACAAACCAAAATCCAGACAATCAACAAAACAAATACCTTTCCCGGAAAACACACACACAACACAAGCACACCAAAAACCTTACAAACCTACACTAAACCTTACATACACAACTATCTATGCACTAACTTTAACACAAACCCTAACCCTAAGGTCCATCACTATCGTACACTTACCTTACCCACACCCTAAACCTAACTCACTTAATCCGCCCCTAACCCTTAACTCTGTCACTATCACACACTTACCTTACCCGCACCCTAACCCTAACTCACTTAATCCGCCCCTAACTCTCAAGTCCGTCACTATCGCACACTTACCTTACCCGCACCCTAACCCTAACTCACTTAACCTGCCCCTAAACCTAAAGTCCGTCACTATCCACTCTTACCTGACCCGCACCCTATCCTAACGTCCATCACTATCACACACTTACCTTACCCACACCCTGACCCTAACTTCCATACCTATCGCACACTTACCTTAACGTGTCGGTGTTCTCAGCGTCAGGATTCTCAACTGTCGGTCTTCTCCATTGTCGATCTTCCGGTGTCGGTGTTCCCGACGTCAGCGTTGTGCACTTTCGGCGTTTTCAAGAAGACCTATATATATATATATATATATATATATATATATTTTATTTTTATTTATTTTACATTTGTTAACCGGGCTGGTCTAACTGGATACATATCCGTTTTCAGTAGAGGCCCGAGGAGAAAAGCTCCAATACACAATAGAAGTACATATTTAAATTGCAAGATTCAAAGTATTGTTACAACAAGAGAATACAGCTTACATATGCAGGAATGAAAATTTACATAGATGTTATATAAGACTAAAGGACAGACAGGAAATTATACACAGAACATTGATATATACATTAGAAAATGGAACTTTTATCTGTAGGCACTTCTTATAATCCACAGTTGGCATAGGCATTTTGGCAGGCATTTACTTTGTCAGATAGACAGCTTATTAACTTTCTTCACAAGTGCTATTGTTAAAACTGGTAATTTTACAATCATCTATGTTATTTTAGGGAAATGTAATGTACTATATTGTCAATTACACAGGGTTGTTCTGCTACTGAGATGACCCATAGACACCTCCAGGAGAGTGCTGGGCACAGTGAGAGGTTACTGGCAATCATATAAATTGACTTTTCTGTTGTAAATATGTACGCATTTTATGAGAATCATATTGAAAGCATATATAACAATTGAGTGATGTGGTATTCCTTGGTTTGTACAAACTTTTCATTTGCTTGTTGTTTTTGAGGTGGGGGAGCCAAGTACAATTTGTGTGTTGCCACAATAAAAGTTATGTTTCAAGAGGTTTGCTCTTAAACTTGTGTACATATCCTTTTATTTTCATAGGAAACAACACATTACTAAAGTGGTATTCCTTGTTTTGGGCCAAGCATTGGTTTGTGTGTAAGTGTGATATGGTGCAACCACATAACCTTTAATTTTAATAACTGAAATGTGTGTCTATAGTGCTTAATACTGAATATATATATGTGTGTATATATATATATATATATATATATATATATATATATATATATATATATATATATATATATATATATATATATATATATATATATATATATATATATATATATATATATATATATACATATATATATATATATATATATATATATACCTATAGGATTCTGGCACCCAAGTATATAAATCCACATAAAGCCCATTTCACTGACTCTGAAAATGATGTCACAGTGCAGGTGTTCTGGTGCCACTGTGCCATTCTGCTTGAAACAGCATTTGGGGATATGATGGACAGAATGCAAAACTGGAACCAGATAGCCAATGATGTCAATGCCATAGGGGTACACCAGGACTTATGATCAGGCGTGTCATAGGATCACTGATATACAGGGTTGTTCTGCTTCTAAGATGACCCATAGACACCTCCAGGAGAGTGCTGGGCACAGTGAGAGGTTACTGGCAATCATATAAAATTGACCTTTCTGTTGTAAATGTGTACGCATTTTATGAGAATCATATTGAAAGCATATATAACAATTGAATAATGTGGTATTTCTTGGCTTGTACAAACTTTTCACTTGCTTGTTGTTTGTGCGGTGGGGGAGCCAAGTACAATTTGTGTGTTGCCACAATAAAAGTTATGTTTTAAACTTGTGTACTCATCCTGTTATTTTCATAGGAAACAACACATTTCTAAAGTGGTATTCCTTGTTTTGGGCCAAACATTGGTTTGTGTGTAAGTGTGATATGGCGCAACCACATAACCTTTTGTGTCTATAGTGCTTAATACTGAACACACACACACACACACACACACACACACACACACACACACATATATATATATATATATATATATATATATATATATATATATATACACATACCTATATGAGCAGGAATTTAATTATGCGATATTTATGTGTTGTATCCTTCTCTGTTTTTTGTCACATAGGATTCTGGCACCCAAGTGTATAAATCCACATAAAGCCCCTTTCACTGACTCTGAAAATGATGTCATAGTGCAGGTGTTCTGGTGCCACTGTGCCATTCTGCTTGAAACAGCATTTGGGGATATGATGGACAGAATGCAAAATTGGAACCAGATAGTCAATTATGTCAGTGCCATAGAGGTATACCAGGACTTATGATCAGGCGTGTCATAGGGTCACTGATATGATTTCAACAGTTGCAATTGCCTGTAAATAGTTGGCTACATGTGTGTGAGCAGGGGGGGGGGGGGCTGCTACAGATCCACCACTAAGACCAAATGAAGAGTTTCTGTCCACTGTCAGAGATCCAGAGGACTCAGTGGAAACTGCACACCAACATGTGATTGATGTCAGCACTGGTGTTTATGGGAGGACAAGTATGTGTCAGGAGGAAATTACGGGTAAGCTTACATATGGCAAGTTGTACGATTTGCTTGTATAGTAAATTTTACAAAAATGTAACTAATAGTTCACTTTTTTTTTCTATGAACCTTTTGATAAATGAATAGACTCAATGACATATTTTTTGTTCATGACACATATTCTTTGGGAGACCTGTCAGCAAACTTTCAGTTAAAAGTATTCTTGCTGGACATATAGTCAAAAACTATGTATTCACTGTCCCCATGTGTTATTGCAATAGGGATGACTGTGTCCTTACCTTGCTTCATTTCTTCTAGGACCATCCTCCATCCTCCTAAGTGCAGAGTCATCTGCACATGGTAAGCCAAATATTTTTTTCTTTAATTATAGATGAACATTTTCAGATATATGCATTTAACTGTATATGTGAGTTGGGTATAATGAGTGGGTGTATTGCTGTACCATCAGCAATATTGAGACTAGTGTTTGTTTATCATATACATTTTTTAAAATATTTAGTGTAAGTATTTATTTTTTTCCTGTGTTCGTTGCTTATTATCACAGGTGATCCAGACAGCAGAAGTGTAAACTCTTACCACCCGATATCAGAGTATTGGCAGACTCCAATGATGATTGTGGCCAAACAGAAACACAGTCGGGGGGTGCAGAGGTTGAATTTGACACAGAGGTTGACATTCAGCCATCCCTTGTATTTCCCTCACACACAGTTAGTAGGGCTATGCATACTTATTTGAGTGAGCCCTCAGATATTGGACAGGGGGAGGGTGACACACTTGATCAGGATAGTGTGGATACTGTAGCTTCAGTGCCACTTGACTCTGGCCATGGCCAAAGTGTTGGTGAGGTGCCACACAGGATGATTGGTATGGGTACTTGGAGGAGGCCTGCTGTCCACCTTTTACCTGATCCTGCTGTGTCTTCATATGCCACTCAGTATATGTTTAGGGCCATCATGGAGGAGCAGGCAAATTCCACTAGGATCTCTGAGGACATGATTATGGTCGTAGATGTGTTACAAGCTGATATGCATGACTGCCTATGCCATGTGGCCAATTCAGTGGATTCACTGAATAACACAATGGAATGGACAGTGCCTGTGATGGAAGGTCTGCTGTGAGGGGAGCAGTATCCACATGGATGTTAGTCGGCATCATCATCTGATTTTAGCCAACATGGACATGCCAGATCATGATCCCATAGTGACACTGCTTCTACTGCTCCAGCACTGATTGATGTGTCCACACCCAGATGTGTTAGGCCATGGAGTTGTGGTCCTGGGCATACTCATGAGGAGAGCTTGTCCAGCAGACATCAGTCACGTTTAGGTAGTTCAGGTAGCAGCAGCACATCTGATCATGGGCATGGATGTGCCAGTGCAGCTCCTGACAAAGCCAGTTCTTGTAGTTGGGGGTGATGAAGATGATGAACCTAGCACAGAGATTGGCTGTGTTCTTGCAGACAATCTCACACATCCACGTTTCACTTTGACTGTCCATACAGACACATGCACACATATCAGTTACATATGTAATTCATGAGACTTACAGCTCATTCTGCCTCAGTGGCCATTTGATACGGTATCCAAATATCAGCCTGCCTGTCTTTCTTACTGACACACTCACTACCTTTTGTGTCAACCATGGCCTCCTACCCCCCCCCTCCCCAAACATCCTGCGCAAATGATGATAACTGTGCATAACTTTGAACCTCTGTCTTTTGGATTCAGGGATATATTATTATTTTGTCTGACGCCCAGGGTGAATAGCTGACTTAGTGCTTAGCATATATGTGTTTGTGATAGTCTTTTTTAAAATTGTGCTGCTTTCTTACAGGATTTTGTATTGTGTGTATATTTGATGTGTGAGGCCTGTTAGTTGATAGAGAAAACATCTATTGACATAAGTCATTGCTGTCTCATACTGATGTAATTCCAGTGAAAATCACCCATCTTCTACTTAGTTACATTAGCAAGTATCAGTATGCAAAGATCTGCCATTCATTTCTGTTCTTAGCCATTTATTTTCCTATTCCAAGTTCAACACTTACCTTGATAGTCCGGCAGTTACAAGTGTTTTAATTCATGGCTGACTCCGTGTGATGCTACTAGTACAAAGCTGTTACATGGGTAAGTAAAGGTTGTGAGTGTTGCCTGACAACAATGCTACTGTATGTATGTGCATAGGATGAAGGTTTTACCCCCTTAGGTGATGATCATGTGTGCAACCTTTGCCTCTTGGCAAGAACAAGGCACCTATGTCTACCTACACCCACAGCGGCTGGTGGTTCACCCTCTGACTTTTCACATGCATGTGGCGGTGACCTTGCCAGTGGTGGTGTGATGTGTGTCCCTTCACTTGGTGTTCCTGCTGAAGCTGTTTTCTCAGAATAATATTGTGAAGGATAGCTCAGAGTGTGAAAATTTCATCAGAAGTATGGGGGTTGTACTGCAGGGCTCCCCTGATGTATGTAGGCACTGGAACCACAACTTCAGCAGCCCAAGCACACACTCTATGGTATTTCTTGTTTGAGTGTGTGCCTCATTATAGCATTCTTCTGTGGGTGGTTGTGCATTTATAATGGGCTTCATGAGACATGGCTTGAGTGCACACCCTGCATCCCCCTGTAAATTACCTTTTGGGATATCTCGCCTAGAAAACTTCTGATACAGTTGAAAGTTATGCAAGATATGGGAGTTGTGCAAACTGCCTGGGTTGCCAGCACACACATTCAGGATGATTCTATCAGTGTTACCCATGACCTGGCAGTTAATGGAGTAGAAGCCTTTCTGTTTATCTACACCCTTCTCTGTTCCCTGATGATGCTTTGATTTCAATGTGCATGCAGTCCATGGCACCCAAGACTTCAGAGAAGTGTGTTACAAGGTAGAAATCTTGTATAGATGTAGCTCTGTCTTCAGGTGTATGGGGAAAATGTATGTAGTCACTGGCATGTTATAGCATAGCATTCAGAAATTGATGTAGGATCCTTGATACTGATGCCTGTGACACCCCCCAGCATATCCCCTGATGGTCTCTGAAAGGTTCTTGCATTGTAAGTGCTACACATACCTTAGTCTCCATATATATTTGCTCCCATTGGTTTGCCCTGGCTGTCAGTTGATGATGACAGAGGTTGCAGAGCTCCTGTAGTATGTCGCTAGCCACCCTGTAGTGCTCTACAGTTTAGACCTTACACAGACCATGAAAATTTAAATGGGGTTTAACACCTCTCCTTCTTGGCTGAGGCCTATTAGCAGCTGCAGCAGGATAGACTTGGGCCTGTAGCACATACACATCAATAACAGTAACAGCAGCCCCTAGCACTATTTCCATGTAGAGTAGTTTCCGTGGCTGTACTCCAATGGGTTTTGGAATTCGAGGGCAAAACCTGCACTGAGTGTACACGGGGCTTGTTGAATAGCTCCTCCACTAGCTGTTTATGTTGTAATTAGCATGCCATGATGTTTACCAGGTTTGAACATATCTACACTGCATGTCAAGTCGCTTACTGCATCATGCTGTGTTGTGCACTTGGTCTCAGCACACCATGTAGGCTTTATTGAATCCAGCCCAGTATTAAAACAATTTATTTCTTGGAAGTGCATAATAAGTGTAAGACATGTTCATAGTTATACTGAACCAAGGGGGGATCGGGTCTCTGAAAATATTAGCTAACAAGATAAATGAAACCACCAAGATCATGATTACATTGGGTTTAAAAAAAACAATGACAAGACCATAACTGCACATCCATTCAGAGAACATCAATTTAGTGTCTGTACAGAGTATAAGAAGGAGAAGTGGAGCAAAAGAAAAAAAAATATAAAACAGAGGATAAGTACCTTCCTGACAAAGCTACAGTTAGAAACAAAGAACTCAGAAGAAATAAAGGATTTAAGTAAAGAAATTGCTAAAGAGGGTGATTTAAAAGCTGTAGAAGATCCTGAAGTAGTTAAAACACTGTAACCACAGGAGAGTTTTATAGACTATTGAATGTTTGACCTTGGTGACTGATCAATTAGACTAGATAAGGAAATTGTATATAAAAATGGTTTCACTACTCACTTATTAGCAATACACTTTTCTTTCTACACAAAGATGGAAATGGAAAAACGAGCTAAACAGTAATAGACTTATATCATTACTAAACTGTGAATTTAAGATTTTTTTTAAATCCTGGCAATAAAAGATGGAGAAAGTAATCTGTGAGTTAGTCTCAGACACATAGCATGGTTTTATAAAACAGAGAGTGGAGGATCAAAACCTAATTGGATTATGGTTAAACATGACAAAATATGCAACTTCAGTAAAGATCTGCCATTGTGACCCTAAATATAGATTTCCAAAGAATATTTGATATTGTGGGGGGTTTCTTTAAAGTCCTCTACAAATGTTTTAATTTAGTGAGTCATATATTAGCAAATGTAAGCTATTATGCATCATCCAGTGGGATGACACCTTTGTGCATACTAATAACAGAAGGAACACATCAGGGCTATTCTTGATCACTTTTGCTCTTCCTAGTAAAAATAGACCCACTAGCAAAACATCTGAGTCACAAACTGAACTACAATCATATTAATATACTGGGTGGTATCATGTATCTCACTGTGGCTTGCAGATGATGCAGTGTTGTGGGACTGAAATCTTCACTGAATTTTAAATTAAAGTTACAGGTTAATTTAAAGGTATTAACTCTTTTCACTTAACATTAACCTTAATTTAAGGAAAAAAGATTTTTCCATATAAATGAAAAATGTTCAACAGTTTTTGAATATAATAATCAGTGTCCATGTGTGTTACTATTTGGGTATAAGTACATAGGTATCAATGTAACTTGCAATTTAAGAAATTACTAAATTAAAATTCTGAAAACAATTCAAGGGCTAAAGGAGAAAAGCAGAAGAAAGAATGAAACAAAAGTTCTCTCAAGGCTAATATAGTTAGGATGTTCTTTTTATCTAAGTGTCTTTTACTGGCAAGACATTAGTAACATTTGTCTTTTTACAAAATACAGAAAAAAATTGTAGGCTTCAATGATGAACTTCTTATGGGACTCCAATTGTTCAGTAATTAAGAGGAAAACATATTTGTGCCAAATAAAACTGGAGGGCCAGTTACTCCTAATTTTTCAGTATATATTACTATATTAGCACACTAGCAATATTGAAGGTCAGTTCAAAAATGGACACATGGAGCATTAATTCTTGTACAAACAATTGCTTGTTGCTGGATATGTCAAACATATGTGATTCAGATAGTATGATTTCAGATGGTATGGCTTTGAAAACTTTTGAACGTGGCAGGTATGCTAAACATGTATGGGGGTGGGGCAAAATATAATAAACCCATATAGTGGTCAGATTTCCTTAGCATGTGGTTTCACTGTATAAAAAATCTAACAGACAGAGTTAGAGGGAAACTGGTCACTTACAAGATGTTTTCTGAGATAATACTAGAGAATAAATCATGCTGGCAATGCCTGTTTGCTAGATAATTCCAAAGAGCTCTATTTAAATTGGCCCCAGCAGTATGGAATCATCTGCCATCTAAAATCAGACAAGAAAATGCATTGGACAGTTTCAAAAAGATATTGAAAGAGAGCTTATTCAAAGAAGCAGCATGTGTGTGTTAAAAATAAAAAGGGTAGTCCATGCATAAATAATCTAAGCCAAGGGATAGCAGCTGTCGTAGTAAATAAATTCTCTCCAAAAGTTTTGTTTTCATCATGGTATAATTTATAAGTAAACAGTTTACCATTCTCTCCCAGCTGCTGTCATACAATCTAATATACTTCATATACGTATATTTTGCAAATATCATGTCCAAAAGGATTTCATATTCTGTTTATGTAGTCTGTGTTGCAATTGTCATATCATGTACCTAATTTGAGGATGTGAATGTTTACTTATCCATGTAAGTTTTGTGACTTGTCTTACTTGGTATAGCTTTGTAACTTGGTTTAATTGGCATTTGTTTACCATCTTAGAAGCTCTTGAATATCTTGTTATTTGCTACACTGCTATGTTTTCTACTTTAACTACAATTGCTACCCTATGTGCCAGGTCATGGATGAAAAGAGTCTGAGGACCAACAAACCTACCATGCTATCAAATTGATCCATCAATCAATAAATTACTAAATAAATAACAGAAGATTAAGAAGTGGAAGGCTTACAGATACAATACATAATTCATGAAATATGGTAGCTGGACCAAGAATGGAAAATAAGACTGGTGTTTAGACGTTACAAAAGTTTGGCAATACAAATACTGGATGTTGGAGACATTTTGAGTTTGGTGTCCACAGCTAGAGGGAATCAAACAAAACAAAAAAAAAAAAGAAAAAAAAAAAGAAAGATGGGACAAAGACTTGAGGCAAACTGTAGAAGTATCATGCTGGAAGAAAATCATTCTAAGAGGAACTGATGAGAGGATTCCATCTGTGATATTCCTTACCAGTTTGAAAATGATGTGTCAGTGGCACCTCACACCTGTCCAATTAAAACCAAGAGTTTAGGTACTAATAAACACATGTTGGAGATGTGATTAAAAAAACAAGCAGGATCTTACATATTATTTGGAGTTGTTTTGGAGCACAATATCTATGGAATGATGTGACTGAAACAATTAAAATAGCTATGGAATGTGCTTTCCAGATATTATTACAGTCTGATTATTTTGGGGAATTGGAAACTGCTGATGATGCTTAAGGAATAAAAGGCAGAATATAAATGTGAACTTCATATGCTAAACCTGATGTGTTTGCAGTGTTACACTGGAAACAAATATCTGTAATACATCTGAACAAATATATTACTACATTTTGCATAATATAATCCAGAAAAAATGAGGAATATTGCAGTACATTAATTTAGCAGTTATATGCATGATAGAAAGATAGATCATACAAGTGAGTCCATATTCAGGTTAAGGAGTTTTTGGATAATATGAGAACATAAAATTGATTAACTACAGTGATAATCAAAGAAGTTGGATGAGTCAAACATCTACCTTTCATTGTCTTGTTTTGCAATACGTTTTGTCTTTATTTAATATTAAAGTCATGCTGATCAGTACTGAGTGCTCAATCACAAAGTTGTGTTTAGAAACAAAATGAAAACAAAGTCTTCTTTTTGCTGCTTGCAGTCTGTACTGCCTTCTCAGAACGCATCTCAGCACACATAGTGGAAATGGATAACATAACTTAGTGCAACGTTTCTTGATCTATTCAAAACTTTTGCCTGGTTGCAATTCAAGGCTATTGAAAAATATATTATTCATGGATTCATTCTTCGTGCCATCAAGTAGTTTATTTAATATCTGGGTAAGAGAGCAAGTGAGACAGAATGGTGTTACCACTTCTTTTCTTCCTATAAATGTTTCAGAACTATAGGGCTCAGTGATGAAGCCCTCCTCTCCATAAATGAAGTGGCTAATTATTGTGAAGATGCAGGGTCCAGTATGTTGATGACTTTACAATCATCATTTATGACTGGTCACTGGAATTATTATACATCAAGTTGCAAGTTGTTTTTCACTCTGCAGTCATGATAGTGAGGCTTGGATGTATCTTAATATAAAAACAAAACCAAAGCAATGCACTGTGCTCCCCAGAATGGCTGCCTTGTTATATAATTGGTCAGTGCTCATTCCTCGGTGTACTAAGCCTCACTCCTAAATAACTTTAGGCTTAATGCTACTGCATTATACCAATTGCACAAGGTGAAAATCACACCAATAAAGTTCCTTACCTGTATACTAGGCAATCAACTAAATTAGCTATGGATGAGCTGTCACTTGGCCCAATCAGAAATTTGTTAGGTTATAGCTACTACAATAATCCACAGTGATAATTACTTGTAATGGTGAAGACGTTTTGTGGTTACACTGCACACCTCTTCACTAAACTTTTGCCATTCTTTTAACTCAAGATTGAGACATCATGCAACTGAACAGCAAGGTGTGTAGTTAGCAATCAAAATAGAACTCCTCATTGTTCATACATTACAACACCTGAGTGGTTGGAATTAGACATAAGGTATCTGTAAGACAGCATCGTTTCCTTGTATGTTCTTTTTACTTACCTGCAGCTGATCATTAGCTGTTTATAGAGCCACCCCTCGTCCAGTGGTTTATCAAACTTGTGTGCTGCTTTCTTTGATTTACTCTGACCGATGGACAGTTCTAGTGAATAGATTAAGGCATCCAAGGATAACAGCATACTACTACCAAGAGAATGCTTCTTCTTAATTCTTATTCTCTGCTAGCATACATATTCACACCATTCAAAGGGATGACATGCAGTGGGTTTGTGGCTTTTTGTCCACACCTCCATGAGTTACACAGGGAAAGCCCTGCTCCTCCACCCACTTTTAGACTGCACTCTTCTCCTGTTCTAAGCTTTCAACAGGGGTCACCCACAAAGAATAACCTGAGAGCATGTCCTTCCCAGGGTGGGCAAGCCCATCCACCTTGCCTGCACCAAGTTCCCAAGTCACTAATTAAACTCAGGTGACCTGGCCCATAGTCAGGTCTTTTCCCCTCTATACCACTGGTGTGGCTTTGTTTTACTTATAAGATACTGTATGTATCACAATGCCCAGGCAAGTCTGCAGTTATTATGTTGAGACAAGCACTGGTATGGATATACCAGACGATATTCTGAAATCTAAAAATAAAGTTGTGAACCAGAAATCCTTTGGCTTAAAGACATTTCCTTACAATTGTAGTCATTCTTAAGAAAACAATACACAATAATTCTTACAAACTGCATATTCTATTGGATCTGTATTTATATTTCACCTAGAGGAGCAAGACCTTTCAAATATTCAAAAGAACCACTGTAAATACCTTTCACTCTGACTCTAAGGTTAATATTTCCCTTTTCTGTTTCTCTATAAATGATGGTACTGTTGTTATTATAGATTTGGGGTATAAACTTAGAAATTAATTAACTTTAGTGTTGTCATTTCATCTCATTGTTCAAGCACAAATTAGTACTAAGGTCATTTCATTATTGATGAAGCATTGATGCTCAGTTTTGTAGGAAAATATACCTGTATATTTGTATTAATATTGCCTACTCTATTTACATCTATACACAATACACACAGCAAGTGTGTGTATGTATATATATATATATATATATATATATATATATATATATATATATATATGGGTCTCCTTCTAATGACCGAAACGCCGATTCGCCGACAGTGAAATCACCGACACGAAACGACCGACAACGCAGTTGACCGACACGCTCGAATCCCGACAGACGGAAGACCGACAAGGGGAATGTGTAAGCGCGACCTGGTAAGTATGCGATAGTGAGGGATTTAGGAGTAGGGAGCGGACAGGTAAGTGTGCAATACTCAGGGATGTAGGGTTAGGGTGTGTGATAGGTGAGTGTGCGGTAGTGTCGGAGCTTGGGGTTCGGGGGTAAGTGAGTTAGGGTTAGGGTGCAGGTAGGGAGAGTGCGGTAGTGTCGGAGCTTGGGGTTCGGGGTGTGTAAGTGAGTTAGGGTTAGGGTGCAGGTAGGGAGAGTGTGCGGTAGTGTCGGAGCTTGGGGTTCGGTGTGTAAGTGAGTTAGGTTAGGGTGCAGGTAGGGAGAGTGTGCGGTAGTGTCGGACCTTAGGGTTAGGGTTTGGGTTAGGGCTAGTGGATATGTGTTGTAGTGTACTGTGTTGTTTACGTGTAGTGTGTCGGTGTTATGGTGTTCGGTGTTTCGCGTTGTCGGGTTTGTGTGTTGTCGGTTTTCTGGCGTCGGTGATTTCACTGTCGGCGAATCGGCGTTTCGGTCATTAGAAGTAGACCCATATATATATATATATATATATATATATATATATATATATATATATATGTATATAAAATATATACATAAATTCAGAATTAATGTATATAGGATATTACAACTTGTTAAATGAATGCCAGTGCCTCAGCTGTAGTCACAGCTGACACACTCAATGAGTGCTCACCTATACTTTTTATCTGATTATAATACAGTAACTGTTTTGATTCTTCTTTATTGGTATGCATGAATTACATTTCCCTGCTGCTATTTATTTATTTATTTATTGCAAAACCATAAAAACAGACATCATGGAACATTAAAATCCAGATTTAATATCACTAATGACCAAAACAGCAGAACAATAACAATAAACTATATAGACGATGGGTGAAAATTAAAGATATCATTGAGATACCCAGCTATATATCACCAGACTGACACCAATCAATGTGACGTCCCTTACTATCCTGGTCAGTAACTAAGGAGCTTTAATCCTCATTACTGACTCAAGTATAAGACTGTAACTTAAACAGAAGTAATATTTCACAACTTTCCCCTAAGAGCACAACAGAAACACACTCTAGTTTCCTGGGCTGAATTATATACCTCTGTCATCCCCAAATGTATTTTCTTCTTACACACTTCAGAGAAAATTGTGCCAGTTTAAGACCTTTCATACACTCACACTCAAAGTAAATTTAAATCTCACACATCCAAACACTTCTGGGAAAGCCAGACACAGATTTCCAGCTGTGTCCCTTCCCCAAAATAATACATTCTAAAGGTGTGTCCATTTATGAAATTAAATATCAAAAGAAATGATAGATATGATCATAAGCAACCAGCCTTTGAGGTAACCTTTGAAGTATCAAAAAGGTATAAGCACTCTCTAATCTCTAAAGAAAAACATTGATTTCCAGCCACAATGTAAAGTGATGAAAAACATTTAATAATAATTCAAATGATTACAGGAATATAAATCAATAGCTTTCAATAAACACCAGAATTCAGTCATCAGAAATGTAAAATTAAACTGCAGGATAGGAGTTCGTTATTCTAGAAAAACTCTATCTTAATAACTAAGCTTTCCCAATCTAACTAAATTATATTATCCCTGATATAATCTAACATACAATAGCAAGAGAAAAGGCAGGCTTACAGTTTTTGGTGAGTTTTCCTTCATGGGTATCCACTGACTGTACAGCACTTGACAAAACTGCTCAGCACCTGCCAAACTGCAGTCTCAACTGTTTTCAGCAGTCTCAACTGTCTAATTTTAAAAATAACATTCAGCTGTTTGAAAATTTTTTTTACTGTCAATCAGCTATTCAAATAATCACTTAGCAACCATGAACATTCTAATGACATCACTCACTGTTCAGCTGACTTTCCACAGTACTTTAGAATATCCCTCTCAAACATGTGTAATTAGAAATGTATCACAACACTGACAGATTCTTTAAACATTTTCTATACACATGGAAATATTCATCATTTACAAATCTGTTTACATTTTCACAATTACTCATGGTGGCAAACAATACAAATAAACCTGAGAATATACACAAATCTCCTGACAGACATGCTAACACAGATGACAGTGTTTTGATTTTCTTCATAGTTTTCCCCCTTATAACTCAAGCATGATTTTCAAGTGACCCTTGAAAACTGACACTTGAGGAAAAAATGGGTTTGTCTGGGAATATCACCCATGCCTCTCCTGGGCAATCCATTTGCATTAGCATTATTAACCCCACTGTGATGTTATATGGTCATATCACATGCTTGCAATCCTAGACTCCACCTCAGTAACCTGGCATTTTGCTTTCTGACGCTGTTAAGCCATGTTAGAGGGTTATGATCTGTGAGGACAGTGCATTTTCTCACATAAAAATAAGGCTGCAGTTTTTGCAATGCCCACACTATGGCCAAACACTTTTTCTCCACAGCTACATAACACTCTTCTGTAGGTTGGAGTCTACAGCTCAAGTAAATCACTGGGTGCTCTTCTCTTTATAGGTTCATAGGTTGGTACTGGGCTATCTGCCCGAAGGCATATATTAGCCCAGCCACATTGTGCGGTATTCACTGCCCCTTTAGTAGTTCCCTAGACCCTTGTACTAGTGGCTAGTATCCTTGGCCCCTATCTAGTAGTGCTGTTTGTGTGATCTTTCTGCAGAACCTTAGCTGAAAACAGCCCCTACCCCATAATTTAAAACATCTACCTTTACAATAAATTCTTTATTGTAATCTGAGCTGGCTAACACAGGGGGGTCTTCCCAAAATCTCTTTAAGTTTTTGAAATATTCGCAATCTGTGGTCCGCACTACCTTGCCTGGTTTATTCTTCCTAGTTCAGTCCATAAGGGGTTCAGGTATGGTTCTGTAATTGGTCACAAATTCCCTATAGTACACAGCTGTCCCTAAAAATGCTCTCACTTGTTCCTTAGTAACAGGAACTAGCCATGCTTGAATAGCTTCCACCTTGACAGGTTTTTGACTAATTTTTGCACTTCCCACTCTGAGTAAGTGAACTCTGCCATACCCACTTGGCACTCACTGGGTTCAATGGTTAATCCTGCCCTACTAAATCTATCCAGGGCCTCCCTCACATTGTTGGTCTGCAAATGCCCATAGCATAGTCTTTGATGTAGAGTTTAATCATTCCACATGACTATTAGTCTGGGGTTTGTAGGGAGTGTTCTTTAAATGTTTCACCTCACAACACTTCCACAGACAAGTCAGCAGATCTGAGGTGAAATAGGCACCTTGGTCAGTCAGTATTTCATGTGGAAAACCTACTATGCTGCAAATTCCTAGCAAAACACTTGCCACCTATTCTACATCAAGTTCACCTGCAAAAGGAATAGTCCAGACTTTAGCTAGAAGTGGCAGATAGTAGGCTCTAGGCCCTTTCAACTGCCATATTACCTTACCTTCCAGCCCTCCCTTAGGAGTTACTTTCTAAGCAACAGGCCTTCCTTTTTTGCCTTAATATCCACTTCCCAAGAAATATCAGGGACTGTAACTAGAAGTGGCAGACAGTAGGCTCTAGGCTCTTCCAACTGCCATACTACTTTACCTTCAAGCCCTCACTTAGGAGTAAACTCTTTATGCTACAAACCTTTGTTCCCATATATAGACTCCCCTCTTCCTTGATCCTCACATGTTTCTTTAACAATCTCCCCCAAGCTTTGTAATGTACGGTCAGTAAGTTGAGCCTTTCTCAACTCCACATTTGTGATCCTCTCAAGCTCCCCTTCCACAGGAAGCATAGTATCTTCTAACAGTTGTACCTCACTGTCACTCTGAGTATCATCACTCCCCTCCATCCTCACAGTTACCGTGTCCAAGGGAACATCAGTACCTCCCAGCAGCTGTGGCTCACTTTCAGACTTACTGCTACCAGATGGCACCTTCTCTGAAACATCCACCACACCAGTCCCAGCTTCAGGAGATCTTTCTGGGTCCCTACCAGACTACCAGACCTACATGCCTGTCTCCAAGCCTGGCTATGTGTCACTGCATGCACATAAGGCACTGCATAATCACAGTCATTCTGTATCAGGACATCTGCAGAAATATTCTCAAACACAAGTTCTACTTCCACAAAAATACTAGTAACTTCTGCAGCTGCACCTAGCTGTCATTCTGGGTACCACCAAGCATCTCTGTCCTCAGAGTCACCGTGTCCAAAGGACCATCAGTACCAGTACCCACCAGCAGCTGTGGCTCACATTCAGACTTACTGCTACTAGATAGCATCTTCTCTGAAAGAGCCACCACACCAGTCCGAGCTTCAGGTATGAGATCTTTTGATTTCCAGACACAATGTAAAGTAATAAAAAACATTTAATAATAAGTCAAATGATTACAACAATGTAAATCAATAACTTTCAATAAACACCAGAATTCAGTCACCAGAAATGTAAAATTAAACTGCAGGATAGGACTCCATTATACTATAAAACTCTATCTTAATAACTAAGCTTTCCTAATCTAACTAAAGCATACTGTCCCTGATCTAATCTAGCATATAATAGCAAGACAAAAGGCAGGCTTACAGTTTTTGGTGAGTTTTCCTTCATGAGTGTCCACTGACTGCACAGCACTTGACAAAATTGCTCCGCACTTAACAAACTGCAGTCACAACTGTCTTCAGCAGTCTCAACTGTCAATTTTAAAAATAACAATCTGCTGTTTGAAAAAAAATCTTTTCCTGTCAATCATAATCACTTAGCAACCAGGAACATTCTTATAACATCACTCGCTGTACAGCTGACTCTCCACAGTACTTTAAAATGTCCCTCTCAACCATGCATAATTAGAAATTAGTTGCATTTTGGATTAATGATAAATTCTCTTTAGATGCTATGCAAAGGCATATAATAGCTATCATTTGAAGCAAGCCTAGCCAGTTAGCAGGCAGCATATATAGTATTTGTATTGTTTCCAAGAAAATCCGTATCTCTGATGACAAACTTAGACATGTGTCTAATGATTTGTTTAATAACCAGTGTACATCTCAATATCTGCATTGCTGTGCAGTCATAGAACTTTGGATGGATTGTGTCAACAGGTTCCATGTATCCTTCACATTGAACCTTGTTGTTTCTATATCCCACCTCTACATTCTTAGCAGGTAAACAACATTCTCTTGAAGCCTGTAGATTGATTTTAACATACATTTGCAACAAGCTTTTGACCTCAGTATCTCAACTAGCCCACCACATTGTGAGTAACAAACTATGAGCTTCAAAGCTTACAGTTGCCGTCACTACCCTTACCTCATCAATGGTATGCATTTTGCTGTTGTGCAAAGATCCCTCAAAATGAACATGCAACACTGCCCTTTGTATACTGCTTGAAGCCATGTCATTTAAACTTGATAGATTCAGGATAATAAGTTATGATAAGGTATACACTCAACTCTTTCCTATTCACCTACAAATTTGAAGCTAGGCAAAATGTGCTCTGTACTATTGTATGGCTTGACATGGAACACAGGATAAGTGAGGGTATTTACGCATACAGAATTCATTGTGACTGCACAAGCAAATACTTATTTCTGCTGTGTTGTTCCCTGGAGCCAAAAAGGCATGGATTGCCTACCCCAATTATATTTACTTCCTCATTTTCTTCTGTTTGGTTTATCATACTGAGTATTCAATCCAGCATAGCATTAATGTCCCAACCCAGAAGTACTGATGGCATTTCCTTCAAAAAAACTTCTAAGTGAGCAGAAGACGTCCCTAAAAACAATGGGGTATGATGACAGGAACCATACAGTAAACCTAAAAATCTGTGGTTTATTGACAGTGGTCACCTTAATTAGCACCCACCTTCCCTCTGAATCCTGCATGGACATTCAACATTAAAATGTAGTCTCTTGTCTAAATGTATGGCCACTCAATTCAAGGACATCTTTGATTAAGTGCAGACCAGGGGATTGTCAAGAAAACTATTTGGAAACTTCTGTGCCTTTTAGCTACCTTTAACTGCTGTTTAAACATTACTTCAGCCTTAAATATCAAGAAATAGTTGCACCATGCATTGCATTTGAGATTTGAATTCAACACCCTGACATTTACTTATTTATTTATTTATTTATTTATTTATTTATTTATTTATTTATTCTGAATTTGTTTACTGGGATAGAGCACTGATCCCACTGGACCTATTTTAGTCTCATCCCTTTTTATGAGACTGCAGTTATAGTCACTCTGTATACCAAACTTCAGTGAAAGACAATATTGTGCATCTTTAACTCTGATGCAAAATTAAAGTCTTAGCAATCATTCTTCCAGCCAGGATGCTAAGCATCCAAGATAGGACAAGCGAAACAATATGACTCTCATGCTCACAATTACAACAGAGTGTCATGCTGATTTGATAGTAGTAACTGTACTCGTTGTCAGATAATCCTGATGTCACTTATAGTCATGATTGTACCAAGCTATTTGCTCACAACTTTACACTTAATGCTCTTGTGATTTCCTTGACTCCTGGAAAAAAAAAACATATAATTAGTACATTAATCAATTCCCAAAATCCAGGTATTGAATTGCTGACCCTTACCTTTTATTCAGCTTCAGGATGCATCACAGTGGTTCTTAGCAACAGCATTCATAAAGAATGATACATTTTTTTCTTTTTTTCTGTGTTATCTGATGAGAAGCAGAAGTAGTTACTCTGCTGTGTCTGTAGCTGGGGGTATTATCAGCTGTGAATGGTTCATATTTATTGGTGGTACAGATGACAAACTGGTACATTGCTGTTGCTTTCATTGGTGGCTGATCAGGATATTTCAGGTTATCCATCATCCAGCAGTCCATGTTTGGGTTGGTAGTTGAGGCTTTATTTGGTAAAGGTACAGTTGTGCATTTGCTCTGTATATATGCCAGAATCTATAAGCACCTTTGTTGTGGTTTCTACCATCTTCTTTTCTGGTGTTGGTAGTGATTTATGTGGAGCTGGCATACTAGAGATTCTGGACCACATCCATGTACAAGTGCCACTCCAGGTATTACAGGGCTGTATCTGGGGGAATTGCAGCTGTTCATTCTTTCACTTAATCAACAATAGTACCAAAGTCTTTTGATAGATGAAAACCAATCCATTCCCCATTACTTCTTGTGAAAAATGTTGGAGTACTCAAAGGACACAACTGCACATAGTAAATATTTTCTTTACCTAGCTGCAAATGGATTCATTACCTGCTAGTTATAGATTGAGTCAGTTGTGGGCTCTTATTAAAGTAACATCTTTGTGAGGTGCGAGGTCTGTCTTCATCTTACATTGTAAGATCAGCACCATACCTAATCTTTCTAATCATTAACTTGATCCAGTATCTTCAACTCATTGCCATAAGTCTCACAGTGATCCCTGATGCTGCCGTAGACATGCCTGGAACTCCTGCAGGTAGGTGGCCTGCAACAACACTCCAAAAATAATGATTTAGGGTCCAAGGTCTGGATGCTTTATGTATTCCTAGCAGTTGCAACCCTGGCCACACAGTTGTCAAACAAAATTTGATTTGGCATTGACTGCCAGCTTTACTCCTAGGGGTATATATGAAACATCTTCTGCAAAGTCAGACATATACCTACTCTGCATGCTATGTTCAGGGATCAGACCTATAGATTTCATAGTGATCCTTTAACATACACAAATCAGACCTACTATAATAAGGATGAACATTGTGTAAGCATGATGGGCATAAAATACTTCAGTAAGGTACCTTTGGGGATAATCATAACTTAGTTGTCCCATGTGAACGCATTACTAAGAAATTACACCATTCTTACCACTGTAGTTGACTAGACAACAGCAGCTTGCAGCTATGTTTGCTTAGAGGGATGAAGTTCTATGACATAGCAGTCCATAGTGTCTTAGGCAACTTCTGGTCTTGTCATGGTGGAGGATATAAATGATGCAGCTTAGTCTTTTGCGTGTCTTTGAAGGGGAGTGTCACAGCATATTCATCCAAGGCATACTCTCCAGGATGCATTGATGGAGGGAGAATGTTCAGTGAATATTGACTTTTACAGTGTCCTGCTAGCTTTCAAGAGAGACATGGACAATTTATCACAACACACATGGAAGAGTGAGCTTGCATTGGAACATACCATTGCCCATTCATTTCTTGTACGTAAATGGCATTTATAGAAACAATAGGACTTATTGACTAGTTCAAGCTGAAGCTTATTACAGGGCTTATAGTCTAAGAAATTTATATAACAATGATTTCTTGCAAACACTTGAAGCAGAAAATAAAAAAATAAAGTTGACTTTAAGGCTTAGAAATAAATCTAGATAGCATTCAACATAATATAAATTTCTCATGGCTATGTCCATCTGAACACATGGTTATAAGAGTAGCCATGCATATGAAGACACGAGTCTTCATTGTGGCAAAAGAGATGGCATGATCATATCTATGAGACATTCTTCAGGTAAAACATATAAAGTTCAGGTGATCAGGCATAAAATATAGATCCAAAAAGATGAGAGATATAGAATACAAGGATTGTCTTGTCAGATGTTAAATAAATAATTCAGACAGTAAATATAACTCACAGAAACACAGCAAAAACAGGAACAGAAATATCACAGGCAGAACAAAACTTTATTGCACAACGTTCTGGCTTCTCACCTTCTGTTGGAACATTTCATTATCATTCTGTCCCTATATATACACCCTTCAACTTCAATTAGTAAACTTAATTAGTTCCATTATACAATTAAAACAAGTTATTAGTAACCTATTGATGGCAATTCATAAGAACAAACTAAGTACAATTATTCAGAGTGCATTTTAATGTCCGTACACATACTTCATAACTTCTAAAATATCTGTTAAATGTTTTTTACATACATTATCAATCTTTTAACATACTTTATGTATTAAATAGATCACAAATAAAGTATGCCCTTTTATGCAGAATTCAAAGTGACGTGCTAAAGTGCATCACATATTTAACAAAAGAAAAAAAATAAAATGCATAATACATTTAAATTAACACATTAATCTAAAATACATTTTTATTTCCTAACATTAAGAACTCATTTTTATGCATATCTACTGTGATGCAAGCATTCAATTATTATTCTAACAAATCAGATATTAAGATTATTTTCCAAATTCATGCCTCGAGGACATAATGTATGAAAATTAATTATCATTCTACTTTCAGGTTTGTTCAGTTGCCTTTTAAAATTCCCATAATTGCTCACTGGACATGCTAATATACTAAAAAATAAACTCTTGTCCAAACCCCCATGTTTGGACAAGAAATGCATGGCTACAGGACTCTCTAATTTCCATCTTCTCACATCACCCAGATGTCCCATGATCCTCACTTTGGCCTTCCTAGTAGTCTGACCAATATACCATACAGTTGGATGACAATCACAACCTATAATATACACTACACCACAACTATCACAATTGTAATATTCTGTGGCCTTATATAATTTACCATTGATCTTTTTCCCATCTAAGTTTTTAACATGATTACAAATAGAACATCTCGCACAGCAGTATGTTCCAACATTTTTACTTGTATTATCACAAAGACTTAAATGTAAGCTTTTTTATTATTATTATTTTTCAATAACTCTTTCAAATTCCTATATCTACTGTAAAAGAAAGTTATATGTCTGGAAAACAATGAACCTATGGAGATGTCTTCATAGGCAATCTCCCATGTTTGTGTAACACTTTTTTCCAAAACCGGAGAAAAGTCAGACTATCTAGTGACAAAGAATAACTTCTCATCTTCATCCATGTTAGTTTCTAAATTATTTCTGACCATTCTTCCTTGATAATTGAAACAAACTTTTTTCCCTTTCCCTTTATCACCTTATTTTTTGCTACCTGTAATGTATCGTCATTAAAACCTCTGCTTTTAATCTAATATATACTTCATCCAAATTTTTCTTCTTTAAATCAGTCTCAGAGGTATTCAAAAATATCCTTTTAAATTCATCATAAGGTAGCGATTCAATTAGACGTGGGGGATGCATGCTGGTAGCATGAAAAAAGTTGTTTACTGCTGTAGGTTTCCTATAAGGTTTGTGCTGTACTTTTTTATTCTCATCAATGTAAAACATAACATCCAAAAATGGTATATTATCTTCACCAATTTCCCACATAAATTTCAATCCATGTATGTTCTTATTCAAAATTTCCATAAATTCCACAAATTCCAACTAACCACCTTTGCAAATGAAAAGTAAATCATCAATGTACCTCTTATAATACACTACTTTTTTTTACATAATAGTCCTGTACTGTCATAAATTGTTTTTCAAAATCGCCGATATATATGATAGCATACGATGGGGCAAATGCTGCCCCATCGCTGTCCCTTTTGTTTGTAGAAAAAAATCATTTTTCCATGTAAAGTAGTTATGGGTAAGACCAAATTCTAACAAGCTTAACAAAAAAGTGGAACGTGTGCCTTCTCCTAACTTCCTGGCCATTGCTTCCATACCCCATCTTATGCTAATATTTGAGTATAAAGCAGTAACATCTACTGTCACCCAAAAATAATCATCATCCCATTTCAAATTAACAAGTTTTTCACAAATTTGCTGAGTATTTTTAACATGCGAAGGTAAAGTAAGTAAATGTTTTTTGAGATGAAAATCCAAAAAGATGTTGACATTTTCTAAAAAGGAGCCTATTCCAGATATAATGGGCCTCCCTGGGGGATTAAGCTAGTTTTTATGATCTTTGGGAATAGAATACATATATGGGTGTCTAGGAATTTTCATGATCAACTTTTTTACATCTTGATGTTTCAAAAAAACAAATCTTTCTCCCCATTCCAATATTTCTTCCAACTCAGTTGAAAATCTTACGAGGGGATTACATTGCAATTTAACATAATACCCCTCTTCCACTAGTATTTTTGAAACCATCTCATCATATTGTGTAATACCCATAATTACCCACTTCCCCCCTTTATCCACTGTTTTATATACCATTCCATCATTATTCACTCTAAGTTCTTGTAAGGCCATCCATTCCACTTTATTCAAATTGTAAAACTTGAACTTCTTCAAAAATTGATCATAACTCTTTTCCACTTTTTTACACACTAAATTTTCAAAAACATTAATAACTTGACTATTCTTTCCGGGCATACATTTGCTATCAGAACTTAATTTGAGCATTTCCAAATGACCATATCCTGTAACAAAAAGTTCAGATGACATGTTATTTTCTCCAACATTATCTTCATCCACTTCACCCAAACATACACACAACTCATACATTTAATTTTCATAGATGCTTACATTTAGTAACTCATCTTCATCATCAAAAGATTCATTTCTATTTAATACATCTGCAAAGGGTATTTCCTTTTTTGTTCGAAAAAAATACTTTAAGATTTAATTTATGACAAAATTTCTTAACATCCATAATCATGTCTGCCAAAGATGGAATTTTAGTGTGTACAAATGTTGTGCCTCTGAGCAAAACCAGTTCAGCAATATCAGAAATGTTAACATTTGTGAGATTAACAATTCTCATAATACTATTATCTATTGCATCTATTGCAGTATTTGTGCTCAAATCTGCACTTTCAGCTGTTTTACTATGATTTTAATTGCCTACCATATCACAGAAACTATAAGATTCCATTGAATTTCTATTAAAAAGGCATTCCTTTGAACTAAGCTGTCCCCCTCCCCCAAAGTCATTGCATGCTTCATACATTCCACTATCCATAGTATCCTGATTCACATTCAAATTATTTCCATCTTTTCTCATGTCATTATGCACTTTATCTGAACATTCCCTATTCACATTCATCACTTCAATTGTGTTGAATTGTTCAGCGTTCACCAAATGCATACTATTCCCTACATTATTTCCACTTCTAAAGTCAGAAATACTTGGAACACTCATGACTACCTCAGCATGCAACCTACTTTGAGCATTACTTAAATTTTAATCACTAGTTTGTATAGTAACCAAGAAATCCAACCTGTCCAAGCATCCATCATTCTCTTTAACACTAAAATGAAACTGCCGTTCTTTTTCAAAGGAATCATAGCTTACATGTGATTGTTCAAGTGTTTTTGCCAACGAATTTAAATCACTCACATTAGAAACATTTCCATAAACATTTTTACAAGAAACAGAAACATTAGAGTCTTTACCAAATGTAATATTAACATTTGCATTAAAGTTTGACAGTCTTACTTCTTTCTGCCTTTTCCATTGTTTCTTCCCTTTCTGTTTTTTGTGTGACTGCTGAACTTGTATTTGCCCATTTATAATGTTTTTTGAACTCAGATTCATCAGAGTTCACTTCTTCAAAGGAGATGCTCTTTCTCCCTGAAAGTTGTTCACATGATGATACAGACGAATCACGAGTCTCGTTCCTCTGCTCTCTGCTTTTCCGATATATGTTAGTACGCTCTTTTCATGAGTGAACATAGATTAAACCACTTTCAAAGTCATTAATATCTCTATTAATTTTTTTTCTTTTTTCACTCTATAATGTTACTTTCTACTTTCCGAACATTAGAACTGATTTGTTCAAACAGTACTTTATACCTTTGTTTAGAAATATCCTTACAAAGTACCTCTTGTAGTGCCACTATCTCTCCTGCAGTTTCTTCAAATTCCGAGCATTCCTTTTAATCAGGACCCACAGCCAAGTGATAGTACATTATAAAGACGCCTGTCTCCATTCAGCCAAAAGATCACTTTCATCCTCGGCAAAATTACCATCTGGCAGCTGGTCTATTTGAAGACCTCTAGGGATAATTTCTAGCGACACATATTTCTCCAACAACTTATTATCATAGAAAACAGTTACTTCTTTTGTCATCAATCTCTCTAATGTATGGAAGCATTCTAAATCATGATCTTCTGATGTAGATGTAGAGCCCCAAGGATCCTTGGAAACAAACCTTTGCTCACGATCAGCAATTAAGTCCATAAAAGAACAACAGGTTACAACATCTGAAGTATCAGTAGCCTCCATGTTCCACACTATATCCAAACATAAATGATACCAAACTCCAAACCACAAAATAGCAGAAACACAGTGAAAACAGGAACAGGAATACCACAGGCAAGACAAAGCTTCTTTATTGCACAACGTTCTGGTACCTCGGCTTCTTGCCTTCTGTTGGAACAGTTTTTCATTATCATTCTGTCCCTATATGTGCACCCTTTAACTTCAGTTAGTAAATTTAATTAGTTCCATTATACAATTAAATCAAGTTATTAGTAACCCATTGATGGCAATTCATAAGAAAAAACTAAGTAAATTACTTAGAGTACATTTTAATGTCCATACACACACTTCGTAACTTCTGAAATATCTCTTAAATGTTTTTACATACATTGGGCAGGATTCAGGAAACCTCTGTGTAAGAGTTAATATGTCTTACACGGAGGCTGCAGTCTAATGGTATGATGTCAGCATGCTCACTATGCATGCTGAATCATACCCTAGGCTAACACGGTCCATGTAGGAAAGTAGGGGGTGTGTCCGAATGCCGAGTTCTGCAAAGGGACACGCCCCCAGAAGAGTCAGAGTCCTGAAAGTAAACTCCCACGAGCGAGTCCGTGGAAATGTCAAGGAACACAACACCACACATGCCCCCACAGACTATAAACCCAACTGTAATGTAAAACGTAAAAATAACAGTTTAATTTTTTTTTTAATTTCTAAAATGTTTGCCCGTAGTTGCGCTCGTTTGCACGGGTATGCCCTCCGCTCAGCCACAGTTATCAGACAGTGAAAAGCATATAAGATCTAAATATGCAAATGAAGCCAAGTAGTGATAGTGTAGTGGTAGAGACATTGGCCAAAGAGGAGGTAGTCACGGTCCGAGCCCCCACAACATCATTCTCTATTTTTAGTTAAATAAGCATGAAACAATCCCCTGGCATATATATATATATATATATATATATATATATATATATATATATATATATATGTATATGTAAAACTATAATTTAAGTAAAATGTAATGAAATGGGCCACGTATTTTTGAATAAATCCAACACAATAAAATATAAAAAAATATTATGTGCCCATAGCTTAGCAAGGCTTCAAGAAGCCTAATATGAGTGCCCATAGGTGAGCAGCGCTATAACAAGCTTAATATGACTGCCCTCAGGTGAGCAGCGGTTTGACAGGTGTAATATGACTGCCCGGATTTAAGCAGCGCTTTAACATGCTTAAAATGAGTGCCCGTAGTTGAGCAACACTTCACACAGCGTAATATGAGTGCTCATAGCCAAATAACGCGTTACCCAGCGTAAGCCGTTTGCTCAGAGCAAGCTGTATCAAAGCCACCTTTACACAGACACATCTCCTAGCCTCTCTAGACAGTAGTAAAATAAAAAAAAACAATGCCCAGGCTCAAACTCAGGATGCTG
Organism: Protopterus annectens; assembly: GCF_019279795.1. Taxonomy (NCBI): domain Eukaryota; kingdom Metazoa; phylum Chordata; order Ceratodontiformes; family Protopteridae; genus Protopterus; species Protopterus annectens. Next base: position 1,013,877,302 of record NC_056731.1, on the reverse strand, counting down.
TGCACCATAGTCAAAGTACTGAACCACTAAGCCATGACAGTTGTACTGAGGAATGCAGTATTAGCATATATATATAGGAATGAATGGAAATAGAAGCATGACAAAGCAGTTTTTTTAAGCTGATAAATATACAAAATGGCCAATCACAGATAAGTGCGGGAAAATGGGCATATATAAGCCCCATAGGTGGGAATACACAGCATAACTGATTGTGGTACCCATTTGCAGTCAGGATGGCAGGTGCAGGAGAGGGAAGTCACTTTAGAGCAAAGAGGTGGGGTGTTGAGGAGTCAAAATATATGGTCTGGCTCCTAGTCCATGATCACGAGGCACAACTCATGCAGGGCCAGGTTCACTGGGGTGCATACAAGGCAGAGGCATGGAACCGGTTGGCACATGATCTCACCAGTGCCACAGGCATTCCAAGGACTGGTGAACAGGTCCGTCACCACCATGCAGACCTGAAGAGACATAAGCAGGACCAAGTGAACCGTTGGATCCAGGAGGCCTGGCAAATGCCCAACGCCCCACTACTAAGTATCCATGTAATTAAGTCAGTAAGAAATTATCCTAGCCTATAGTATGGAGATGTATGTTCCAATATTACATCATTTATATTACAGCTGCAGGTGTCCGTTCCATGAATCACCGAGCCTATGCTTATAGGCTGGTGAGGTTGCGCCACCAGGCAGGTTAGTAATTATTTTGCTGAAATTGTTATAGAATATAAGGGAGACAGCTTTTAAAAGAGTTCAGTGTTGTTACATATTAATAAAGTTCAAATAAGCCTAGAAGAAAGATTCTGCTAGTACTGTAACATTAGATAAGTGATGCAGCCTGTAATCCAGAAATAAACATTAAATAAGTCTCAACTAGAGAGTTTCCACCTGTATTGTAATATCAGATAGCTGCTTCAGCCTGAAAATGAGTGGTAATCAATCAACAAAGGATAGACATGTGTCAAATACATCCCTTTTAAAATCTGCCATATGAAATAAGTGAGTCAGTTGAAAAGGATTGTTGTAACCCAGTAAGAAATGTTAATAATGCCTAGAATTAAGTACCATCCTGAAATGTAAAAATAAAACAAGTGAGAGTGTGAGAAAGAGAGTATGAATCTACCAAGAAAGCTGTAATAAGTCTGGAATAAAGTTATACTGTAGCGAGTACATAATGAAACGAATGAGACAGCCACAACCAAAGAGTGAAATGTGTGTAATAAAGTACTAAACCTGGAATGTGTCTGTCCCACAATTTGGATATGTTGCTGTACCCTTGCAATATGGAGATAGTATGGTTGTATGAAATACTGAAGATCCACAGTTGTCTAGAGCCATATAAATCAAATGTAGCAGGATGCTGTACCTGAACACAGCCAGATATGAACATGTATGAATAAAAATGGAATGTATATTAATGTAGCAGTAACATTCCCATCACCAACATTCCTAAGGTTACATATAGGAAACTGTACTAATACATGTAGGGGATATATATCTGCACCTACTAGGAATGTACAGCATATGTATACGTAGTTTAAGTTGTTAATGTAATATTTCATCACCCTACCCTATTTTCACAAATGATGCCATTCCACACCAAACTGGGTATGTGTATACACAATTAATTTCCATGGACATTTGTCCTGTTGGTTCATACATACCTGCATGTACGTTGATGCATGTGCCCTGTTCACATATCCAAACCTGATGGCCTGTTGCCAACAATCAACCCTGCATGTTGTTGGAATGTGTACTGTTGTTCTAAATATGCATGTGCTATGCTTGCTGTTCAATGTTCGGAATTCATGGGTGTTTGGTTAATGGGAATACTGATGCATGCTGTTACAACTAATTTTGAATGGTGTTGTTTGTTACTAACCCAAAATGTCATAAAATACTGATAAACATAGGACAACAGGGAAGGCGGGTTCCAGCGGACCCACCTCTCCCACCTCAGCTGGCGAGTGCACCTGGCACCAGTGCCCAGGCCGGAACCTCCTCTGGTGGCCCTGTGCCAACTTTGGGTGGAAGCACTGCAGGGGATGGGGCTCGACCCCCTCTGCAGGCGTGGCCGGAGGAGAACGTCCACTCACCCTCCATAGTGTCCGGTCTGTGGTGTGTAGCGAGATCAAGCGTTCTGTGCTTGATCCCCTACGCCAGCTTGAGGCGAGGGTGGCGCAACTCACGGGTGTGCCTGCCCGTCCTATGCAGCCCCCAGCACAGCCCCGTCCTGGGCAGTGAAGGCACAGTGGTAACTGCCCATTGGTGGGGATCTCAGTTCCACTGTTGCCATCTGTGGGCTCATGGGCTCGCGATATCCAAACATCCGTCCCCGTCAATTATGTTTCCCCCCACATGTGTCATACTCTGCCCCTGTATGCGTCTTGTTTGTCTTGTCTGTTAACCTCCCCAACCTACCTCCCCAAATATACCTACTTCCTGTACCTCACATTCCTCTCTCACCTGAAAAAAAAATAAAAAAGGGCACTTTGTTCCCACAAAAAAATTACGCCCCATACATAGCTGCCCATTTTGCAGACATGTCTGCTGGACATGTCTTCTGATAATTAAAATTGGCTATACAACATATTTTGTTATCCTCACCCCTCTCTCAGGGGTGGAAGGTTTCAAATTTCACACCAAATTACACACATATGCACAGCTGTTGCTGATAAAGAAATGGGCAGCTATGGGCCTTCCCTACACCCTTCCTGCAAATCCCGAGCTTGTTTTCCTACTGTCCTACCCTCTTTGTGCCCCCTTTTTCACCACTTTCCTATCTCCCCATTTTCTTTTCTTTAAAAGAAATTAGCGCGGGTGTTAGCGGGAGTAAGCACTTTTAAGCAGTAGTCAGTGGGTGTGCGCTTGTGTGCGCTTAGCTAAGTGACTGTGCGCATGTGTGAGCATCGCGCAAACCAGCGCAAACCCGCTTACAACTGCTTAAACATGCCTTAGTCACTCTGTATGACAAGGCCTGTAGTCTGCTCATCAGCAAAATAAAATACCCCTGTCAGTCTCGAACCCCGGACCTTGGAAACACTAGTCTGCATGAATTACCACTGAGCCACATCAGATATACAAGAACATGGTGCCGAAAGAAATATATCATGAAATACAAGGAGTGAATGTAAAGGGAATATAGGAAGGCCATTACGCAAAGCTTGTTCCCTGTATATTTAGTGGCAATTCTTGTGGAATTGCATTACATGAGTGTGATAAGAGAAACAGCCATACTAGTAGGTAATAATGTTACAGTAGCACCTTACAAACCACACACGGTATCAGAGCAGGATAAGCACCACCATATTTGAATAGGTATGAGGCCAGACATTCCAACTGTGACTGATTTACAGGGATGTCCTTGATTTGTCAAAACATGTTACCTGTGCCCCACTGACTCTCTGTGAAATGTACTAACAGTAGGCAGAAAGGTGGGGAATCCCACGTAATGTTCACCATCAATTTATTTATTTATTTTATTTTATTTTACATTTGTTTACCGGGCTAGTCTAACTGGATACATGTCCATTTTCAGTAGAGGCCCGGGGAGAAAAGCTCCTAGGTAAATACAGCTAAATTAACAAATTTCTGTGAGTCAAGAATATAAACAAAATCAATACAAAAAATAAAAGCAAAAACAGACTGATTTACAGGATAAAGTTTAACAATTCAAAGTAAATAGTCAGTATAGAATTCAATCTTAACAGTAGAAGCAGTTCATATGGCAGAACTTAGAAAACCAAAAACAATTTTTTTTTTTTTTTTTTTTTTTTTTTTTCCTGAAGGAAAGAGAAGGGGAAGATCAGAGTTTAGGGTGACTATAGACTAATAAGTTAAAGTAGATACTACTTGCATGTCAGAAATGGTGTAGTAATACATATGCTCAAAACACACACACAGTCCCCACAGTCACAACTGCAGAATATCTGAAATATATCACGGGTGTATCCCACTGACATGTACCTTTCCCTGAGGCTGCTCAAATATATACCTGAGAGTATCTGAGGCCTGCAAGTGTCAGAAACACACCAGCATATCAGCATGTCTGCTGTTACACACTCTGCAAATAGCTGTAGAATTAATTCCACAAGCACACCCTCATGTAGGAGTACAACACAGAAATATCAAAGGATGTAGCCATCTAACAAACTAAGGACAGTATAGCAGTTTACAAGCACTGCATGTGCCTGATATTCATAACTATTAGTACAAAATACAAGGCCCTACTACTGCTCAGCAGCAAAATAAGATACCCTTGTAAGTGTCAAACCCCAGACCTTGGCCTCACCAGACTGCATGCAGTGCAACCAAACCACAGCAAACATATAAGAATGTACTGCTGAAAGAAATATATCATGCATTACAAGGAGTGAATGTAAATGGAAAATAGGAAAGCCATAGCAACACATTCCAGTAAAGAAAAATATCAGGCCTTCAAGGAGTGAATGTAAAGGGAAAATAGTGAAGCCATAGCAACACATTGCAAGAGCTACAGTTGTATACCAGTAAATCCACAAGTCCCACAGGAAAGTACATACTCCCATGTAAACAGTGTTAGCATTAGCAGGTGTGAGTTAACATACACACTACGAAGAATGAACTGGAAGAAGCAGCAGTCAGGTTTCTGTACAACATGCATTTCAGTGGCTACAACACAGCCTTAGATATGAGAGACATACCAACTTTCTGACTGACACAACAGTGTCCACAGCAAACCAGCATGGTCCCCACCTTGCAAAAATGAAAGGCCTACACCTACCTAACTTAACATTTTATAGCAGTGTCCTGAAATCACAGTGAGAACTGCAATTACCACACATCAGGCTGCATGTAATTACTAAATGCTGGCCACCAATTGGTGCAGAGGCCATCACATGCACATATGCAGATACCTACAAAAGCAGCCTGTACTGCCAGTCCACACATGCAATAATTTCATTGCAGCGACTGGAGGGAGAGAGAGAGAGAGACAGAAACAGAGACAGAGACCCAAAAAAAAAAAAAAAAAAAAAAAAAAGCAAGGCAGCAAGCAAGCCAGCAAGCAAGCTAGCCAGCCATCCAGGCAGCCCACCAGCTAGCCAACCAGGCAGCCAGGCATCTAGCCAGCCAGCCAGCCAAATGGAAAAAGCTGTTAGAGACAAAGGTAATCTAATAATTTACATACTGTGAACCCTCCATATGTGTCAGCAGTCTGTATCTGTATGTATATGAAGATGTGCATAGGGCAAGGGACATACTGCAACCGTTAGCGAAGGCTGGACATACATATGTAGTTGAAGGTTGCTATGTGCACATATCAATATAGGTTTTAGTGTGTGGCATTGAAAACAGCAAGCAGTGCAGGTATATGTCATGTGGTGGTGAACGTCTGTGGGACTGAGCCAGTGAGGCCTGCTACTGCTATACGGCCTGAGGACAGCATAATGCATTCTGCACAACACTGTGCAATATCATTACAGAATGGTATGTCTCACAACTGTTACAGAAGTGACATCCCCACCATGAAAGGTGGGCATTCTATGTGCCAAGATGTGCATGTAGTTGTACAGCAATGGATGTTTATAAGTATGTGTGTGTGTATGTGTATGTGTGTATACATATATATATATATATATATATATATATATATATATATATATATATATATATATATATATATACATACATAGAGAGGTATGTATAGATAGATAGACATATATAGATAGATAGATAGAATATGTATATACATATAGATGTAATAGACACATACATATATAGATATATATATAGATACATACACATATACAGATAGATATGAATGTCTATAGATATGTATGTATATGAATATATATACATATATATATATATATATATATATATATATATATATATAGAGAGAGAGAGAGTGAGAGAGGAACATGGGGGCAGATGAATTGCAGCAGCTGCCTGGTGACCAAGGCATGGACTGAACACCAGTGTGGATACAGGTGTACCATACCCCATTCCAAAACACTTTAACCACTAACTACCACATAGGTGGTTGCCTGCCTACTACTGGAGGTGTCAGAAGCGAACATGGGAAACAAGTGTACAATAGCCTCCCCTTTGTTATCCACAAATATGTCATACCCTGGACTAAACTACCCAGCATTAACAAACAGGGCTCCTCATTAGTAGATGTCAGACATAACCCTGATGAATGTTATGGAGATAGGTAATATGCCGTGTGCGTCACCTCTGTGTAACTGTTTGACAGGAGCAAGTACAATCACATTACATGTGTCCCAAGGGGCAGGGTAGCATAAGGCTATGCTGCTGTAGGCCCAGGGCCAATAGCATAATACCTACCTATGACACAATGCACACACACACATGTGCTCAGTGCAATACCAACTATGTGAGGTGGAATGAGGGTGACACTGACTGTGTGCAAGGTCTGTAATGGTGTGATTGCTCAGCTTGACTTTTTGTCTGTCATGGTAGTCTGTGTCCTTGGTGTGAGTCCAGAGAAAGTTATGTCAGTTATTGGGATACTAACATACTAGATTGCCATATGTTGTGCAGTAGTTCCCTGTGTACGACTGCGGTGTTGGTAGGGGTACGGCAGCAAAGACTAGGGTGGATTACCAGTGAAACTGTAGATGTGCATTGCATGCATTGCATGGGATGACAATATTCTCCATCCAGTAGCTTGATACATACCCCCAGTGTGAGGTTGTGCAGTGTACCTCAAACAGTGTGCCGAGTGCTGGTGTATACTAGTTTGTTGTATGGAGTGTGGCAGGCACTGTCACACAGTTGTAGGCTGAGCACTGATATGTGGTAATGTACATGTGTATCCCCTGATAGACAGACAGATGCTATATATGGCAGTTCAGTGATATCAGTACAGTAGAGTATTACATGTGCCATATGACTTGCTCACATATTTATCTTTTCCTTCCAGGGTGATGGTGCATCACCGCAACCCGTGTTATTCAGCTGCAGAGGATGAGGAGATACACCAGAGCCTGGTGCGGGATTTCAATACACTGTTTTCCAGGACAAGCCAGAACCAGCAGGAGAGGGCTGCACTGTGGCAAGACCTTGTCCGTCGGGTAACTGACATAGGCATGCATAACTGGACATATGTGCAGGTTCGCCATCACTGCAGTGATTTAATTAGAAATGTCCGTCAGCGTGCTCTGATATCCACAGACAACAGCTTGCCACAGGTGGTGGGGTACCTATCCACCCCCCCCCTCACCAGAGTGGAGGAGCTACTCCTAAGTGTTGTGGCTCCAGGCCAACAACAACAACATCCACAGACATGTGTCATGATGGAGGCCGGAGCCACCCAGCATGTGGACATGGAGTGTGCAGGTAACATGCCATATCTGTAGTTGACTGTTCTCTGCCCTGGTAGTTTATGCATGTGTGAGATGTGTACTGTGTGTGTAGCTGTTATCCTGCCTATTCTTGTGCAAGATTGATATTCTGAATATCATCACTACACCAGTGAAAGCCAACTGTTGTACTACTGTACTGTAGCAGACTCACAGTATCAATGGCACAGTTGTAGCCACTGACAATAACTATCTTATTTGTGCAGGTCCCTCTGGAGTAACAGCAATGCAGCCAATCCATGCTGGTGAGTGTGTAATAACAATACTATTAATAGTAATAATAATATTAATACTAATAATACCCTCAAACAGTATTGTGTATGTGTTGGATTGCAGATGTGTGTGTGTGTGTTTGTATCTGCTGTACTGAGGAGTGTGCATGTGTGCATGTGTGCATGTGTGCCTTTGTGCATGGGTGCATGAGTACATGTATGCCCATGTGCATGTGTGCCCGTGTGCATGTGTGCATGTGTGCATGTGTGCACGTGTGTACGTGTGCATGTGTGCATGTGTGCATGTGTGCATTTGTGCATGTGTGCATGTGTGCCCGTGTGCATGTGTGGTAACATTGTGTACACATAGGTTCATAGGTTCATACTAGGCTATCTGCCCTAGGGCATTTATAAGCCTAGCCAGAATGTGTTTGGCTTTCGCCACCCATTTTAAATTTATTTTGCTATGCCCTTTTTCGAGGTTAGTATACTGTGCCTCTGTCTAACAGTGACACAGAAGTGATACCCGGGCTAAACCTACGATCTCCCATCCACTCATCAAGATTCCTCTTGAATAGAGTCAATGAGGGACTCTGCCTAACCTGGACTGGGATTTTATTCCAGAGTGAAGGGAGCCTCTGGGTTATGAATCTGTCCCTCCAGCATGTCCTATTTATTTCAGTGCTGAGGTTCAAGTCTCTCAAGCGCGTAGCTCAATGGGATTTGGATTTTCTGAGGTGCAGCATGTCCATTAATTCTGGGTTGGGCATGGCTTTATACGTCAGGCACAGATCGCCTCTGAACAGGCGGTATGCCACTGAGTAGAGCTGGAGCTTCTTTAACCGGGCAGCATATGGCATCTGTTTGAGCCCTTTGATCCTCTTGGTGAGGTACTTTTGGGGTCTTTCCAGTTGCTGCAAGTGTCTGGTAAGGTACATCCCAAAAGGGGCATTGTACTCAATTATGGACCTGATGAGGGATGAGTAAAGAGGCACGATGACCTCTCCTGATCTAGATGTGAATCCCTTCATGATTAAGTGGGCTATATAAAATGTTTTTCTAACCACTTTGGCCACGTGGTTGTCAAATGAGAGATTGCTATCAACTTGGGTCCCCAGGTCCCTAATTATTTCTTCTGTACTTAATGGATTACCACCTATGTGGTAATTTGTGGGCACTTTGTTTTTGCCAAAGAGGATGACTATACACTTTTTGGCATTTAGCTTGAGGCCATGGCTCTGGCACCAGTTGTCTGTTTATATGAGGCCCTTTTGGAGGATGCTTGTGTCGGCTGGAGAGTCAATTATGGCGCCCAGTTTGCAGTCATCTGCGAACTTGGTCAGCCACAGTCCTTCCATGTTGGCCTGTACCTCCGAGAAATATATACCGAACAAGAGAGGTCCCAGGACTTAGCCTTGTGGGACACCACTTGTAACTGGTTTGGAGTCTGACATGGCTCCATTGTAGACTGTGTTTCCTGTATTCCTCTCACAGGTTCTGGTGTTGCTCTGTTGGCGTGCAGCAGGGAACCTGAAGCCACTGCTTGTGATAGTGATAATGATGATACATGTGTAATGGCACAGGGAGGTGTGACCGGGTCTGTTGTTGGTCAGTCAATCGACAGTACACAGCAGTCAACCCCATCAATGCGCACAGTCATCCTGCCGATACATCCATTGTCACCAATGTCCTTAGATGAGGGACAGCATAAAGTGGGCATTGACCAGGGTAATGTGGCATCAGTGGCACATGCATCCCCTCACAGCAGCCATGGCCAGAGTCCTGACATGGTACCACACAGGCAGATGTCCAGGGGTTCTCGTGGGAGCATCCATGGTCGTACTGCCCCTGTCAGACGTGCCCACAGAGGTCTTTCAACCTCAGCTATGTTCCGGGCTGTAATGCAGGCACAGGCACATATGGAATGGTACACCAGACAGGGTCTGAGGGAGCTTAGAGCACATCGCACTGCTATGAATGACACTATGCGTGTCACTGCGGCTGCCATCCGTACTGTCGGAGAGGTCATTGATAGACGTTGGGGGGACACATTAGATCTGTTCCATAACTACATGTCCATGAGCCAGGGCAATGCAGGATGGTTGAGGCGTGTACGTGGATGTATGCCAGCAACATCAGCAGCTGGCAGTCGTCGCGGATGACAACAAACCTGCAGCCGCTCCCATAGTGCCAGTACTTACCCTAGCAATGCTAGGTCTGTGCTGTCATCAGACCATCCTAGAAGACCATGTTCATGTGGCTCTGGACAGTCCCAGCAGGGACATGTGTCCAGTCAGCAACCCACTGCTTCTGATGAAAGCACCCAGTCTGGCTTAGTACCTGATACTGTCCGTAGCACCCCTGCCAGGCACAGGTACCGTGTCCGTGGCCAGAGACAGTGATCTGCATGACCTGGCAGGTACAGTCTGTGGCCGTCCACAAACACCCGTATATGGCAGCCATGTGGTGGAACTGTGTGCATGCATACACACATGCATAGTGCTAACACCTAGGGCTAACACATACACACACACACCATATCAACATTGCCCCATGTTGTACTGTTGTCCCTCACTAACACACACACACATACACGTCGACTGGATGTGTCAATGGCAGACTCTGGCAAACCAAGTACACACCCTGTGCATATGATGAAACTGTGCCACCTCCCGCAATCTGTAACACTGATGCAGGAACAGGATAGCATGGTGCTGATGCACAGGGTGACTACATAGCACTGTAGTAATATTATCATGTTGTTAACAGTACAGTGTAATGATATCATTGTGGGTATATCCCAGTATGCCTCATGCATTAACACTATGATTGTCATTGTAGTTTTTTATACACCAGTGTTAATTCCCAAAGTGTAATGTCTGCACATGCCACATGGCAGTTGTGTGTACCTGTGCCTGCATGTGTTGTGGACTGGACAGTACATGTGTGATGTTTGTAGCACACAGTTGCAGGTGTACATTTGTGAACAAGATGGAGTTGCATTCTCTGCATGTAGATGCGTAGTGCACACATGGCAAGGGTGACATGCACCATGTGACACAGTAGTCATACATTGTAGTTCATATTGGTGGCCACTTTGTGTTGTACTACACATATGTCTCACCTGGGGTCACATGCATGTATGACATGGTTTGACAGTATGCTGTGGGTCATACGGTTTACCAATGTCAATGGTTTGCATTCTGGTGGTAAGGCTCAAAACACAAACCCACCAACATAGGTATCACAAGGGATAAGAAACTAGAAGTAATGATACTCAATGCCGGACATCTAAACCGCAAGATGCATGCAGCCCAAACTCTACTCAGCATGGAGAATGTTGATATCTGTGCAGTAACAGAAACCTGGTTCAAGGCTCCCAAGTGCACCCTAGCACTTCCAGGATACACCTCATACCATGCTTTACAGCCCCAAAACATGGAACTAACTACAAAAGGGGGGGGGGTGAGTATCAATAATTGTCAAGGATACCCACACACCCAGGTTGGTGCCACAGCATGAAGCAGCACAGACTATCCACGTACAACTAACAGTGGGTAAAACTGCCTTCCAGTTCATAGCATGCTACAGACCACCCTCCTAAACCCAGGAACCCCACTTGGCCTACTTAAGAACACATGAAAATATGAAGGTCTCTCCAAACAACATTATATTGGGCAACTTCATCTACCCACACATAGACTGGGAGCATTACTGTAACTCCAACACCCTAGGCTAAAGGTTCCTAAAATTCATAAACTCAAATGCTATGGAACAACTTGTTACCACTCCCACAAGAGGGGAAAACATACTGCACCTGATCATCACCAACATGGGGACTCTATGCTCCAGAACAGAAGTGTATCCCTCACTGGTAAGATCAGACCACAGAGTAATCTCACTGTATATTCACATACCAACCCCAGCCCCTGCCCAGAAAACCACAGGGAAAAAGTTGTCTAAAGCAAATTCCACACACCTCAAAACCGAGACAGAGGTGGAATCCTTCAAAGCCCCCGGGCCTGTGGAAAATACAGCCCACACTGCTGAATCCTTTATAAACACATTCTATGAACACCTTCAGGAATGCACAGATCATGCAATTCCAAATATAACCAAGACCCAATCCTCCAAAGACAGGCGTCTTTTCTGGTGGACCCCAGCCACATAACAGAAAACAATAGAAGGAGGTAGCTACTACATGATCGAGCAATATCCCACAAAGGGAAGGCATCTCTGATCAGTATTTGGAACAAAATACGGACACTCATAAAATCGTCTAAGGCCAGCTTCAAGAGAATAATTGCACAAGACACTAAGGATAATCACAAGGCTTTCTTTAGTTATGTTAGGAATCTGGGTGGGAATTTCCAGACATGCTCAGAAGTAGTCCTAAATAACAAAGAATACACGTAAGCCACATACATTGCCAACATCATTGCTGACAGGTTCAGCACAAATGTCTCACTTCTGTGTCACTGTTACACAGAGACAGAGAATACTAACCTGGAAAAAGGCCATAGCAAAATTAATTTAAAATGGGTGGCAAAAGCCAAACACAGTCTGGCTAGGCTTATAACTGACCTAGGGCAGATAGCCTAGTATGAACCTATGAACATATTACATGATGTATCCTCAACTGATACACAGATGTAGGAAACCCAATGTCAGTGATATCCCTTCAGTACTACACTATACCATGTAGCCATTCTTACTGAGCCCCACACATCCCTGGGAAGAATACTGTTTGCCATATAGCAGTCTCACGTACATGCCAACACACTAGGGATATGTTCATCTACGACTGGAAATGCATACAGTGGCCTACAATGCATTGTGCACATGACACACATGACCACCACAAGGGTATCATACAGACATATACCTGTTGTCCAAGCCATGCTCTATTACTGTAACACAACTGTAACTTTGTCATCAGCATGTACTTAACATAGTATTCCAATTGTACCATGTAGGTGGCAGTACCCATCATGTAGAAGGGTAATGGTGTGTACATATGGACAAGTGTTTTCTTGTCTATCCTGTGATATTCACATTTCCAAAGGTATTGTGAAGTCCCTTGGTGTATCGCCTAAGCAAGAAGGTGTCTTTATGCATATCAGCAACAGTTGCCATACACCTACACTGGATGCCCATTACTCACAGACTTTGCTGTGTTATAACATGTGTGACATATACTCCAGACATGAACCCTCACACACATTAATATATCACAGCTTTCATGACTGAGTGTCACCCAGTTGGCCTAGGACACAGATCACTGCAGTAGCCTGCATTGTCATCACCATACATGTATGGCGTATGGTCTGGGAATCTGCAGCACATGCTGGCAAAGGTAACAACTGTATTCATATGAGGCAGGCTTCACACATAGGAACTATTGCAGGTCACAGGTACATATCTGTATGTGGCACACACATACCTGATGTGTGCATTGAAATTACTGTTATAAATATATGTCATACAATAATAAAAGCAAAACCCACCACACATTGACAAACTGTGTGACAAACACACACATGGCTTTTGTAGGATTCAAATCCCTACCTAACTATGTTATGACACTTGAGAGAGATGCATTAGCACAGCACGCTATGCACATTACTGGGTGGTTTCTCTTCTGCTGTACTTCTAGGGTGCTGACATCATCAGTCTTTACAAAGAGGAATATACATCATGTAGTGTGTTATTCCAGTTGTCAAAAGGGACTTTTTTTCGAAGAGTATTGCACACACACTGAGCATTTGCAGGATTCAAACCCCTACCTAACTATTTTATGACACGTGAGAAAGAGAAAGAAATGCATTAGCGCAGCATGCTATTTGCATTACTGGGTGGCTTCTCTTCTCCTGATATACTTATAGGGTGCTGACATCATCAGTCTTTACAAAGAGGAATGTACATCATGTAGTGTGTTATTCCAGTTGTCAAAAGTGACATTTCTTTCAAAGAGAATTGCACACATCCTGCCCCCTACCTAACTATGTTATGACATTTGAGAGAGACGCATTAGCGCAGCACGCTATTCGCATTATTGGGTGGTTTTTATTCTCCTGCTGTACTTCTAGGGTGCTGACATCATCAGTCTTTACAAAGAGGAATATGAATCATGTAGTGTGTTATTCCAGTTGTCAAAAGGGACATTTCTTTCAAAGAGAAATGCACACACACACTCTGAGCATTTGCAGGATTCAAACCCCTACCTAACTATTTTTTGACACTTGAGAGAGATGCATTAGCAGAGCGCGCTTTTTGCATTACTGGGTGGCTTTTCTTCTCCTCTAGTATTTATAGGGTGCTGACATCAGTTTTTACAAAGAGGTATGTACATCTATTACTATCCCTCAGTATGGGGGATAACAATATATATGCATTAACAGACGCCTAGTTCAGGGTCACATATGCACATCAGCACTGCCTGGTTATGTTTTATACCATGCTTCGTGAACACAGGACTTGTAACACACAACACAACCAGGGGGTGTATCCATATACATCACAGATACATGCACCTCTGGGTTGTTACCACTGCACTAAGCATGACAGGTCATACATATACAACTACCATTGTGTAAAACTGCCTTTTGGTTTGGTGGGTAGTTCAGACCCCCCCCCCCCATATCCAGGAACCGCACTTGGCTTCCCTGGGAACAGTGTAGGATATGAAGGTGTTCACATACGCCATTTCAGTGGTTAACATCAGGTACAAGAATATTGACTGGGAGAACTACTCAGGCCTCAACAACATCACCCTACAGCCACTACAATTTGTGAATCCATGTGCTATGGCAGAACCAGTTACCACAGCCAAAAGGGGGAATACATATTGGACCTAATCATCACCAACATGGGGACTATATGTTCCACACCAGAGGTAGACGACCATTGTTAAGATCTGACCATAACCAATTTTCCCTGGATGTCCATATCCCATCCCCACCCCCAGGCAAGGAAATCACTGCTAACAAAGTATTTCTCAAAAGCAGACTTTGCACTTGTGAAGACTGGGGTGGAATAATTCAAAGGCCCTGTGCTGGAGGATTATACAGCCCAATCTGCAGAATCCTTTACAAATGCATTCTATGAGCACCTGCAGGTTTTCATTGATCATGCTATCCCAAATAAAACCAAGACTCCTCCACAACAGGAGACCTGTCTGGTTGACACCAGCCATATATAAGCTGTACAACAGAAGGAGGGAACTAATACATAGCAGAGCAATATCCCACAGAGGGAGGACATCTCTGAACAGTATTGGCAAGACACTTCAATCCCTCAAAATCATCACTTGCAAGTTTTGACAATGAAATTGCCCAGACACTACAGATAAGGCTCCCCTCAGTCTGGAATTGAATCCCAATTAGTGTTAGACATAGCCCTTTGCCAACCCTCTTCCAGCAAACTCCAGCCACATGGATCTGACATTGCAAATTCAACCCCTGGGATCTCCACTGTGTCCCTGCTTGATGGAGGCACAGCAAGCTAGCCTTAAACGGTGCCTTCTGTGACCTACTTTACAGAGGCACAGTAGGCTACTGTACTGGGGAGGCAGACGCCAAATACACTCTGGCTAGGCTTATGTATTCCCTAGGGCAAACAGCCAAGTATCGACCTCTGCACCCATATGTTTATGTTTGGGATGCACAATATTTGTTGCTGATAAACTGTTTGCAGGTCTTTATTACCATAGCTTTCCCTGTTTCTATGAACAACTTGTGTATCTGTGGAAGATGTTTGATCATGACAGGGTTCCAGTATATTACTTATGTCTCTGTTGTCATTTAACTGTGTGCACTGGGCAGATTGCTATATTGTGGGAGGTTCCTGGCTTAACATACAAATGCCAGATATGTGTGGCCGACTGCTATACTGAGACATGGCCTAAGTGTGTAAGCTTGCCCAGTTCAGGCTTTCCATGGTTTGTTGCCTGACATATGTCTCATTTATCAAAGTGTGTGAGCATGCCCAGTGTGACCTTTCCATATGTTGAGATCTGAGGTCCACTACATTTATGGTTGTGTGTGAACTTGAACAATATTTGACATTTATAGTGTGTGTGTTGGAAGTCATGTTGTGTTCTTACTGCCCAAATGCTTTGTGTCTGAAGCCAACAGGAATTATGCTGTGCCTGCAGGGTTTCCATGGGACAGTTTGCATACACTTGTCAACATTCTTTCATATTGAACAAACACTGTAATATTGTCATAGTGTAGTAGTTCAGTCCTTTTACTCTGGTGCACAGTATCCTGGGTTTGAGTTCCATCACTGCTTTAAATATTCATACTGAGCACAACAGACTAAGGTATGACCATGTTGCATTTTGTTCACCTATGGCCTACTTAAACCGGGCTTGTCCAACATTACTAGTGTATTCCGCAACTTGGGTGGACATTGACAAACACTAGGCTATGTGCCCTAGGGCATTTCTAATCCTAGTCAGAGTGTGTTTGTCCTTCAACACACATTTTAACTGGAGTTTGCCATGACATTTTTCAAGGTTAGTATACTGTACCTCTGTCTAACTGTGACATAAAAGTGATACCCAGGGTAAACCTACAATCTCCCATCCACTGATCAAGATTCCTCTTGAGAGTCAATGAGGGACTCTCTGGCTAACCTGGACTGTGAATTTACTCAAGAGTGGAGGGAGCTTATGGGTTATGGATCAATCCACTACAGCATGTCCTATTTATTTCAGTGCTGAGGTTCATGTCTCTCATGTGCATAGCTCAATGGGATTCAGATTTTACAAGGTGCAGCATGTGCATTGATTCCAGGTTGGACATGGCTTTATACATCAGGCACAGATAGCCTCTGGGCAGGCAGTATGCCACTGTGTGGAGCTGCAATTTGTTTAATCAGGCAACACATGGCATCTGTTAGAGCCCTTTGATCCTCCTGGTGAGGTACATTTGGGGTCTTTCCAGTTGCTGGAGGTGTCTGCTAAGGTACATCCCACAAGGGGCATTGTACTCAATTGTGAGCCTGATGAAGGATGACTGAAGAGGCACAATGACCTCCCCTGATCTAGATGTGAATACCTTCATGATTAGGTGGGTATATGAAATGTTTTTATAACCACTACGGCCACATGGTTGTCAAATGCGAGAGTTCTATCAGCTTGTGTCCCCAGGTCTCTTATTACTTCTTCTGTACTTAATGGGTTACCACCTATGTGGTAATTGGTGGGCACTTACTGTTTTTCCAAAGGTGATGACTATACACTTTTTTGCGTTTAGCTTGATGACATGGCTGTGGCACCAGTTGTCTGTTTCTATGAGGCCCTTTTGTAGGATGCTTGTGTCAGCTGGAGGGTCAGATATGGTGCCCAGTTTGTAGTCATCTGCAAACTTGTTCAGACACAGTCCTTCCATGTTGGCCTGTACCTCCGAGAAATATATACCAAACGGGGGGGGGGGGTCCCAGGACCGAGCCTTGTGGGATGCCAGTTGTAGCTGGTTTGGACTCTGACATGGCTCCAGCATTTCTGACCATGTCAGTTCTGTCCTTGACCCAGTTTGCAACCCATCTAGTGACATAGGGGTTTATATTTAAGCTGGTGAGCTTATCTATAATGACCAAGTGGGGTATTGTATGGAAGGTTTTTGCAAGGTCCAGGTAGGCTGTGTGGACCACCTTCCCCTCATCAATGGCCTTGGTGACTGTTTCAAATGACTCAACCAGGTTTAAGGGGCAGGATATGCCCTTTAGAAAGCCACACTGGGTAGGGTCCAGTGTCTGTAGGTCCCCAATATCTTTATTTCTGAGGTCCATGATGATCCTTTCCATAGCTTTGCAGACCAAGCTAGTCAGGATTCTGGGGTGATAGTTTACAGTATCCATTCAGGCACCACCTTTGTGGAGAGCGACCACTGTTGCTGTACACTGCTCTTTGGGTACATATCCTGTGGTAAGGTTGAGACTGAGCAGTAGTTTTATTTGGTGTTCAGTTCTTCTTGGACTTCATGTTGGACGCAGCTCAGGACACCATCTGGTCCCATTGATGCTGTGTGTTTTGCTTTGAAGATGCTGGCTGTTACCTGAGCATCTGCGATGTCAGGGGGCCAGCACTCTGCTGGGATAGATATTTGGCCTTTTGGTGGGGGGGGGGGGAGTTTGCACTGAACCTGTCAGGTCGGATGTTGGCAATGTCTGTGAGTTTGGTGTATTGTTTGTCATTTTGGACTAATTCTGAGCATATCTGGGAATTCCCACCCAGGTTCCTACCATCAGTAAAGAAAGCCTTGTGATTATCCTTAGTGCTTAGTGTCCTGTACAATTTTTATCTCGTAGCTGGCCTTAGAGGATTTTATGTGTGGCCATAGTTTTTTGTCATAATACTGATCAGTGTTGCCTTCCATTTTTGGGTTTTGCTCTGTCATGTAGTAGCTTCCTCCTCCTCTTGCATGGTTTGTTAATGGCTGGGGTCCACCAGACAGGATGCCTGCCTTTGGAGGATTGGGTCTTGGTTTTATTTGGGATTGCATAATCCATGCATTCCTGAAGGTGTTCATAGAATGCCTTTATAAAGGGTTCTGCGGTATGGGCCATATTTTCCACAGGCACAAGGGCTTTAATGGATTCCACCTCAGTTTGGAGGAGTGCCTAATGTGCTTTACACATGTTTTTCACTGTGGTTTTCTGGCCAGGGAGTGGGGTAAGGATGTGAATATCCAGTGAGATTACTCTATGGTCTGATCTTACCAGTGAGGGATACACTTCTTGTCTTGGCTATAGAGTCGCCATGTTGGTGATTATCAGGTCCAGTATCTTTACCCCTCTTGTGGGAGTGGTGACAAGTTGTTCCATAGCATTTCGGTTTATGAATTCTAGGAACCTTTGGCCTAGGGTGTTGGAGCTAGAATAATTCTCCCAGTCTATGTTTGTGTAGCTGCTGTCACCCAATATAATGTTGTTTGGAGAGACCTTCATATTTTCATGTGTTCTCAAGTAGGCCAAGTGGGGTTCCTGGATTTAGGAGGGTAGTCTGTAGCAGGCTATGAACTGGGAGGCAGTTTTAGCCACTGTTACTTGCACATGGATAGTCTGTGCTGCTTCATGCTGTGGCACCAACCTGGGTGTGTGGGTATCCTTGACAATTATTGATACTCACCCTCCTTTTGTAGTTTGTTCCATGTTTTGGGGCTGTAAAGCATGGTATGAGGTGTAACCTGGTAGTGCTAGGGTGGTCTTGGGACCCTTGAACCAGGTTTCTGTTACTGCACAGATATCAACATTCTCCATGCTGAGGAGAGTTTGGACTGCAGGCATCTTGCAGTTTAGACTTCTGACATTACTTCTAGTTTCGTATCCCTTGTGATACCTATGGAGGTGGGTTTGTGTTTTGAGCCTTACCTATTCAAGGCACTATGGGGGTGACAGCAGCCTTTGCCAGTATCCAAAAGGCCAGGGGTGATAGGTGCAAGCCATCCCTAGTGGAGCATCATGTCTTGCTCAGCATGTCATCTCAGGCTGACAGGCATTGGATCCTCTTTGACTAACAGCAATACTTAAGCCAATTGTTGTAATTGATCATCTTGTCTTCATATTGTGGCATCATGCTTGGAGAGGGTAGGATGTTACTCAAGGTCATCAAGTTTGCATATACTACATGGTGTTACATTGCTTAACACATGGCAATCATGCCTCAGGTGGTGCTGCAGGGCTGCCTATGTTGGATGCACATACTACACTCCCTGTACATGTTTGAAAGCAGGTTGTGTCAACTTAGGCATCCCTTTTACTATATGTGTGAGTCAGAGAGAGGTATCATTTCCAGGGTTCCTACTGAGCCAGTGTATGTGCTATGCGTTGCCTCTTTGCCAAGGCCAAGGCATACTGGGCACGCCTCCTTCTGCCTACTGGGGCAGGCTCAGGTTGTTCCTCCTCCGAGTCACGCTCTGCCTGTGATGGCCTTGGCATTGGTGGGGGGCTGCTTGGGCCAGGCCTATGCTGGTCCTGCTGCAGCTGTTTTCACAGAATCATATTATGTAGCATAGCACATACCATGACAATTTGGGTACATGTAGTTGGTGAGTACTGCAAGACTCCACCAGATGTGTCCAGGCACCGGAACCATGACTTCAGCAGCCCAGCAGCCCAGACACACGCTCTATTACATTACGTGTTTGTGCGTGTGCCTCATTATGGTGTTCCTGTTCAGGTGTGTGTGCATTTCTGATGGGTGTCATCAGCCATGGCTCCAGTGCATAGCCAGCATCCCCCAGTAGGTGACCATGTAGGATGTCCCCATTGGCAAATGTCTGGTACAGCTGCGTCAGATGCCAGATATGGGAATCATGGTAGCTTCCAGGGCAGCCAGCTCACACATTCATTATTATGCCCTGGGCATCACACACAACATGGCAGTTGATGGAGGGGAAGCACTTGTTGTTAATGTAGGCCCTACCCCGCTCACCGGCTGGTGCTTTGATGCATATATGCGTGCAGTCTATTGCACCGACTACCTCAGGGTATTCCGCTATTTGCTGGAAGAGACGCATATTGCTGACCAATACCTCACGGGAATTGGGGAAATATACATGATCACCGACATGTGCTGACATGGCATCCAGGAACTGGTGCAGTACCCTGGATGCTGATGCCTGTGATATCCCCAGCATATCACCACTTGGTCTCTGGAAGGTACCTGTTGCTAGTATTCTTAGGCCAACACATACCTTGGTTTCCACTGGGATGGGTTCCCCTCTGTTTTTCTGTGTGTGAGACATGGCCTGCACAGCTCAACAATTTCCTGTAGGAGGTCTCTGTCCACTCTATAGCGCTCCACTATCTCCAGCTCATGTAACCCCTGGTAGGTGACCCTGGGCCTGTACACTCTTCTCCGTCTTCTCACTGTGGGTTATCAGGCAGAATTTGAATTGTCACCACCCTCAGCATGTTGCATATGTCGCCTTATAACAGCTATGGCAGCCCCTAGCATTTTTTGTCTGAGTGAAGCTTTTTCAGTTTTCAGTTTTCACTTCTAGTAGCTTACTCCAGTGTTGCAGTGTCTCTTGAGAGACACATACTGCACTGTTGTTTGCAGAGTTTTCAGTGCTGGGCTGGGCTACTGTTCTGCCTGTGTAATTGCCTGATTCTGATTGTTTTCACCTTCTAGCTCCGCTAGTATTCCCTGGTAGCTTCCTACAATTTGTTGTGCTTCCTTTTTCCTGTCTGTTTCCTCAGGGGAGTGCAACACGCATACTAGGGCAAACACACGCACAGCAGCTAACACACGTGCACACATGCTTAGATGGACTACAACTTGCTTATTCGGGTTAAAATGCGTGCACACCAGCGCAAACGCACTTACAAGTCTTTAAACAGGCTTCTACATGCTTACTCCGGCTTAAACGCGCGCACTCACGTTTACACGCCCGCACTCCATCTTACTCGGGCTTCCCAGCACGCACACGTGTGCATGCACACTCAGCAAGAAACTTTGGTATTATCCACAGTGTACACCTTCCATTTCTTGGCTTTCCCTTGTCTACCTGTTGACACACCTCTTTCCATGATGTCTAACTGCCACTCTGCTCCAATGAGCTTCACTTCTTTCATACATACCCCCCTGTGATGTCACCTATCTCCTACTCCCCTTATCCTACTCCTACACTCCAGGGAATGTGCTCATTTGCTATGTAAAAGTGCGATTCAGTATCCTAACACTCATTTACATAGGATTGCCTACTAATGCTTAGTTACATGTCTTACACTGAGCTTCCCCCCTTAGCAATCCCTACTCAGTGGCCATGTTGTTTTCAGCCTGCTATTCCCTTACATTGTAAATTGATGGTTTTCATAAAACTCACATTTATGGGTTTTAAATTTTTATTTTTCTGTTTTTTGCAGCGCAGCCTGTTTGTGCGGTGCTGCGCTATGTTTAAACATCGGCAATCGCCGAAAAAAAAAAAACATTTTTATTTTAATTTTGCATGTGGGTCCGTTGCCAGTGGCCACATATTTGGCCATTGGCATGCTTCCTGGAACATATGTAACCTTTATTTGGAGCTGACAAGGCTCCATTGTGCTATTTGTAGAACGGTACTCAGTTGTCAACTGAGTACATTTCTGCAGCTAACACGGCTCCTACATGGACAGGTTTGTGCTTCCTGGATCTCAAATTTACCTCATATGCATGCTTTTTGGCTGCAAGTGAGGTAATTTGCATATCCAAACCCTGCCAATGTAAGAGCCATTTTAGGAGCTCTCTTACACACCCCTACAGGCTGTTGGTGGATCGCTCGTCGGACATGATGGCTGCATGGTGTCTTACTCTACTCTTAGACTCCGTGCAAGCCATCGTGAATCCGGCCCATTATTTATCAATCTTTTAACATACTTTATGTATTAAATAGATTGCAAATAAATGATGCCCTTTTATGCAGAATTCAAAGTGACATGCTAAAGTGCATCACATATTAAACACATACCTGATTTGTTAGAATAATAATTGAATGTTCGCATCACAGTAGGTATGCATAAAAATGAGTTCTTAATGTTAGGAAATAAAAGTGTATTTTAGATTAATGTGTTAATTTAAAATGATGTGTTATGCATTTTATTTTTTTCTTGTGTTAAATATGTGACGCATTTTAGCACATCACTTTGAAGTCTGCATAAAAGGATATAATTTATTTGTGATCTATTTAATAAATAAAGTATGCTAAAAGAGTGATAAATAATGTATGTACAAACATTTAAGAGATATTTCAGAAGTTATGAAGTGTGTGTATGTACTTTAAAATGTATTCTGAGTAATTTTACTTAGTTTGTTCTTATGAATTGCCATCAATGGGTTACTAATAACTTGATTTAATTGTATAATGGAACTAATTAAGTTTACTAATTGAAGTCAAAATGTGCATATATAGGGACAGAATGATAATGAAAAAATTTTCCAGCAGAAGGTGAGAAGCCGAGGTACCAGAACGTTGTGCAATAAAGATGTTTTGTCCTGCCTGTGGTATTCCTGTTCCTGTTTTCGCTGTGTTTTTGCTATTTTGTGGTTTGGAGTTTGAGATTTTTTATGTCTGGATATAGTAAATGTAACTCCAATTATAAAGCTAGAACTTGTGCTCTCCATACCAGACAAGATAGGAACTCATAAATGGTGATTAAAAAATTAAATATAATTATGAAAAAAATGAAATCTGCATGCCAAGCAAAAAGATGACCAACTTCTGTCATACTGGCTAATCTCCAAAATCATTTAAAAAACTATTCTACAAAACAGATGATGTCTTATACTTCAATTCAATAAAATCTCACACAGATGAATAAATTAGCCAATACGCATTAATCCTGAGGAATGACTAGGACTGTGGAGCAACTTGTGAGTATGGTTTGATGACCAGTGAGATGGAGATAGTCAATGGGTGAAAAAAGAAAATAAAGTATTTCAGTTCATTCCTGGTAAACAAATGCAATAAGGTAGGTGAGTAAATAAATAAATAAATGCAAAATCAAAATGTATTACGATAATTGTTTGGACAGCTACTAGTAGTACTACTTTTAGTATTAATAGTTATAATATTAATAAACAACATTTGAAGACTCATAATAGCAAATTCTAACTGAGTGTTATTTGACAAATGTAGAGCTGAACCATGGAAACAATGCATTAGGGAACTGGCCATTAGATGAAGGGCCATAAAATCAGACAAGAATAGTGACATTTATGCTTCTAATAACTGAAATTTATAAGCTTATCAGGGACCATAAAACTGACATCCATTGCTGACCATATAAATACTATATAATTCAGAGTATCATTTACAAATGTCCAGAAAAAGCAGCTCTGATTACTGATTTACTGATCTACTGGAAACACAATGTGAGAAAAAAATAATGGTGTAAACATATGATAGTACATGTCCTGCCCAGGCTTTTGCTTTGTAGAGGAATTTGAACAAGAACTTAAAAGGATATTTCTAAAAAATTGACATTTTGGCCTTCCTAATTAGGACAAGTATTTAAGTTTGTCATACTTTTCCATATAATGAGGTTTCACTCAACACTTTGTTTTGAAATCTTTGTAGCAGTGCAGAACTCTTGCGTTCTAGCAGAAACAGCTTTGAATTCTTCGCAGTTTTACACTTTGTGAAATAAATTACAAACTGTGAGTTAAATAAATGAAAGTATTGCAAACAAGTGTAAACAGCAGTATTTTTTCTTTCTCACTGGCTTTTCCATTATACCCAGCTTGACCTCCTATTTTAAAAATGACAGACTATGTTTCAATCATTCACATTCACATACACTACAACTCTAGAAAATGTGTAGAACAAGCCAGCATTGTTCAATGCCTGAAGGGGAATATATAAACATATATATGTATGTATATTTCTAGAAAGAAAGGGAGGGGGAGAGAGAGCGTTTGTACCTCACAACATCCATGCATTGAAAATGAGTAGAATGGCTGTCAAAAACTAGTTACATACAGTAAAAACACTGGACATCCAATAGTCATAAAGTCTGAACACAGGTTTGTACATAACTCACTTCCATTTGGATTGTGGGATACTACTCTGAAAAGCCAGTTTAAAAACTGATACTGACAAAAGGTACAGAACAATATAAGCACATTATCAAAGACACTCACACCAATGGCCGGATTAGAATGTCCAGTCCACCTATTGCACATTTTTAGAATGTGGAAGTAAACTGGAGCACCTGGAGAAAACTCACATGAACACAGGGAGGACATGTAGAGAACCTCTTGCTATAAGATGGCAATGCCAACAATACACATGCAGATATACAAACACACACACACACACACACACACACACACACACACACACACACACACACACACACACACACACACACATATATATGTGTGTGTGTATGTATATATATATATATATATATATATATAGATATATATATTATTTATTTTACATTTGTTAACTGGGGGTGTTGTCTGACTGAGCCAAAAAGGCCTTTTTTCAGCAGAGGCCCGGGGAGAAAAGCTCCACGTAGAAAAATTGCAGATACATTTAGATATTTATACATGATCAGTATACACACAAATTACAATGGACATGTTTTTACAGTGGTGTGCAGCACATCAACAGTTACAGTGGAGAGAACAAACAAGAAAATAGTAATTTAAAAATAAAGGTTGGTACCTGTCAGTTAAGTAGCTTTGGAACCAGGTAAGAGTGGAATTTGATAGGTGATATTGGTTTAGTTTGTTTAGCAGGATCTGGTGTGAGACTATGTCAAATGCGTTGGCCATATAAAAAAAAAGAGTTGACACCTGAAGGCCTTCGTTTTTTGAGATAGTTTACTGTGTCTGTGAAGCAGAGAAGGGCTGTAGTGGTAATATTGACAGGTCTGAAACCATGTTAAGTAGGTGACAGGATGTTGCTGTCTAGGAGATATTTTAGCACCTGGGTAAGGATGCATTTTCTAGGATTTTGTCTAGGGGGGAGAGTAAAGCAATGGGTCTGTAGCTATTAAGTTCAGTGGAGGTCCTGCCTGTAGTATGGGTGTAACATAGGATGTTTTCCAGAGTTTGGGCACATAGTTTTCAATAACTGATCTGTATATGAGAGTGGAGATTGGTATAGCAATAGCATCTGCAGTGAGTTTCAAGAAATAGCTGTGGAGCATGTCGGCTGCTGTTGATGAGGTTTTTAGTTTGGAGAGCATGCTTTTGATTGAAGTGGTGGAAACTGTTTTGGGGGTAAATCTTGTATTAGTGTTATTTGTATTGGGTAGGATAGTAAGGTTGGAACTGTCCTGTGATACTAAAGATAGAAGTGAGTTCACAAAGTGGGAGTTGAGTTGTGTTTTGATTGGAAGTTTAGTGTCAGGGGTGGTTGGTTTGGGGGTAGCCTTTTGGGTGGTTTTAGTAGCTGGTTTATCTTTTCCCATAATTTTTGGGGGTTATGTTGGTATTTAGTTTGTAATGTAATATATATATATATATATATATATATATATATATATATATATATACATATATATATAGTGGTCAACTTTATATTGTCATCTCTATAGACGGTTAACATCTGTTTTGCACAACCAAGCAGATGGTTAACAGGTGTGTGAGATCATATAAAATACGGTGTGAGGATGCCCTTTGCCCTGATAATGCATGATGTCAAAGTTAGTGTATATAGCTAGCAGAGCATATGGGAGGCACTTTCTCCCCTGAAAAAAATGATGTTTTATGTTGTTTTTTTAAATTTATGTTTTGTATGGAATGAGTTTTCTGCTCAGTGCATGTATAGTAGTATGTCAACATTTATAAAGTTGACCTTCACACACACACATGCACACGCACACATACGCACACACACACACACACACACACACACACACACACACACACACACACACACACACACACACACACACACATACACACACACACAAGTCCATGGAAATATGGCAGGCAGGGCTTCCATAACACACACTGGTTAAATAAAAATTAATATGCCACAGAGTTCAAATTCATATCTTTAGTTATTTTTCCATAAACTAGCAATACAGTCTGTCATATACTTTCGATGTACAGGATATAAAATTACCTTGTTGTAAACCACTACTAGACCTTGGTCACAACACGAAACTCAAGTTGTTTCTTTCAAGTATGACTCCTAGAGTTAGCCATGACTGTACTCTCACACACCATCCAGACAGAGTGTTCAGGCAAGCTCTAACCAAGCCACTCTAAAATGCCAGGTAAGGAACATCTTCATTATTCTGGATTGTAAGGTACACAATGTTATATCAACATATTTTGCAATCAGAGCATTATTAAGCTAATTCATACTGTTTGCATGACTGCATGTTGTGAGAAAATACTCACACTATATGCAGTAGTCAGCACAGAAGATTAGAATCTTAAATGTTTCTGCTACTTAAATTAATGGGTTTGATAACTTCCACTGCTATTTACATGTTGTGCATTGCTGAGCAATTTAATTAAATAGACAGTGTTCATTTGATGCCCCTAAAAAGAGGCACTTAATCCCAGTGTGCTTATCTGGTTATCATCTGTTAGAAAAGAAAAACAACAAAAAAAATTGAGAACAGTAGGCTTACCTGATTTGCAAATGGTGTTAAAACAGACCATAGTTAAAGGCACATTACTACATATATATATATATTACCCGCGGTGGTGGTGCTGCGGTAGCGTTGTCGCCTCACAGTAAGATGCTGTCCGGTTTGTTTCTCAGCTAGAGCGTCTTCTGTGTGGAGACATGCTTGAATGGGCGTAACTTCGTTGAAGGTTGTGCGTAAGGGCTGGTAACTTGGCACGTAAAAATCAACTACCAATCATTAGCAGACCGGAGTTCTGCTGTGGCGACCCCTAACCGGGAAAAGCCAAAAGACACAAAGACATATATATAAATATACAGCTTACTATCAAATGACTGAAAACCAAAGGAATGAATCCCAAAAAGACTGAAAATTCAAAATACTGAACAAGGGAATATGCCCCTTCTCCACTGTTGGAATTGGTATATATAGTTAGCAGGGAGTTTGGGGTGCTTGCCTAATGCATTACAAATGTATTCAGTATTTTGAATTTTCAGTCTTTTTGGGATTTAGTCTTTTGGTTTTCAGTCATTTGATAGTAAATCTAAATATACATATATATCTATATGCATATATATATATATATATATATATATATATATTTATATAAAAAACAACTATAGTTATATATCTATATGTATTGTATATACACAAACACAAACACACACACACACACACACACACACACACACACACACACACACACACACACACACACACACACACACACACACACACACACACACACTCACTCATTCATCTAACCCATCCAACTCCCAAAACTTCCCAAAAAACTAAAAAACAAAAAACCCTGCCCAAAACCCTTAAACACTTCTAACCTACATGAATCTCCATACACAGCCACATATCATCCTTCATATCCAGCTTCCAGATGACAATGCACCACAAACACAAACCACAACACACCACAACAACAACAGATTTGATAATATAAATCTCGGTAAAGTGCAGTTTCGATTAATTGCGCTTTCGATACTTTAGTCCCGAGATACTGACAGTCGATCTTTCAGTATTTTAAGATTTAAAAGGGATCAGATATATGAATTTATATATATATATATATATATATATATATATATATATATATATATATATATATATATATAAGGCTTCACCCCCCATGCCCCCATCCCACCCCTTAAATTTACCAACACCGCGATCACACTACATGGAAAACATGGCACAGTTCACCATGGAGAAAAAGTGGTTCCTTTCACAGGGAAAGGAATTTGGCAGTCCATTTATTCATTGAAATGGAGCTTCGGTGGATTTAGCTTAGGTAAGTAAAATTCATTAAAATGTACTTTCAGTTTAACAAAGTAGATCCATGTATATATATATATATATATATATATATATATTAATAAACAATTCGCTAATTAGTACCGTTTTTTTTTTAATTTCGACATTTCAATAGTACAATATATATATATATATATATATATATATATATATATATATATATATATATATATATAGATCGTGTTCCTATAACGTTATCGAAAGATAACATAATCAAATGATCAAAACTTTGAAATGGCAGCATTTCAAAGATAGCATTGTGGGATCGCAGTACAGTGAGGACTGGAATATTTGTCTTTTCCTCACTGTAGTGCAATGTCGGAGTTGGAATATATATTTATCGGGGGTGTGCAGGTACAGCCTCCCACAATACAAGCTTTGAAATGCTGCCATTTCAAAGTTTTGATCGTCCGATTACGTTATCTTTCAATAATGTAACATGAACCTTATATATATATATATATATATATATATATATATATATATATATATATATATATATATATATATATATATATATATATATATATATATATATATAGTTTACTATTGAAATATCAAAATTAAAAAAAAACAACAAACGGTACAAATTAGCGAATTGTTTCGCCGAATGTACAAATAACCTTATGGCCCTATTGTCAAAAAATAGCTGTTAATGCCAAAAATGTCAACAACATTTTACAGCATTAACAACAATGCCACCTTTGCGGTAACTCCCTAACCCCTACATCTATCATCCATTTATGCAGGGGGGGCAAGCTTTCCTGCACCCCTCATACCCCCCTAACTTAATATTCCAACTCCAAGATCGTACTACAGTGAGAAAAGGGGTGTACTTCCCTATCTGCACTCTACAGCAATCCCTGTACATAATCGAACGTTATATCTGTGAATGCACAGTCCATTCGCAAATATAACATTCATGCATGTAACCTGCACACATATGAAGTATTCGAACATCTGTAGTAGCAATTGCATGGCAAAATTTCAATGGTAAACCTATATATATATATATATATATATATATATATATATATATATATATATATATAATATATATATAGGTCCACTTTGAAATATTGAAAGCTCAAAATCTTGAACTTCAAAAGACTGAGTCCAAAATTTCAAAAGTTCAAAATATTGAAAACTCAAAATACTGAATCTCATAATATCAAAAAATATATAGGACAGCAACAGTTACTATACTCCAGCACAGGTACGTACAGACACATATTAAAGACAAACCATATTAGTCTACTCCAACTATAAGCTGGGGGTAAGCCCCCTTCAACCCCCCACCCCTTGCTTCTTAAATATATCAACTCCGAGATCGCACTTCACTGCACTAAGATGAGTTATTTTGTAGTATAGCAAATGAAAGGGAACATGACTAAGGTTATAACAGGTAGTCACGAAGCACGTAATGTTATGTTTGCCATTTTCTTCTGTGGAGTGCGACCTTGGAATTGATATATTTAAGTGGCAGAGGTGTAGGGGGGCATAGTGGGGCTTGCACCCCTGCTAATAGCTGGGGAATAGTAATATTTCTGTATGTAGTTCTGTTGGAATATAGTAAGTGTCGGTGTACTGTGTTTTTTTCGATATTATGAGATTCAATATTTTGAGTTTTCAGTATTTTGAACTTTCAAGATTTTGGATTCAGTCTTTTGAATTTTGAGATTTTGAGCTTTCAAGATTTCAAAGTGGACCCATGTATATATGTAGATAGATACATACAGGTCTATATCAATTTGTTTGAAGGTTCACTTCCGTGAACCTTTCTTCATCAACCCGAAACCACAAAACATTCAGTACAGTAAACATTCACATCCATGAAAGATTTAAGTAGGGAAAGGAAGTAGTTGGACAACAGCACAAATGTGCCCTTTTCCCCACTGTAGTGTGATCTCAGAGTTGGTATATATATTTGGAGGGGTGGGGAGCACAGCACCCCACTTGAGTGGGTTTGACATTATGCCGTGTGTGTTCCAGTATAGTGTTGGCCAAGTGCATCCTTTCCCTGGTGAAATATTTTTTGATGTGAACATTTGCAGAACTGATTGTTCCATGTTTTCAAGTGGATGAGGACAGATTTGCAGAAGTGAACCTTTGACACACTGATATAGACCCTTCACACACATATATCTATATACATAAATAACATGAGGGGACCAATGAATGGGATAAAGCATTTAGGAGCTGCCTCTGTCTGTTAGTTGTACAGAGAGCAGTCCTGGCAAAACAATTCTATTTCCCATCCACATATCTAAGTTGAACTTGAAAATGGACAGGGATGAACTTTGCTTTATGTAGGTAAGAAGTCTGTTTCACAACAGCAGTATCCTCTGAGAGATATATCTGTCCCTCCAGACCATTCTGTTGCAGAACAGAGTTAAATCTCGAGATTGACTATTTCTGATGCTATTTGACTTGCTGGTGTGCAGTAAAAGCCATCAGTAATGGGTCAGTGGGTGCCTTGTATGCCAGACACAGCTCACCTCTTAAGGAGTCTGCAGGACACCGAGTAAAGTAACAGGTCTTTGAGTCAATCCATGTAGGACATATTTAATCCTTGTATCCTTTTAGTAAGGCATCTCTGTGGACGTTCCAGTTGTTGCATGTGTCTGGACAGATACATGACAAAGTAGGTATTATATCGAATGATTAACCTAAGGAGGACAGAGTAAAGGAGGCAATGATATTCCTAGGTCTACTCACAAACCCTTTGCTTATAAGCCGTGTAATATAGGACTTTCATATAACAATAGGCGTATGTCAGACAAAAGTTAGATCATCATCTCCATAAGTTCCCAAATTCCAAACAACTGGGTCAGCTCATAGGGGTGTAGTGTCAGTGTGGTTTTCCTATAATTGATTACAGTATTCCCCTACTATGACACGATGCTACAGATTTTCATAATTCAGACTGTAGCCAGAACATCTATTTCACCAAGATCATTGTTGTTACCCATCTTACATTGATGCCAGTTTTTTACTTGAATGCAGAGAAGCTTTTAGCATGATTTTATGAAAGATCAGTGAATCCATATATTTCATTGTGATTTTATTAAATGGTTGCAATGCATGCATTTTTAAACACATAGAACACATTTTTAGCATGTGAAATATAAGAAACGGGCTCAGGGTTAAATTTCATTTAATGGTGTTTCTCATCACCTTCTGAAAAATAGTAGTGTGAGTATCTTTATTTATGAAGGAATGTGTCATAAGAGAGAGGAGATGACAAATTGTATGTGTCACTTTCAACCAATTTTTCCCAGATATATATCACTGAATGAAGTCAAAAGGCTTGTTCTTGGCTATTTCATGTTCTTTATTTTTTACAAGAATCGTTCACTTTTTGTTACATTCTGTCTACCACCCACATTGCTTATGAGGCTTCCCTTTTTACTGAAATAAGTTGGCACAGTTCCCTGTAGAATATATTAATTTTCTTCCAGACAAAGGTGTTTCCTGTCTCCATACTTCACTATCATTCACTGTAGCTTAAATAACCAACTGTAGTATCTCTTATTAATATTGTCATTTTTATTTATTTTAATACATTATAACATGCAGGGACACCTATTGTTTCTTAAACAGAAACACTCTGTAACCTACACATTCCTACTGAGAAGAGACTCCAGGCAATATATGAGCTAGTATCTAGCTCTGCCAGCTTTTTTTCTCTGTTCTTCTCAGTGATTATTACAATGACCTTGAAACCCTCAGTGACAAGTTTCAACCTTTTTTAATGAACAAATACCCGGCACTGGTCTTTTCATGTTGTAATATGTCACCATCTGTTTCGGTTAATATAGTCACACTCTGCATGATTAATGTAGAAACATAATTAACCTAAAACTGTCACTGTCTGGACAGTTAAAAAAAGTTATATGCCACAAATTTCACATCATGTGATTTTCATCCACGTTGCTTGTTAAGGAGGTAATACGCATTTAAGATGTATTTCTCTAACTTTTATAAAGTTGTGCTGTCGTATCTCCCTTAGATGATAATAAAGTGATTTTTAATGTCATATTTTATTTCTTAGGAAAGATGGGTTTATTGTGACATGGTATTGTAAGGACTAGGGTATGGAAGCACATTCAGTTATTTATTTATTTGTTTGTTTATTTATTTGCTATTTGTTAACCAGGTGATTAGACTGGTCAGCTTACCCTTTTCAACCGTGGTCAGAGAGCAGTAAACACAACCATTAATGTTACCATCAATGATGAGCAATGTAGGGAAGCAACAATAACAGTGTACTCTGTAGTATGAGATGAATAATAGATCAAGTATGTGCAATAACTGAAGTAACATATACAAGAATACTAGTGAACTATAAAATATATTCAGTCTTGGGGGTGAAGTTCAACAGATTAAAGACAATTATTTAAATAACCATACAGAGAGAAGTGCTATCATTGTTAGTTACTATCTGAAAAGCATTTGCAATTGCTTCTTAACTCATTCCCTCCAGTTGGGCATTGGAAGTTTGAACTGTAACTCCCAATGGGCAGAGTCTAAGCTTTTTTCGCAGAATCAAATTATGTTGTCACATTTCAAACAAATGTTCATACTTCTGGCACCACAGGTGTTACTAAAGAAGTGTAAATGGCAAATTCTTCAGCACAAACAATTTTTATACTGATAGTATTCTTTAGGTTCTCGGTCTTAAACTGGATTTTATAAATCATAGTAAATGCAGTAACTGTTAAATGTCTATTATACAATGACCCCCCATTAAATATTCAAAAAACATGCATGCTGATTGATCAGCATGCACGTTGTAAATTAGAGTTATAGTAATGGAAAAAGGTCCAGTCGCCCGGACTTTTTCCATTACTATAACTCTTTTTTTTACAGCAACGGAGAACGCAAGATCTCCGTTGCTTCACACTGTCTCGCTATGTTAAATGAGTTTAACATAGCAAGACAGCTTTAAAAAATCAACGGAGATTTTCCTTTGCTTTTTTTAAAACTGTCTCACTATGTTAAACTAATTTAACATAGCGAAACAGTTTTTAAAAAGCAACGGAGATCTTGCTTTCTTCGTTGCTTTTTTCAAAACTGTATCGCTATATTAAATGGGTTTAACATAGCGAGACAGCTTTAAAAAGGCAACGGATATTCTCTGTTGCTTTTTTTAAAGCTGTCTCGCTATGTTAAACTCATTTAACATAGTGAAACAGTTTTTAAAAAGCAACGGAGATCCTGCTTTCTCCATTGCTTTTGCCTACAGCTCTGATGTACTGCATAGGCATGCGCATGCGCAGTACATCAGAACTGCTGCAGAATACCAGACGGCTGCAGAAGGGCAGCAAGGAGGCATTATACAATGCCATATTTAAGAAAAGTAATTATTTTTTTCTTAAATAATGTCATTGTATAATAGCAATAACCGACTTCTGGGTGTGGGTAATTCTGGATTTACCCATGGTTGGCTTTGTTTGGCCACTCGGGCTTTGCCCTCGTGACCAAACCACACCAACCATGGGAAAATCCAGCATTACCCACACCAAGGCGTGGGTTATTGCTATAATATTTTATAAACAACTAGACAGTATCTCAGCAACCATTTAAGTTATACACATAATGTCAGCGGCATTCTATTCATCGAGTTGAGAGCTTTTGTGTGAGGCTAAGCAGTTCTGTCTCTGCTTCTTTGTTGCTGAGTTATTTCAAAAACATCACATTTATGACATATAAGTAAATATTATGAATAACAATTAATAACTTTTTAGTAGTCAGAGGTCAAATATGAATACAGTTTTAATTGCCATTGCATAAGCTTTAAGATTAAATTATCTAATGTCTTGTATATGGTTTGGAACTATTAATGCAAAGATGAACAAGCAATATTTGTCTCCTATGGCTATCACTAGAATATAACAGCAGAATACCTGGAATCATCACTCACAGGAAATGGGTTAATAAAAGTGCTTTTTAGCTATTTGAATGTGGCAAGTTTTGTGATTGATGACAAAATGATAACATTTGAAATAAAAATACATGCGGTTTACTTACAAACGTCTGCAAAAGCTGAATAAGCATTATGCGTGAAACATAGCTATAAAAACTGATATGCACAAAATAAAAATATTTTAACAAGTTCCTTTAAGACACTAATATATAGATAGATAAGATAAATAGATAGACAGATAGCTAGATAGATAGATAGATAGATAGATAGATAGATAGATAGATAGATAGATAGAATGCACAAAATAAAAATATTTAACAACTTACTTTAAGACAATAATAGATAGATAGATAGATAGATAGATAGATAGATAGATAGATAGATAGATAGATAGATAGATAGATAGAGACATTTATTAAGTTTTTCAAATACATTTAAATGTTTAAATTAAATACAGGAGTGGCCACTAAAGTAATTAAAATGACAGCAAGCATGCATCTTTGAACAACAGAGGACAGCCTCTCCTAGGACAAGAAGATGAAAGGGTATGATCAGAGAGTAGATGTGACAAGTTATTAGTACTCTACAGAATTACTGAATGCAGTTTTTGAAAAAAGACATAATGCTGATACAATTGTCATCAAAGCTATACTGCATTCAGAGGTGTCCATTTATTTCAAGAAAATTCACATTTCTCTTAGTATGTTTAATACTATTTTATTGTCCATTTTAATTGACTCTGTTTCACTAGGACACAAAATCTATACTTTCATGCCTTTCAGCATTAGTGTTAATTTGTTAGCAGATAGAGATTTTATCATAATGCCATATTACTGACAAACTGATCTTGTTTCTTGTTTATTTAATGAAGCCAGATTCTTGCTAATCAGTTATGAAGCTGTGGTGTACTGTTCTCTTCTCAACAGACATATGTCAGCCCTAATAAAGACAAGCTCTAAAAATGACATGCATCATCATTGAGCAAAGATTACATACACATTGAGCTATAATCCACAGCTTTGTAATATTGTTTTATGAGGTTAAGAAGATGAATGCTCATTGCCTTTAATCCTCATGATGCTTTATGGCTTGCTAACAGCGTTCCCTTGAGCCATGCAACTAAGCCTCCTTAGCCTATTCCCTACATTACAGAGAATTCTGCATTTAATTGAATATTGTTTTCCTACAAACAACAATATCATCAACAGATTCTCTTTATTTGCTGGATAATTAAAACATTTCTTTTACTTCTGAGACTACCTGAACCTATTGCACATTAATAATGGATTTTCTGAAACCATGTTTGAGTCTGCTTACCAACTGTGGCATAGCCATTAAAACGCAGGAAGTCAACAAGCACTCATTGTTTAGGCAGACAAAATCTGTTTTTTTCAATGCATAATGCAGTCTAAAATCAAATGTAGTCTGTTTGTAAATGATAAATAACTTTGTTGTCAGCATTGACTGTTACTTGCACATTTCTTTCCATAAATCTGTTTTTTAATGACATTTGTTTTTATTGTTGCTGACTGTAACAATAAGCATTTCTCCATTTTGCAACAGCAATGGTATATAAATGTCAAGAGAAAATACATTAGGATGCTGCAGCTTCCATGTTTTGCTAGTTGAGGAATCAATACATTGTTGTAAGCTTCCCTGGCTGGTTTAGGAATAAGCCAGTGGCAGAAAAAGTAACAGATTGTGTTCGATGCCAGTTCTTTATGTAAGTTACAAATTTGTGTTTTACACTAATGCACATCAGCAAATATAATAGTGTTCTCAACAAGCAGGCTCTGTATCAGTAACACTGGGAAGCTATTATCACACAAGAGAAACAGCTAGCTGTTGTAATTGAAAGGAAACTGTTTTGTGTCAATACTCATGAATAACATAGTCTAGGCTCTCCTACATGCTCAAGTGACAATAACCCACAGAAAAAAATAAAAATAAAACCACAAATGGCATAACACTGAATCTTTTTCCCATAGGAAATCATTAACAGTTTTATCTGTGTTATTTCTAATTGTGCACTGGCAATGTTTCATTTCTTTAGGGAGATTGCTCCCTTCTTCGAGTTGGAGCAACCACAGAGTTGTTTTACACACACACACACACACACACACACACACACATATATATATATATATATATATATATATATATATATATATATATATATTATATATATGTAAAACAAACAAAACTGTTAATGAAGAAAAACAATCATTAGGAGAGGAAACTTCATATTAAAAATATATGTGAAAAATGACACTGAGGCAAAACTGTTAATGTTTCTTTTTTTTTTTTCAGAAAGAAAGGCTTAACAACAATTTTGCTTCAGTGTAATTTTTCTCATATATTTTTTAATACGAAGTTTCTTCTCATAAGATATCTATTTATATATATATATATATATATATATATATATATATATATATATATATATATATATATATATATTTATTTATATATATACATATACAGTATATACATACATATATACATTCAGTGGGTGCAGGGTGGCTTGCCCCCGGCAAAACACAAGTAAAATGGAATTACTCACTCCTTTGGATTTCTGACATTTTTTTCTTTCTTTCTTTTGAAATATCAGCTTTCAGGAAGTCAGTGTTTCATAATAAAAACCATATTCTAGCAGCAAGGAATTTATTTTAATGAGGATCCATTGTCATTATGGCTTACCGTTATACATTATGGACATATGCCCTTTATTTTGCTTTCACAAAATTGCATAATTGATTTGTAAATAGGCATATGATACAAAAATAAAATTAATAAGAATGCATGCACTCACAGATAAAGGTCTATTTTTATTTTAATTATTTACAGAAGTAGAAATTAATATGTAGTTAAGACAAAACACTTGTGTGTTTATATATCCTTCAGCAACTCCTTGAAACATGAGTCATGAAGGTGACTCCATTGCGAGACACACTGACGCACCACTCACCAGACTGTGTAAAGTGTAGGTCATGGACATTTGCCTGTCGGGTACCATGATTCACCACATAATGCAGGCACTCAAGTCTGAGCACCACAGATACACATATGGCACAGTCATGCTATGTATGGGTGTAAATGACTTGAGACATACATCCTTGGACTATATGAAGACAGACATGTTGGAGCTGCCAGAATGTGTATCTGAGACAGAAATGAACTTAGCCTTCAGCACCATTTTGCCATCATCAAGAATTATATCATAATACTAATAAAAAAAATGTCATCATTACAAACCCTCTGGACTAGTAAATCCATACCAGTGAAAAAAATTGTAGACTGGCTCTTGACTAATATGGGACAGCTATGCTCCTGACTAAACTGCAACTCCATCTCTAGTCAAATCAGTTCACAAATCAGTCACAATCAAGAATGAAGCCAGAATGATCCTCTAATACCTTGGTATTCAAAGATTATGCCAATGCTAATTCACTGAAACAGAGTAATGTCCCAGCTAGATTCTTCCAATTTGAATACCCTACCACTTATGTAGAGTCCTTTACTGACAAATTCTATACACATGTGGATAGTGACATAGAGACACGCCCCACCCCCCAAAAATAATCCCATATAGCGAAATCCAAATATGAGCAAAATTTACAAAAATAATGCAGAAAGTTAGGGTGGGTGGCTCTATTTCTTCCAAAAGATCTGTCACAAGAGATTTACCCTAAGGTTCAGTGTTTGGGCCATTCCTCTTTAGCATTTACTTTTTGCTGGTCAAAGCTAATGTTAAGGGTTTGTGGCTAATCTTGTCTGCAGATGACTGCAAATTAGGTGTCATCATAAACTCCCTAAAGGACAGCAAGATCCTCAAAGATGGCTTGTCCTGAACAAAAAGCTAGTGTCAAAAGTGTGGATTAAATCAAAAATGCTAAGAAGTCTATAACTGAATTTTTTGGCAAGCATGACTTTTACACTGACAATACACACCTCAAAACCGATCCCAGACTTAGCAACCTAGGAACTTATATCACCAATGAACTGCACTTTGATCACCAAGTATCTCTCCATTGTTATTAGGAAGTCCTTTTTCATCACACAGCTCATATTAGTTTTTTTTCATAGTCCCAGGATTTAATCATTCCAAAGTACTCAGCTCTCAGTTGTCCAAAAAATGAGTATACTGTTCCAGTGCATACACTTGCCATAAAGAAATAAGAGCTTAAATTGTAAAAACTATGTAGACCATTTAAGTCTTGACACCCTTCTCCATATCCCACAGGCTACTAAAAGGTGACTTTTGCCTCATATATAGAGCTACAGCAGACCCTGTTCTTTTAGTCCTATTACATAATCATAAGCATAATGGTATTATAAAAAACTCACTCAAACATATCAGTCACGTTTACAAAAGATATATATCATGGTGCAGGGATAAGAAAGCATCACAGAATATCATTTTTTATAACTATCTTCCATTCCACATAAAGTAAAGTACTTTTTTTATTCTATTCAAATGTAATTTAATGATTCAATGATTCATTGATGTTTATACAAACTCAGGGCCTAAATAGGCAAATTTAGAGACTGCTAAATTATTATACTTGTCTCATAATGAAGATTACTTAACTAAGCATCTAGTAGTGTCTTAAAATTGCTAAGACTATTCATTGATCATATATGCCTGGGTAATGAATTCCAAATTCCCTTGAATGAAAAAAGGCACACTTTAACTTTATGTTAGTAGTCAGCAGGCTAGTCATTAGATTATTCTAATGTGAAGAGGATGACCACCAAAATCAACAATTATCATAAACTGTCTCTTAACCATTTACAGACCATAATTAGTTTGCTTCTCGTGAACTGATATGCAACCAAATGTAGGGTTAATCATTTGAGTCTCATGTAGTATGGAAAATTCCTACAACGTTTGATTTGTCTAGCGATAGTTTGCTGAACACATTCTTATTCAGCTGTATAATACCCAGTACACACAATGGCCATCCATATTGATTTATAGTGCATACACAACATATATATGTTAATTAATACATGGCTTTTTCAATTAATAAAAGAACAAAGTATGTTTCTAATCAATCCATCACATTTCCTGACAGTGTTAGCCATATCTCCATGAAATTTAAATCAGAATCAACCATAAAACCCAAATCCCTTACTGCATGTGACAATCCACATATCTTATTGTCCAGGGCATAGGAGTAGGAATTAATACATATACCAAAGCACATAACACTACATTTGTTCATGTTAAAAACTCATTCCTTTGGATGGTACCCAGCCATATAATTTATCCAAAAATTCTGGCATTTGATAACAATCATTGCTATTAGTGACATGCTTCTCAATGTTATGAACACCATCATCAAATTTACTGACCCACACAGATTTTGATGACAATCCAACATTATTAATGGAAAAAAATAGAGGCTGTAATATGCATCCCTGAGAAACTTTTCTAGCCAGATATCTCTAGCCAAAATAACATTTATTAATTCTTACCCTATATCTTCTATTTAGCAACCACTATAAAATCCACCTGGCTATACATGCATCAAGATCAACATGAAGAAGAGAGTCAATAACTACTGCATGAGGCACTGAATCAAATGCCTTGTTAATGTCCAGAAATACAATATCAACTAGAAAGCCCTAATCCAATGAAAAAACGTTTTCATAAAAGCTTATAAGATCAGTCATGCTAGCTAACCCAGACACAAATCCATATTGATTTATATCAAAACTGAAATCAAATGTGTGTTTAAATATCATTAATATTACCCTTTCAAAACATTTACCAATAGTACGTGTAACACTAATCATCCTGTAACTGTCAACTGAATATCCATGTTTTTTAAATAGGACCACAAAATATATCCACTCTAAGGACCCAAATAAGGGTATGAGTACAGCAACCCAATGAAATGTAGTAAACCACTGTTGAATACAAGATAGAAACTCCGGAATCACTTGTTGGTATCAAAGGATTTAATATAACGCTTTCCCAAAAGGACATACGTTTTCGAACTTCTTCATCAGAAATACATTCAATTATGAACAGTGATGCTTATATAGAACAGCATGAAAATGAATAATTGAATAATTTCAATCACTTGATTAAATTAAATATTTAAAACATTTTTTTGTGTATCTGAAGTTAAAAACACTTAAATATTTATTTCATCATACAAAAACATAACCTAAAAAATTCAAACTAAAACCATTTTGTATAAATTCATGGGCTAGTTAAATACAAAAATCACGTTAAAACAGATAATGCATAGTATTTATAAAATGTTGTATTAATTTTTGTATACTGCTTGTGATATACCAATGATGTTGGTGAAGTCTTTGTCCCCCTCTAGTGACCAAAAAAGACATTACAATTTGGCTGCTCTCAACTTTAATACAGGTACTATAGAGAGCATATCATTTAAACCAGGTTCCCTAGTAGCTTCCAAGACTATCTGCCAATATAATTCCCTGTATTCTAATTTTGTTTCCCACATGCCACCCCTGATTTCTTTGGGCACAATTTCAAGAACAAAGAAGAGAAAGGTGGAATTAATACATTTTTTTGAATGTCGGAATAATGCATTATTAATATTCCCCTTTCTGATTTCATAATTATGTTCATAGATTCTGGCTTTTAATTTTCTTTCCGTTTTTCCAACATAGAAGGAAGAACAGGAGTGGCATGTGGCAATGTACACTACTCCTTGGGTATTACAATTGGCAAAAGCATTACTGGTGATAGTTTTATTGCGATCTAGGATAGTAAGTAATGAACCTGTTTGAATGTGTTGGCACTGTGAGCAAGAACCACACTTGTAAGTTCCCTTTTTGTGGTTTTGAAAATTTACAGTACCTGTTCCCCCAAATTCAAAAATGTTTTTTAAATTGATATCTCTTCTGTATACAAATTTGATAGGTTCATTTTTAAGATTGTCCAGGTCTGTAATTTCTTGGAATTTTTCCCATTCCTTGTTTAAGACCCTTTTAAGAATAAAGGAATCCCCAGTATAGTCCATAACATATGCTGAAGAATAATTGTTGACTGTACTGGATGAAACATGGTCATTAGATATACCTGCTGACGTTGGTGGAATGTTGTCATTGTTTTCGTCACACCCTAGAATAGGGGAAAATCTGTCCTTCCTACCTTCTAATACAGTATCATACACTTCATCACATAAGAAGGAAGGGTAACCCCTTTCCTTAAACATGTCAATGATAAACCTACTATCTAATAAATAATCTGCATCATCAGAGGTCATCCTACTAGATCTAATTAATTGACCTTTGAGAATATTCTTCTTCTGTCCAAACGGATGACCGCTGGAGAAATGAAGGTAGGAGTTGGAAAACGTCTGTTTTCTATATACCTTAGAAATAAAATGATTGTCCCCTTTACTTAATAGTATATCTAAATAACTGCATTCATCATAACTGATGGTGTGTGTAAAGTTCAAAAAATTGGTAGTCGTTTTTATATATTCCAAAATTTATAAAACCTATCCAGGGTGTCTGTCCAAAAAATAATAATGTCGTCAAGGTACCGTTTGTATAAAACCCAAGAATTACTAAATTCACAGGAAATAATATATTCTGTTTCCCACCAGGAAAGAACAATATTGGCGTAGGTTGGGGAGCATTTTGCCCCCATTGCCACTCCTTTTTCCTGCTTGTAAAATTCACCCTGGTAAAACATGAAATTATTTCTTAAAACAGTTTCCATTAAAACTAAACAAGTCCTGAAGGTATCATTGTTGTACTCTCCGTGATGCAACATACATTCCTCAAGCCATGCAAGCCCAGTATCATGGGGTATGCTACCAAAAAGATCAACAATGTCTAAGGTGATGAAAATTATATCATGAGAAAACAAGTTAGACCTAATCTGTCTCAAAAAGTCCCAAGAATCTTTAAGCACAGTGGCACCTTTGTTTGATAAACCTTTTAATTTGACATCCACATACTTGGCTAAAGGGGTTGTGATAGAGCCCTCAGATGCCACTATCAGCCGCAGTGGTGGATCACAAGGGTCTTTGTGGACCTTAGGGATCCCAAAAACAGAAG
The DNA here is from genome assembly GCF_019279795.1 of Protopterus annectens. Taxonomy (NCBI): domain Eukaryota; kingdom Metazoa; phylum Chordata; order Ceratodontiformes; family Protopteridae; genus Protopterus; species Protopterus annectens. Next base: position 1,013,835,331 of record NC_056731.1, on the reverse strand, counting down.
GTACCCTTGGGTTTTGATTGTGAAGATATTTGAAGGTATCCAAGTCAATACTTCCTTCCATTAAAAGGTCATTAAGTATAATGTAAATTTTACTTTTAGAAATGTTAATCTCATTCAAGGAAGATTTAGAGTATTGAGAAGCTTCATTTAAACACTGTTTCATTTTGGATTCATATAAAATCGCATCCATCAACACAGCACCCCCCCCCTTTGTCTGGTTGCATGATTCTAATATTTCTATTGTTCTTCAAAATAGTTAACAGTTCCTGTTCTTTTTTTGTTAGATTGGAAAACACATAATGAGAACCCACTGTATTTCTAATTTCTCTCTCCATAACACGTTCTAAGTTTTTAAGTTGTGGGTGTAAGGGGGGATTGTAAATACTTCTTTTCTTTAACTGTGCATCATGGTTAGTATTGGGGGGAACAAAAGTTTGATTACCAAACAACATACTCAAATTCTGCTTTCTAATGAACATTTTGAGATCCACAATAGCTCTAGGAATATTGGTCTTCCTTAAGGGAATAAATTTGAAACCCTTTATAAATAATTGAACAGTTCAATCGAAATATCTAAAATACTGTAATTAAAGATTTTATATTGTTTAAATTCAAAAATATTAGAACTTGATTGTATAATATCTCCCCCTGGTATCACTTCCTGTGGTTGTTCCTGGGGTAATAAGGTTGGTTGTAAAATACTGGTGGTCGATTCCGTAACCTGTTGGACCTGCGTGGTGGGGGAACATATTCTAAAGGGTATTCTGTTTCATGTATTTCACCCTGACTATGGTTGGAATTATTGTCACCAATGTTATTAGTTTCATCAGCATTGGCTACCAATTCCCTCTAAATGAATTGTATGACTTTGGTTTGGGATATGCATTCCCTGATTGATAAGCTTGAATGTCTCTCTCCAATTTAGAGACCTTTCGTTTCATATTTTTAATACATTCCTTCTCAATATTGGTGAAAATACTGTTATAAATCACCCTCTCTGATTGCACATTGTACAATAAATCACTAGTGATTCTGGTGTTAACTTGTGTTATTTTACTAACTAAATGTTCCCTAACCCTGTCATTTTCAGCTACAATAGCTTTAACAATTTCTAATCCACAATTGTCAAATATTTGAATTAGTTGTTGGTGGAAAACCGAGTTTTCTTCCACCCTGTTGGGATACCTGCACACGCAAGCCTTTAGGTACAATCCCTTTGTTGATACATTCCTGTAAGTATGTGGAATCACATCCTAACCTCTCATATTTGTCTACATAAAAATATAAAATATCAAGATTTTCTTTGTAAGACATAGAAGCAGAATGAGTGTCATTAGAATCACTATTAGTTAGTTCCATACTGAATTTTTTGTTAAGAAACCCTTGTAAATCAAAGGGTAAACTAGCAGAATGAAAGTCACCTTGTCTGCGTGTAAAACGCATTTCGCGTTGGCTTCTTGGCTCTGCAGCCGGTAGAGATTGTCCAAAGGTGTTATTGACACCATCCGATACTCCGGTGCGAAGAAGCCTAGGAAATTCATCATAATCATCAATGTTGGGCGAAGATACAGTACATGCTGGTTCAAGGTTGTTCTCCTGAACAGTTGGAAGTGAGCGTTCACCATTGCGAACGTGTTCTGAACCAGGAAGTAAACTCGTGGAGCGTACACTAACAGGAACTGCTCGTGAAGTAACTTTAGATTGAACAGAAGTGTTAAGACACTCATTGACCAAATGAGTGATGGAGGAACAAACGGGGGTTAAAAGTTCCACAAGTTGGGACAATTGTCCAATAACCTTGCGTAATTCCCCTTTCTCCGTAGTTGTAGATTCATTGCTGTTCTCTGCCCCTGGAGCCTCTGCCATCAAAAACTCGACCAAAACCAAACAGCTGATGGAAGGAGTGGAAAACAAGACTAAAACCACAAAATATATCCACTCTAAGGACCCAAATAAGGGTATGAGTACAGCAACCCAATGAAATGTAGTAAACCACTGTTGAATACAAGATAGAAACTCCGGAATCACTTGTTGGTATCAAAGGATTTAATATAACGCTTTCCCAAAAGGACATACGTTTTTGAACTTCTTCATCAGAAATACATTCAATTATGAACAGTGATGCTTATATAGAACAGCATGAAAATGAATAATTGAATAATTTCAATCACTTGATTAAATTAAATATTTAAAACATTTTTTTGTGTATCTGAAGTTAAAACACTTAAATATTTATTTCATCATACAAAAACATAACCTAAAAAATTCAAACTAAAACCATTTTGTATAAATTCATGGGCTAGTTAAATACAAAAATCACGTTAAAACAGATAATGCATAGTATTTATAAAATGTTGTATTAATTTTTGTATACTGCTTGTGATATACCAATGATGTTGGTGAAGTCTTTGTCCCCTCTAGTGACCAAAAAGACATTACAATTTGGCTGCTCTCAACTTTAATACAGGTACTATAGAGAGCATATCATTTAAACCAGGTTCCCTAGTAGCTTCCAAGACTATCTGCCAATATAATTCCCTGTATTCTAATTTTGTTTCCCACATGCCACCCCTGATTTCTTTGGGCACAATTTCAAGAACAAAGAAGAGAAAGGTGGAATTAATACATTTTTTTGAATGTCGGAATAATGCATTATTAATATTCCCCTTTCTGATTTCATAATTATGTTCATAGATTCTGGCTTTTAATTTTCTTTCCGTTTTTCCAACATAGAAGGAAGAACAGGAGTGGCATGTGGCAATGTACACTACTCCTTGGGTATTACAATTGGCAAAAGCATTACTGGTGATAGTTTTATTGCGATCTAGGATAGTAAGTAATGAACCTGTTTGAATGTGTTGGCACTGTGAGCAAGAACCACACTTGTAAGTTCCCTTTTTGTGGTTTTGAAAATTTACAGTACCTGTTCCCCCAAATTCAAAAATGTTTTTTAAATTGATATCTCTTCTGTATACAAATTTGATAGGTTCATTTTTAAGATTGTCCAGGTCTGTAATTTCTTGGAATTTTTCCCATTCCTTGTTTAAGACCCTTTTAAGAATAAAGGAATCCCCAGTATAGTCCATAACATATGCTGAAGAATAATTGTTGACTGTACTGGATGAAACATGGTCATTAGATATACCTGCTGACGTTGGTGGAATGTTGTCATTGTTTTCGTCACACCCTAGAATAGGGGAAAATCTGTCCTTCCTACCTTCTAATACAGTATCATACACTTCATCACATAAGAAGGAAGGGTAACCCCTTTCCTTAAACATGTCAATGATAAACCTACTATCTAATAAATAATCTGCATCATCAGAGGTCATCCTACTAGATCTAATTAATTGACCTTTGAGAATATTCTTCTTCTGTCCAAACGGATGACCGCTGGAGAAATGAAGGTAGGAGTTGGAAAACGTCTGTTTTCTATATACCTTAGAAATAAAATGATTGTCCCCTTTACTTAATAGTATATCTAAATAACTGCATTCATCATAACTGATGGTGTGTGTAAAGTTCAAAAAATTGGTAGTCGTTTTTATATATTCCAAAATTTATAAAACCTATCCAGGGTGTCTGTCCAAAAATAATAATGTCGTCAAGGTACCGTTTGTATAAAACCCAAGAATTACTAAATTCACAGGAAATAATATATTCTGTTTCCCACCAGGAAAGAACAATATTGGCGTAGGTTGGGGAGCATTTTGCCCCCATTGCCACTCCTTTTTCCTGCTTGTAAAATTCACCCTGGTAAAACATGAAATTATTTCTTAAAACAGTTTCCATTAAAACTAAACAAGTCCTGAAGGTATCATTGTTGTACTCTCCGTGATGCAACATACATTCCTCAAGCCATGCAAGCCCAGTATCATGGGGTATGCTACCAAAAAGATCAACAATGTCTAAGGTGATGAAAATTATATCATGAGAAAACAAGTTAGACCTAATCTGTCTCAAAAAGTCCCAAGAATCTTTAAGCACAGTGGCACCTTTGTTTGATAAACCTTTTAATTTGACATCCACATACTTGGCTAAAGGGGTTGTGATAGAGCCCTCAGATGCCACTATCAGCCGCAGTGGTGGATCACAAGGGTCTTTGTGGACCTTAGGGATCCCAAAAACAGAAGGTACCCTTGGGTTTTGATTGTGAAGATATTTGAAGGTATCCAAGTCAATACTTCCTTCCATTAAAAGGTCATTAAGTATAATGTAAATTTTACTTTTAGAAATGTTAATCTCATTCAAGGAAGATTTAGAGTATTGAGAAGCTTCATTTAAACACTGTTTCATTTTGGATTCATATAAAATCGCATCCATCAACACAGCACCCCCCCCCTTTGTCTGGTTGCATGATTCTAATATTTCTATTGTTCTTCAAAATAGTTAACAGTTCCTGTTCTTTTTTTGTTAGATTGGAAAACACATAATGAGAACCCACTGTATTTCTAATTTCTCTCTCCATAACACGTTCTAAGTTTTAAGTTGTGGGTGTAAGGGGGGATTGTAAATACTTCTTTTCTTTAACTGTGCATCATGGTTAGTATTGGGGGGAACAAAAGTTTGATTACCAAACAACATACTCAAATTCTGCTTTCTAATGAACATTTTGAGATCCACAATAGCTCTAGGAATATTGGTCTTCCTTAAGGGAATAAATTTGAAACCCTTTATAAATAATTCGAACAGTTCAATCGAAATATCTAAAATACTGTAATTAAAGATTTTATATTGTTTAAATTCAAAAATATTAGAACTTGATTGTATAATATCTCCCCCTGGTATCACTTCCTGTGGTTGTTCCTGGGGGGGTAATAAGGTTGGTTGTAAAATACTGGTGGTCGATTCCGTAACCTGTTGGACCTGCGTGGTGGGGGAACATATTCTAAAGGGTATTCTGTTTCATGTATTTCACCCTGACTATGGTTGGAATTATTGTCACCAATGTTATTAGTTTCATCAGCATTGGCTACCAATTCCCTCTAAATGAATTGTATGACTTTGGTTTGGGATATGCATTCCCTGATTGATAAGCTTGAATGTCTCTCTCCAATTTAGAGACCTTTCGTTTCATATTTTTAATACATTCCTTCTCAATATTGGTGAAAATACTGTTATAAATCACCCTCTCTGATTGCACATTGTACAATAAATCACTAGTGATTCTGGTGTTAACTTGTGTTATTTTACTAACTAAATGTTCCCTAACCCTGTCATTTTCAGCTACAATAGCTTTAACAATTTCTAATCCACAATTGTCAAATATTTGAATTAGTTGTTGGTGGAAAACCGAGTTTTCTTCCACCCTGTTGGGATACCTGCACACACGCAAGCCTTTAGGTACAATCCCTTTGTTGATACATTCCTGTAAGTATGTGGAATCACATCCTAACCTCTCATATTTGTCTACATAAAAATATAAAATATCAAGATTTTCTTTGTAAGACATAGAAGCAGAATGAGTGTCATTAGAATCACTATTAGTTAGTTCCATACTGAATTTTTTGTTAAGAAACCCTTGTAAATCAAAGGGTAAACTAGCAGAATGAAAGTCACCTTGTCTGCGTGTAAAACGCATTTCGCGTTGGCTTCTTGGCTCTGCAGCCGGTAGAGATTGTCCAAAGGTGTTATTGACACCATCCGATACTCCGGTGCGAAGAAGCCTAGGAAATTCATCATAATCATCAATGTTGGGCGAAGATACAGTACATGCTGGTTCAAGGTTGTTCTCCTGAACAGTTGGAAGTGAGCGTTCACCATTGCGAACGTGTTCTGAACCAGGAAGTAAACTCGTGGAGCGTACACTAACAGGAACTGCTCGTGAAGTAACTTTAGATTGAACAGAAGTGTTAAGACACTCATTGACCAAATGAGTGATGGAGGAACAAACGGGGGTTAAAAGTTCCACAAGTTGGGACAATTGTCCAATAACCTTGTAATTCCCCTTTCTCCGTAGTTGTAGATTCATTGCTGTTCTCTGCCCCTGGAGCCTCTGCCATCAAAAACTCGACCAAAACCAAACAGCTGATGGAAGGAGTGGAAAACAAGACTAAAACCACAAAATATATCCACTCTAAGGACCCAAATAAGGGTATGAGTACAGCAACCCAATGAAATGTAGTAAACCACTGTTGAATACAAGATAGAAACTCCGGAATCACTTGTTGGTATCAAAGGATTTAATATAACGCTTTCCCAAAAGGACATACGTTTCCGAACTTCTTCATCAGAAATACATTCAATTATGAACAGTGATGCTTATATAGAACAGCATGAAAATGAATAATTGAATAATTTCAATCACTTGATTAAATTAAATATTTAAAACATTTTTTTGTGTATCTGAAGTTAAAAACACTTAAATATTTATTTCATCATACAAAAACATAACCTAAAAATTCAAACTAAAACCATTTTGTATAAATTCATGGGCTAGTTAAATACAAAAATCACGTTAAAACAGATAATGCATAGTATTTATAAAATGTTGTATTAATTTTTGTATACTGCTTGTGATATACCAATGATGTTGGTGAAGTCTTTGTCCCCCTCTAGTGACCAAAAAAGACATTACAATTTGGCTGCTCTCAACTTTAATACAGGTACTATAGAGAGCATATCATTTAAACCAGGTTCCCTAGTAGCTTCCAAGACTATCTGCCAATATAATTCCCTGTATTCTAATTTTGTTTCACATGCCACCCCTGATTTCTTTGGGCACAATTTCAAGAACAAAGAAGAGAAAGGTGGAATTAATACATTTTTGAATGTCGGAATAATGCATTATTAATATTCCCTTTCTGATTTCATAATTATGTTCATAGATTCTGGCTTTTAATTTTCTTTCCGTTTTCCAACATAGAAGGAAGAACAGGAGTGGCATGTGGCAATGTACACTACTCCTTGGGTATTACAATTGGCAAAAGCATTACTGGTGATAGTTTTATTGCGATCTAGGATAGTAAGTAATGAACCTGTTTGAATGTGTTGGCACTGTGAGCAAGAACCACACTTGTAAGTTCCCTTTTTGTGGTTTTGAAAATTTACAGTACCTGTTCCCCCAAATTCAAAATGTTTTTAAATTGATATCTCTTCTGTATACAAATTTGATAGGTTCATTTTTAAGATTGTCCAGGTCTGTAATTTCTTGGAATTTTTCCCATTCCTTGTTTAAGACCCTTTTAAGAATAAAGGAATCCCCAGTATAGTCCATAACATATGCTGAAGAATAATTGTTGACTGTACTGGATGAAACATGGTCATTAGATATACCTGCTGACGTTGGTGGAATGTTGTCATTGTTTTCGTCACACCCTAGAATAGGGAAAATCTGTCCTTCCTACCTTCTAATACAGTATCATACACTTCATCACATAAGAAGGAAGGGTAACCCTTTCCTTAAACATGTCAATGATAAACCTACTATCTAATAAATAATCTGCATCATCAGAGGTCATCCTACTAGATCTAATTAATTGACCTTTGAGAATATTCTTCTTCTGTCCAAACGGATGACCGCTGGAGAAATGAAGGTAGGAGTTGGAAAACGTCTGTTTTCTATATACCTTAGAAATAAAATGATTGTCCCCTTTACTTAATAGTATATCTAAATAACTGCATTCATCATAACTGATGGTGTGTGTAAAGTTCAAAAAATTGGTAGTCGTTTTTATATATTCCAAAAATTTATAAAACCTATCCAGGGTGTCTGTCCAAAAAATAATAATGTCGTCAAGGTACCGATTGTATAAAACCCAAGAATTACTAAATTCACAGGAAATAATATATTCTGTTTCCCACCAGGAAAGAACAATATTGGCGTAGGTTGGGGAGCATTTTGCCCCCATTGCCACTCCTTTTCCTGCTTGTAAAATTCACCCTGGTAAAACATGAAATTATTTCTTAAAACAGTTTCCATTAAAACTAAACAAGTCCTGAAGGTATCATTGTTGTACTCTCCGTGATGCAACATACATTCCTCAAGCCATGCAAGCCCAGTATCATGGGGTATGCTACCAAAAAGATCAACAATGTCTAAGGTGATGAAAATTATATCATGAGAAAACAAGTTAGACCTAATCTGTCTCAAAAAGTCCCAAGAATCTTTAAGCACAGTGGCACCTTTGTTTGATAAACCTTTTAATTTGACATCCACATACTTGGCTAAAGGGGTTGTGATAGAGCCCTCAGATGCCACTATCAGCAGTGGTGGATCACAAGGGTCTTTGTGGACCTTAGGGATCCCAAAAACAGAAGGTACCCTTGGGTTTTGATTGTGAAGATATTTGAAGGTATCCAAGTCAATACTTCCTTCCATTAAAAGGTCATTAAGTATAATGTAAATTTTACTTTTAGAAATGTTAATCTCATTCAAGGAAGATTTAGAGTATTGAGAAGCTTCATTTAAACACTGTTTCATTTTGGATTCATATAAAATCGCATCCATCAACACAGCACCCCCCCCCTTGTCTGGTTGCATGATTCTAATATTTCTATTGTTCTTCAAAATAGTTAACAGTTCCTGTTCTTTTTTTGTTAGATTGGAAAACACATAATGAGAACCCACTGTATTTCTAATTTCTCTCTCCATAACACGATCTAAGTTTTTAAGTTGTGGGTGTAAGGGGGGATTGTAAATACTTCTTTTCTTTAACTGTGCATCATGGTTAGTATTGGGGGGAACAAAGTTTGATTACCAAACAACATACTCAAATTCTGCTTTCTAATGAACATTTTGAGATCCACAATAGCTCTAGGAATATTGGTCTTCCTTAAGGGAATAAATTTGAAACCCTTTATAAATAATTCGAACAGTTCAATCGAAATATCTAAAATACTGTAATTAAAGATTTTATATTGTTTAAATTCAAAAATATTAGAACTTGATTGTATAATATCTCCCCCTGGTATCACTTCCTGTGGTTGTTCCTGGGGGGGTAATAAGGTTGGTTGTAAAATACTGGTGGTCGATTCCGTAACCTGTTGGACCTGCGTGGTGGGGGAACATATTCTAAAGGGTATTCTGTTTCATGTATTTCACCCTGACTATGGTTGGAATTATTGTCACCAATGTTATTAGTTTCATCAGCATTGGCTACCAATTCCTCTAAATGAATTGTATGACTTTGGTTTGGGATATGCATTCCCTGATTGATAAGCTTGAATGTCTCTCCAATTTAGAGACCTTTCGTTTCATATTTTAATACATTCCTTCTCAATATTGGTGAAAATACTGTTATAAATCACCCTCTCTGATTGCACATTGTACAATAAATCACTAGTGATTCTGGTGTTAACTTGTGTTATTTTACTAACTAAATGTTCCCTAACCCTGTCATTTTCAGCTACAATAGCTTTAACAATTTCTAATCCACAATTGTCAAATATTTGAATTAGTTGTTGGTGGAAAACCGAGTTTTCTTCCACCCTGTTGGGATACCTGCACACACGCAAGCCTTTAGGTACAATCCCTTTGTTGATACATTCCTGTAAGTATGTGGAATCACATCCTAACCTCTCATATTTGTCTACATAAAAATATAAAATATCAAGATTTTCTTTGTAAGACATAGAAGCAGAATGAGTGTCATTAGAATCACTATTAGTTAGTTCCATACTGAATTTTTTGTTAAGAAACCCTTGTAAATCAAAGGGTAAACTAGCAGAATGAAAGTCACCTTGTCTGCGTAAACGCATTTCAGCGTTGGCTTCTTGGCTCTGCAGCCGGTAGAGATTGTCCAAAGGTGTTATTGACACCATCCGATACTCCGTGCGAAGAAGCCTAGGAAATTCATCATAATCATCAATGTTGGGCGAAGATACAGTACATGCTGGTTCAAGGTTGTTCTCCTGAACAGTTGAAGTGAGCGTTCACCATTGCGACGTGTTCTGAACCAGGAAGTAAACTCGTGGAGCGTACACTAACAGGAACTGCTCGTGAAGTAACTTTAGATTGAACAGAAGTGTTAAGACACTCATTGACCAAATGAGTGATGGAGGAACAAACGGGGTTAAAAGTTCCACAAGTTGGGACAATTGTCCAATAACCTTGCGTAATTCCCCTTTCTCCGTAGTTGTAGATTCATTGCTGTTCTCTGCCCTGGAGCCTCTGCCATCAAAAACTCGACCAAAACCAAACAGCTGATGGAAGGAGTGGAAAACAAGACTAAAACCACAAAATATATCCACTCTAAGGACCCAAATAAGGGTATGAGTACAGCAACCCAATGAAATGTAGTAAACCACTGTTGAATACAAGATAGAAACTCCGAATCACTTGTTGGTATCAAAGGATTTAATATAACGCTTTCCCAAAAGGACATACGTTTTGAACTTCTTCATCAGAAATACATTCAATTATGAACAGTGATGCTTATATAGAACAGCATGAAAATGAATAATTGAATAATTTCAATCACTTGATTAAATTAAATATTTAAAACATTTTTTTGTGTATCTGAAGTTAAAAACACTTAAATATTTATTTCATCATACAAAACATAACCTAAAAAATTCAAACTAAAACCATTTTGTATAAATTCATGGGCTAGTTAAATACAAAAATCACGTTAAAACAGATAATGCATAGTATTTATAAAATGTTGTATTAATTTTTGTATACTGCTTGTGATATACCAATGATGTTGGTGAAGTCTTTGTCCCCCTCTAGTGACCAAAAAAGACATTACAATTTGGCTGCTCTCAACTTTAATACAGGTACTATAGAGAGCATATCATTTAAACCAGGTTCCCTAGTAGCTTCCAAGACTATCTGCCAATATAATTCCCTGTATTCTAATTTTGTCAGAGAGGGTGATTTATAACAGTATTTTCACCAATATTGAGAAGGAATGTATTAAAAATATGAAACGAAAGGTCTCTAAATTGGAGAGAGACATTCAAGCTTATCAATCAGGGAATGCATATCCCAAACCAAAGTCATACAATTCATTTAGAGGGGAATTGGTAGCCAATGCTGATGAAACTAATAACATTGGTGACAATAATTCCAACCATAGTCAGGGTGAAATACATGAAACAGAATACCCTTTAGAATATGTTCCCCCACCACGCAGGTCCAACAGGTTACGGAATCGACCACCAGTATTTTACAACCAACCTTATTACCCCCCCAGGAACAACCACAGGAAGTGATACCAGGGGGAGATATTATACAATCAAGTTCTAATATTTTTGAATTTAAACAATATAAAATCTTTAATTACAGTATTTTAGATATTTCGATTGAACTGTTCGAATTATTTATAAAGGGTTTCAAATTTATTCCCTTAAGGAAGACCAATATTCCTAGAGCTATTGTGGATCTCAAAATGTTCATTAGAAAGCAGAATTTGAGTATGTTGTTTGGTAATCAAACTTTTGTTCCCCAATACTAACCATGATGCACAGTTAAAGAAAAGAAGTATTTACAATCCCCCCTTACACCCACAACTTAAAAACTTAGAACGTGTTATGGAGAGAGAAATTAGAAATACAGTGGGTTCTCATTATGTGTTTTCCAATCTAACAAAAAAAGAACAGGAACTGTTAACTATTTTGAAGAACAATAGAAATATTAGAATCATGCAACCAGACAAGGGGGGGGGTGCTGTGTTGATGGATGCGATTTTATATGAATCCAAAATGAAACAGTGTTTAAATGAAGCTTCTCAATACTCTAAATCTTCCTTGAATGAGATTAACATTTCTAAAAGTAAAATTTACATTATACTTAATGACCTTTTAATGGAAGGAAGTATTGACTTGGATACCTTCAAATATCTTCACAATCAAAACCCAAGGGTACCTTCTGTTTTTGGGATCCCTAAGGTCCACAAAGACCCTTGTGATCCACCACTGCGGCTGATAGTGGCATCTGAGGGCTCTATCACAACCCCTTTAGCCAAGTATGTGGATGTCAAATTAAAAGGTTTATCAAACAAAGGTGCCACTGTGCTTAAAGATTCTTGGGACTTTTTGAGACAGATTAGGTCTAACTTGTTTTCTCATGATATAATTTTCATCACCTTAGACATTGTTGATCTTTTTGGTAGCATACCCCATGATACTGGGCTTGCATGGCTTGAGGAATGTATGTTGCATCACGGAGAGTACAACAATGATACCTTCAGGACTTGTTTAGTTTTAATGGAAACTGTTTTAAGAAATAATTTCATGTTTTACCAGGGTGAATTTTACAAGCAGGAAAAAGGAGTGGCAATGGGGGCAAAATGCTCCCCAACCTACGCCAATATTGTTCTTTCCTGGTGGGAAACAGAATATATTATTTCCTGTGAATTTAGTAATTCTTGGGTTTTATACAAACGGTACCTTGACGACATTATTATTTTTTGGACAGACACCCTGGATAGGTTTTATAAATTTTTGGAATATATAAAAACGACTACCAATTTTTTGAACTTTACACACACCATCAGTTATGATGAATGCAGTTATTTAGATATACTATTAAGTAAAGGGGACAATCATTTTATTTCTAAGGTATATAGAAAACAGACGTTTTCCAACTCCTACCTTCATTTCTCCAGCGGTCATCCGTTTGGACAGAAGAAGAATATTCTCAAAGGTCAATTAATTAGATCTAGTAGGATGACCTCTGATGATGCAGATTATTTATTAGATAGTAGGTTTATCATTGACATGTTTAAGGAAAGGGGTTACCCTTCCTTCTTATGTGATGAAGTGTATGATACTGTATTAGAAGGTAGGAAGGACAGATTTTCCCCTATTCTAGGGTGTGACGAAAACAATGACAACATTCCACCAACGCCAGCAGGTATATCTAATGACCATGTTTCATCCAGTACAGTCAACAATTATTCTTCAGCATATGTTATGGACTATACTGGGGATTCCTTTATTCTTAAAAGGGTCTTAAACAAGGAATGGGAAAAATTCCAAGAAATTACAGACCTGGACAATCTTAAAAATGAACCTATCAAATTTGTATACAGAAGAGATATCAATTTAAAAAACATTTTTGAATTTGGGGGAACAGGTACTGTAAATTTTCAAAACCACAAAAAGGGAACTTACAAGTGTGGTTCTTGCTCACAGTGCCAACACATTCAAACAGGTTCATTACTTACTATCCTAGATCGCAATAAAACTATCACCAGTAATGCTTTTGCCAATTGTAATACCCAAGGAGTAGTGTACATTGCCACATGCCACTCCTGTTCTTCCTTCTATGTTGGAAAAACGGAAAGAAAATTAAAAGCCAGAATCTATGAACATAATTATGAAATCAGAAAGGGGAATATTAATAATGCATTATTCCGACATTCAAAAAAATGTATTAATTCCACCTTTCTTCTTTGTTCTTGAAATTGTGCCCAAAGAAATCAGGGGTGGCATGTGGGAAACAAAATTAGAATACAGGGAATTATATTGGCAGATAGTCTTGGAAGCTACTAGGGAACCTGGTTTAAATGATATGCTCTCTATAGTACCTGTATTAAAGTTGAGAGCAGCCAAATTGTAATGTCTTTTTTGGTCACTAGAGGGGGACAAAGACTTCACCAACATCATTGGTATATCACAAGCAGTATACAAAAATTAATACAACATTTTATAAATACTATGCATTATCTGTTTTAACGTGATTTTTGTATTTAACTAGCCCATGAATTTATACAAAATGGTTTTAGTTTGAATTTTTTAGGTTATGTTTTTGTATGATGAAATAAATATTTAAGTGTTTTTAACTTCAGATACACAAAAAAATGTTTTAAATATTTAATTTAATCAAGTGATTGAAATTATTCAATTATTCATTTTCATGCTGTTCTATATAAGCATCACTGTTCATAATTGAATGTATTTCTGATGAAGAAGTTCGAAAACGTATGTCCTTTTGGGAAAGCGTTATATTAAATCCTTTGATACCAACAAGTGATTCCGGAGTTTCTATCTTGTATTCAACAGTGGTTTACTACATTTCATTGGGTTGCTGTACTCATACCCTTATTTGGGTCCTTAGAGTGGATATATTTTGTGGTTTTAGTCTTGTTTTCCACTCCTTCCATCAGCTGTTTGGTTTTGGTCGAGTTTTTGATGGCAGAGGCTCCAGGGGCAGAGAACAGCAATGAATCTACAACTACGGAGAAAGGGGAATTACGCAAGGTTATTGGACAATTGTCCCAACTTGTGGAACTTTTAACCCCCGTTTGTTCCTCCATCACTCATTTGGTCAATGAGTGTCTTAACACTTCTGTTCAATCTAAAGTTACTTCACGAGCAGTTCCTGTTAGTGTACGCTCCACGAGTTTACTTCCTGGTTCAGAACACGTTCGCAATGGTGAACGCTCACTTCCAACTGTTCAGGAGAACAACCTTGAACCAGCATGTACTGTATCTTCGCCCAACATTGATGATTATGATGAATTTCCTTGGCTTCTTCGCACCGGAGTATCGGATGGTGTCAATAACACCTTTGGACAATCTCTACCGGCTGCAGAGCCAAGAAGCCAACGCGAAATGCGTTTTACACGCAGACAAGGTGACTTTCATTCTGCTAGTTTACCCTTTGATTTACAAGGGTTTCTTAACAAAAAATTCAGTATGGAACTAACTAATAGTGATTCTAATGACACTCATTCTGCTTCTATGTCTTACAAAGAAAATCTTGATATTTTATATTTTTATGTAGACAAATATGAGAGGTTAGGATGTGATTCCACATACTTACAGGAATGTATCAACAAAGGGATTGTACCTAAAGGCTTGCGTGTGTGCAGGTATCCCAACAGGGTGGAAGAAAACTCGGTTTTCCACCAACAACTAATTCAAATATTTGACAATTGTGGATTAGAAATTGTTAAAGCTATTGTAGCTGAAAATGACAGGGTTAGGGAACATTTAGTTAGTAAAATAACACAAGTTAACACCAGAATCACTAGTGATTTATTGTACAATGTGCAATCAGAGAGGGTGATTTATAACAGTATTTTCACCAATATTGAGAAGGAATGTATTAAAAATATGAAACGAAAGGTCTCTAAATTGGAGAGAGACATTCAAGCTTATCAATCAGGGAATGCATATCCCAAACCAAAGTCATACAATTCATTTAGAGGGGAATTGGTAGCCAATGCTGATGAAACTAATAACATTGGTGACAATAATTCCAACCATAGTCAGGGTGAAATACATGAAACAGAATACCCTTTAGAATATGTTCCCCCACCACGCAGGTCCAACAGGTTACGGAATCGACCACCAGTATTTTACAACCAACCTTATTACCCCCCCAGGAACAACCACAGGAAGTGATACCAGGGGGAGATATTATACAATCAAGTTCTAATATTTTTGAATTTAAACAATATAAAATCTTTAATTACAGTATTTTAGATATTTCGATTGAACTGTTCGAATTATTTATAAAGGGTTTCAAATTTATTCCCTTAAGGAAGACCAATATTCCTAGAGCTATTGTGGATCTCAAAATGTTCATTAGAAAGCAGAATTTGAGTATGTTGTTTGGTAATCAAACTTTTGTTCCCCCCAATACTAACCATGATGCACAGTTAAAGAAAAGAAGTATTTACAATCCCCCCTTACACCCACAACTTAAAAACTTAGAACGTGTTATGGAGAGAGAAATTAGAAATACAGTGGGTTCTCATTATGTGTTTTCCAATCTAACAAAAAAAGAACAGGAACTGTTAACTATTTTGAAGAACAATAGAAATATTAGAATCATGCAACCAGACAAGGGGGGGGGTGCTGTGTTGATGGATGCGATTTTATATGAATCCAAAATGAAACAGTGTTTAAATGAAGCTTCTCAATACTCTAAATCTTCCTTGAATGAGATTAACATTTCTAAAAGTAAAATTTACATTATACTTAATGACCTTTTAATGGAAGGAAGTATTGACTTGGATACCTTCAAATATCTTCACAATCAAAACCCAAGGGTACCTTCTGTTTTTGGGATCCCTAAGGTCCACAAAGACCCTTGTGATCCACCACTGCGGCTGATAGTGGCATCTGAGGGCTCTATCACAACCCCTTTAGCCAAGTATGTGGATGTCAAATTAAAAGGTTTATCAAACAAAGGTGCCACTGTGCTTAAAGATTCTTGGGACTTTTTGAGACAGATTAGGTCTAACTTGTTTTCTCATGATATAATTTTCATCACCTTAGACATTGTTGATCTTTTTGGTAGCATACCCCATGATACTGGGCTTGCATGGCTTGAGGAATGTATGTTGCATCACGGAGAGTACAACAATGATACCTTCAGGACTTGTTTAGTTTTAATGGAAACTGTTTTAAGAAATAATTTCATGTTTTACCAGGGTGAATTTTACAAGCAGGAAAAAGGAGTGGCAATGGGGGCAAAACGCTCCCCAACCTACGCCAATATTGTTCTTTCCTGGTGGGAAACATAATATATTATTTCCTGTGAATTTAGTAATTCTTGGGTTTTATACAAACGGTACCTTGACGACATTATTATTTTTTGGACAGACACCCTGGATAGGTTTTATAAATTTTTGGAATATATAAAAACGACTACCAATTTTTTGAACTTTACACACACCATCAGTTATGATGAATGCAGTTATTTAGATATACTATTAAGTAAAGGGGACAATCATTTTATTTCTAAGGTATATAGAAAACAGACGTTTTCCAACTCCTACCTTCATTTCTCCAGCGGTCATCCGTTTGGACAGAAGAAGAATATTCTCAAAGGTCAATTAATTAGATCTAGTAGGATGACCTCTGATGATGCAGATTATTTATTAGATAGTAGGTTTATCATTGACATGTTTAAGGAAAGGGGTTACCCTTCCTTCTTATGTGATGAAGTGTATGATACTGTATTAGAAGGTAGGAAGGACAGATTTTCCCTATTCTAGGGTGTGACGAAAACAATGACAACATTCCACCAACGTCAGCAGGTATATCTAATGACCATGTTTCATCCAGTACAGTCAACAATTATTCTTCAGCATATGTTATGGACTATACTGGGGATTCCTTTATTCTTAAAAGGGTCTTAAACAAGGAATGGGAAAAATTCCAAGAAATTACAGACCTGGACAATCTTAAAAATGAACCTATCAAATTTGTATACAGAAGAGATATCAATTTAAAAAACATTTTTGAATTTGGGGGAACAGGTACTGTAAATTTTCAAAACCACAAAAAGGGAACTTACAAGTGTGGTTCTTGCTCACAGTGCCAACACATTCAAACAGGTTCATTACTTACTATCCTAGATCGCAATAAAACTATCACCAGTAATGCTTTTGCCAATTGTAATACCCAAGGAGTAGTGTACATTGCCACATGCCACTCCTGTTCTTCCTTCTATGTTGGAAAACGGAAAGAAAATTAAAAGCCAGAATCTATGAACATAATTATGAAATCAGAAAGGGGAATATTAATAATGCATTATTCCGACATTCAAAAAAATGTATTAATTCCACCTTTCTCTTCTTTGTTCTTGAAATTGTGCCCAAAGAAATCAGGGGTGGCATGTGGGAAACAAAATTAGAATACAGGGAATTATATTGGCAGATAGTCTTGGAAGCTACTAGGGAACCTGGTTTAAATGATATGCTCTCTATAGTACCTGTATTAAAGTTGAGAGCAGCCAAATTGTAATGTCTTTTTTGGTCACTAGAGGGGGAC
This sequence comes from Protopterus annectens, assembly GCF_019279795.1. Taxonomy (NCBI): domain Eukaryota; kingdom Metazoa; phylum Chordata; order Ceratodontiformes; family Protopteridae; genus Protopterus; species Protopterus annectens. Next base: position 1,013,817,655 of record NC_056731.1, on the reverse strand, counting down.
AAAGACTTCACCAACATCATTGGTATATCACAAGCAGTATACAAAAATTAATACAACATTTTATAAATACTATGCATTATCTGTTTTAACGTGATTTTTGTATTTAACTAGCCCATGAATTTATACAAAATGGTTTTAGTTTGAATTTTTAGGTTATGTTTTTGTATGATGAAATAAATATTTAAGTGTTTTTAACTTCAGATACACAAAAAAATGTTTTAAATATTTAATTTAATCAAGTGATTGAAATTATTCAATTATTCATTTTCATGCTGTTCTATATAAGCATCACTGTTCATAATTGAATGTATTTCTGATGAAGAAGTTCGAAAACGTATGTCCTTTTGGGAAAGCGTTATATTAAATCCTTTGATACCAACAAGTGATTCCGGAGTTTCTATCTTGTATTCAACAGTGGTTTACTACATTTCATTGGGTTGCTGTACTCATACCCTTATTTGGGTCCTTAGAGTGGATATATTTTGTGGTTTTAGTCTTGTTTTCCACTCCTTCCATCAGCTGTTTGGTTTTTTTTTTTAAATAGGAACAATTGTCTCTTTCCATAGCTTTAGAGCATGGGCCTTAATAAAGGTATTTTGAAATAAATATTTCAAGCATGGGATTAATTTCTCAACAATTCCTTTCAAAATATCTATTTAATCGATCAGGGCCAGCAGATGAATTATTAATCCTTCAGGGCCAGCCAGCAGTTAAATTACGTTTTATATTAATTAAAGCTTTCTAATAAATTCCTCATTTAGTAATGGACAATCCCTATTTATCTACCTTGGAGAAATATCTTGTGTATAACCACATGCCAAGTTACTAAATAAACCATCAGCAAACAGCTTAACCAGTTTACCTGGTTCAGTGATATAGTTTTACCCTTCCTTCAACAAAATCCCTAAGGTATCATCATATTCATAATTTCTCAAATGTTTAAATAAACCTTTATAATTGTTTTTCAGATTTATGGATATATGTATTTCATAACTAGTTCTTGTTTCATTCAATTTCTTTAGATATATTCTTTTAAACCTATTAATTTTATTTTGATTAATGCTTGTAAGAAAATTCCTATAATATCTCTACATTTAATCCATCAGGGTCAACTTGGATGAATTGCCATTCCACGACAACTGATCTCTTATTTCTGATGCTGATTTCTGCTGGTATGTTACAATCAGACCACTTATGGAAGAATAAAAAATGTTCAAATTATCTCTAACCTCTTTCTTGTCTAAACTATCTTTCCAGTTCCATGACTGAATATTTTTATTAAGTAGATCGAACTTTGATTTATAGAATTTTCTTCCTAATTCTCACTGAATGTTACAGTCTGCATTTAAAAGTAAATCTCAAAGACAGCACAATTAAGAATTCATCTATTAATGTTGGTCCTACTTTACAATTATTTAACTTCAGTCTTTGACTTATCCAAACCACGTCCAAAATATTTTACTCCTTGTAGACGTATTTGTTGATAATTATTAGTTTTACAATCAGTAATTAATGCATTTAACTCCTTAGAAGATGAATTATGGGTCATCCAGTCAACACTGGGAAGATTGATATCACCTGCTATAATATCAACACCGTCATCAAATAATTTTCTAATAAACTCTAGCAGTCTATTATCAGCCTCATTTCTAATACATGATGTATAATAAAAAATAGCAACCTCACTACTAAATTCCATGCCACTAATGTTCATTGTCATTTATTCAATAATTTCATTACTAAATATCAAGACTGAATCAAACTTCTTTGAAATATAACTAGAGTCCTCTCTACTTTTTGTTTCAGATCCTTATAGGTTTGCAGATTAATACTAGGCTAACTGACCTGAAGGTCCATTATAAGCCTAGTGAGTAATCTAAGGTAAGAATAAAACCCTGTACCTTATGCCAAAGACTTTAACCATCATGCCAAACCTCCTACAATATGATGGCCATCAAACCCATGAATGTTCAAGAATTTCCTGTTGATACTAAACCATGCTTCTGTTACAAATACTATATCAACATCTTCATCAAATGCTCTAACCTCTTACTATGCAATTTATTACTCAGACTGCACATGTTAGTAGTCAAACATCTTAATGCAATATTTCTGAAAATTGGGGTACACCAAAGGTCATTTCTAAAAATATTTATCATCTTAGAAGAGAAGTCATGTTTCCATTTCCCATATGACTCAAATAGAACTTGTCCTTACAAAAATATTTGTACCTGTTCTCAAAGGTTTACCAATGTAAGGTAGTCCTTATAGCATTTATTAAGGATTCATGCCTTAAATATTTGTAAAGGATCTAGCCTGTGTCATTGTAATAGCAAGAAACACAGGTGCTGGAAAAATGTGATCCAGGACCAGCTCAAATTCAAACGTTTTGCTCATTTCTGAGCAAATTTTTTTTTTGCTCAGTCTAGATGACGCAGTTGAATCTTTTAATACTACCTTCCTGAACATCCTTAATTACAATGACCCCATAAGATTTTCCAGAACCAAAGCACAACCCTCCCCATGGCTACAGAAAACCACTAAGTCAGAAATGAAAAACAGGGATAAAGCCTGGGAGCACTGGCGCAAAACCAAAACCCCCGCAGCTAGACAGAAATTCCTAGAACTACGCAATAGAGTCAAAAAGCTAATAAAACGGGACAAATTCCAATACTACCAGTCTGCCCTAGACTCCTCACAACACAGCCCCAAACAATTCTGGTCCTCCATAAACTCCATCCTCCACCCAGGTAAAGTCAGTACCCCTCCTCCTAACATCCCTCACTTCTCAGAAAATATTGCTACCTCATTCAACACACACTTCACCCAAACCATACTATCACTAGCTAAACAACACAACCCCCCTCCCCTCCAACCCACACCTTCAACTAGTAATCTCCCCACTGCCTTCTCTTTTTCTCCTGTACCTATCTCCAACATAAAAAAACTCTTAACTAAACTTAAACCCACCAAATTAGCAGCCTCCCAAGTGAATACCTACAAATCGCAGCTGATGCTCTGGCCTACCCAGTATCCATCTTGATTAACCAATCTCTGTCAGAAAGTTACGTTCCCACATTGTGGAAAGTCTCACATATAATTCCCCTCCACAAAGGCGGATCCTCTGCAGAACTAACCAATTACCGCCCCATAGCTATTCTCTCTCCACTCTCCAAAATACTAGAGAGATGCATACACTCTCAGGTCTCACACTACCTCCTTACTAACAACCTCCTTTCCAGTACTCAGCATGGTTTCCGACCAAACATTAGCACCACCACCGCCTTACTCTCCTTTACAAACACTATCCTTCAGCATAAAAACAATGGCTATCTCTCCTCTGCTACTTTCCTAGACCTATCTAAAGCATTTGACATGGTCCCACACAAACAACGTATCTCTGTCCTCAATAACCTATCCTTCTCACAATCAGTCACCAACTGGTTTCAGAGTTACCTGTCTGACCGCCAACAATCCGTTGTATGGCAGAATGACATATCTCTCCAACTACCTGTCTCCATAGGGGTTCCCCAAGGATCCATCCTTGGACCCCTACTTTTCTCTGTTTACTCCAATAATCTAGCCTCTGCCACCAAACATGGCACACTCATCCAATACGCAGATGACTCTACCATCATCTGCTCAGCCCAGTCCCTACCCAAACTGCAAAAAGTCACACAGGAAGCCTTTTCCTCTGTTGAAACATGGTTATCCGATGCCCAATTAATACTCAACCCAAACAAAACTAAACTACTCATCTTCCAACCCACCAAACATACTCAAAACAACTCTCACATTAACATCACAGCAAAAGACAACACCACTATATACCCAACTGAACACACCAAATTGCTAGGAGTGGAAATAGACAATAAACTAAAATTTGGCATTCACTTATCCATGACCATAAAAAAAGTCCACAAAAAACTAGGAGCATTATACAGAAATAAACAATTTCTCACCAAAGCAGCAAAGATTTCAATAGCAAATTCCCACCTCATCTCCACCCTACTTTATGCCTCTCCAGTATATACCAACCTAAGGCAATGTGATCTAAACAAGCTAGAGTCCTGCTACAACAAAATCGCAAAATTCGCCACAGGGGCATCCTACCGTAATCACCACTGTCTCTCTCTTGCTGAACTAGGCTGGCTTGAACTCCCTCACCTCCTTCAGTGGTATCAACTCTCACTCACCCACAAACTAGTAAACCATCCACTAAATGTCCCATCCCTCCAGAATCTACTCCAACCCTATCCCACCACCAGACCACTAAGATCCAGCAACAAAAATCACTTGCAGATCACTAAAGCCAATAACTCTGCTGGTGAAACACTATTCTCTTGTGTCATAGCCAAATTATGGAACTCACTCCCATCCACAATTACCTCCATACCATCATGCACCAACTTCAAAACTTTATTAAAAGCGCACCTAAAAACATGCTGGCTATGCCCTTGCAACTCCCACTCTAATATCATCCACCCCATCCAACTACTACCTTTCTTTCACCTCCACTAACTACCTTGATGATAGCAAGCTCAGATGCTCATAAGCCTAGTACTTATTATACAGCAGGAACTTCTCATTGTTACATTTGTTAATGCCTGTTATGTACTTCACAGATAAAGATTCTAGTTGTCTACTGATGTACTGTGTTCTTCATCTGTAAATATGTTGTAAGTAATTTCTATGTTAAATTGTTAATCACTATGTAATCCAATGTAACTACTGTCTGTTTATTTTACTGTGGAGCTTTTCTCCCCGGGCCTCCGCTGAAAATGGACCCACGTCCAGTCGGACACTCCCGGTCAACAAATTTAAATAAATAAATTAAATAAATAAATAAATAAATAAATAAATTTCAATTCTGTCTCTTACAAGCATTTGACATATTTCCAAGTTATTTTTTACTATATCATTATTACAGCCTAGTATTATTATTACATCATATTTCAAACCCATGTTACACATTTTCTTGACTCCATCTCTTATATTCTCTATTCTACACCTGCCCATATATATTGTCAATAAATCCCTATTTACTCTTGGAATTATGTTTTTAAAATTCTCAGCATACTAAAATTCTTTTCAATATTTTTGCTGTTTTTGTAACTAAATCAGTTCTAATATTCTGATCACCTCTTTCTTATATATTCCCTTCTAAAGCCCTTATAGTACTCTTTTTTGAAACATGAGTAAATTCATCCTCTATGATTTAGAGCAGCACCATTATTTTTCATTTCACCTTATGGTCAGGTGGTATTAATTGTCTCATCCATTAATTTGCCAACACACTTATTTAGACATTCTTGACCCAGTTCACTATTTTTTTTGCTTATTGTCTAATTCAGTCACCATCAGAACACCCACATCCACTTCTATCATATTATTCAAGGAAGGATAATTTTCAGGAGAACCATCATCACTTTCACTTTAAGGAACTCTTGTTATAACTTGATTGGTTCATATTAAGGGCAAATCATATCTCTCAATCTGAGTAGGTTTACTACTATTATGTAGCACTACCTGAGCTTACATATTTTTTTTAATATTTTGACTTTTGAGAAAAGATTGTTTTATTTTCCATTTGCTATCATGCCGTTATCCAAACATTTTCTAGAGGTTTCCATATTTGTTCCAAAACAATTAATGCTCACTCCAAACATTAACATGTAGTACATGTGCTGAGGTAACTCCTTTTTACTGGGTCATTAAGACAGAACTCATTAATGGTTTCCATCATAGATTAACTCACACCACCCAACATACCTAACATGTAAACATGAGAAAACACATCTTATGATCTTTGTGTATTCATGTATATCAGATGCAGCCACTCTCTTTCTTCTGGTTGTACTGCAAACCTTTTATACATTCACTGCTTTTTACTTCCTGATCACGCTCCCCTTTCAGTGACTATCGACATTCACAGAGCTCTCAAAATAAAAATTTAATGCTTTACCTGTGTCCTTACAAGGTCACTCAAGAAAAATGTATACAGTCATTTCAAGAACAAAAAATGCATCTGCTTCTCTCGCATCCATTTGTACTATGGAACTCTTATATACTCACTACCTTTACTAACTGAAAATGCCTCTCCCTCTTTTCAGAAATGTTTGCATTCACAGAGCTCACAAAATAAAAAATAACAGTTGTCCTGTATCCTTTGCAAGGACAATCAAAATAAATAGATGCTGTCACTTCAGGAACAAACAGCACACCAGCTTCTCTTGCATCCACTTGTATCTCAGACCTCTTATACACTCACTGCTTTTCACTTCCTGAACACCCCCCCCCCACCACTACTTTCAGTAAGTGCTGGCATTCACAGAGCTCACAAAATAAAATATAATGTTTCTCCGATGTCCTTACAAGGATAATCAAGGAAATGTAGGCAGTCACTTCAGGAACAAAAAAAAAAAACACATACATTTTAGGTAAATGGATTTAGATGGGTGGATAATTTTTCATGAATTTCATTCTTGGAGTCAGTTCAGGTATTTTCTCTCCTTCATACTGAAGAGAAAACTTGCATACCCTAAATCTTCAACCTATGAAGGTATCACAACAAAGTATGATATTTTGTATCACATCTTAGTTTTTACACATTGATACAATGTACACCTAACTGGCATTGAAGTAATTTCTTTCTAATTCACATTCTTTTGACTTTATTACTAGATACTGATGCCAGGGCAGCCACGGTGGTGCAGCAGTTAGCTTTGCCGCCTCACAGCAAGAGGTTCTCCAGTTCAATCCTTGGCTGGGGTGCCTTCTGTGCACAGTCTGCATGTTCACCCTGTGGTCGTGTGGGTTTCCTCTGGGTGCTCCGGTTTCCTCCCACATCCCAAAAACATGCTGTAGGTGGATTGGACACTCTAAATTGGCCCTAGGCATGAGTGTGTGCATGTGTATCCCTTCTGTGGAAGGATGGGCTTTGGGCTGGCAACCCGACACCATAAAACTCCACTGCCAATCATGAGTGGACAGGTGATCTACTGTGGTGATCCCTAACTAGGAAAAGCCAGAAGAAGACTAGATACTGATGCCATAGAAGTCCTCCCTGCTTTAGTACCCCTTGTCCTTCATGAACAAGGGAAACATTCAAATGCCTCAACATATCCTTATTTGGTCCATCTATGGGTTATTTGTATCTAAAATGCAAGGGCTAAAAACTACCTTGGGAATGTAAGGATAGTTTTCTTCACATAATAATAGTCTAGTTATAGGTTGAATAGTAAGTATCTGTGAACCCATGAACCTGTAACCCTAACCATTTTGCATAACACCTGACACTTGAAAATTCTTCTAGTATAACTAGCACTTGTACCACTAACAACACAAAACCATGCACTTGATAATGGCTAATAACCTGAGCACATAATTAGTGTAAGATATGAGAAGAAGTGTCTGATGATCAGTGTCAGATGACCACTAAGTATATCTCAAAAGTGACATTGCATTCTACAAGTGTATTATCTTTGTAAATTTAAACTGGTATGCAATGAGTGTCATGGCCAATAGTTGTGGAGTGCACACTGCCACACCTGTGCAGCTGTGTAGTATGCAGGACCCTGCAGGTGGGGTCTCCATGCTGCTGGACTCAGCTGGCCACCTCTGCTATCTTTGTTTGTGAGACAAATAATCAAGGGATCTGCACTGCTACCATCTTTGGCTGCTTGCTGCAGTTTTACATTAGACTGACACAAAATTATGCTATGCATAAAGTGAAAGGCAATAAACATTTTGCATGCAGTAGCAGGTATATACTGAAGGGCCCTTTCAACTCATTCAGGCAATAAAAATGGGCTTTGATCAGGCCAAACATTCACTCGATGAGTGTGCATGTCTCAGATAAGATGGTGCTAAAGTGCTCCTCGGCAGCTCCTTGTGGGTTACAGACTGATGTCATTAACCAAGGCTTGAGTGGGCTGCCTGTGTCATCTGGAAAACAAAATAGGGACAGAATACAGAAAAGAGGAGATTACTGAATAATACTTATGCCACTATTAGTTAGAGAAATAATTCTAGTGATAGCACTGTAATAGTTTATACTTACCTACTGGGTCACCATAAGGAATCCTCCCATGCCAAAAGTGGCAGTAGAGCAAACTTGTGTGCAAAATGCAGAAATCATGGGCACTGCAAAATTTCTGGCCTTATACATTCATGATCTACCCCCCATGCCTTCCACACTATCTGTCAGATGATGGAATTGTAGTCCTTCCAGTTGCAGTACATCTCCGCTGGGGTCTAGATGGTTCATTGTCCGATAGCTACATAGTTGCAAACCTCAAGAAAGTGTAATACCTGAAAAACGAAAACATAAAAAATACCAGCATTACTACCATTATCAGTTAGTAGTGCCTCTAGAAGTTATTAATTAACTGAGTAAAATTAAGTGTTTTTTGTCCATTTAAATGAACATGAACTTATCAGAATAAAGAACATAGGCTTACAGGTAAGTACTAGGCTAGCTACCATTGGAAAATATTTTAAGCCTATCCAATTTTCATTTTTGTGCTCAAATTAACCTTTTCCATTTGGTTAAAGATTCCCCTTACTCACGCCATGATAGATATGTATATATGACCCTCTAATGAGAATAACCTGTGTCATATCATAGATACTTTGAAGGGACCCATGCATGGGATAAATAAATATTTAAATCAAGTCAATCACAAGCTGAGACTCTACCAAGAGCAAACTAAGCACACCGTTATACATGTCAATTCATCACTAATAATTACATTCACAAAAACAGAAATATTTAACATAAGCTTTATATTTAGAAACTTTAAAATATTATCAGAAGGCTTGAAGAACTGTACATCAAATAACTAAACCAAAATATGAATAATTAATATATATAAAAATAACACAGACAAAAATAACTAATTCACCTAAAAAAAGAAGTAAAATATCCTAATGGATTCAAATAGAGATATGATGGAATAAGCAATCAAAGGAGAATAGTATTGCTGGAACTGAAGTCATCCTCAAGTCTTGGTGAGTACCTTCACATGGTGGACACTGTTTTCACATAATCTCACCAAGACAACACTGACATATACACTGTTTTATATAGCATATATCATGCAGAGCGGTAGAATAAAAAATAAAAAAAACAACAGGGTGCACAAGTCCCAGGACAAAAAAATGCCCAATCCTGGTGTGCATATTGGAGAAGGGAATGGAAAAAAATAGCAGTGTAGAATCTGCAGGACACAGAAATATTCCTACAATGGGGTTAGGTCAGGATCAGGGGCAGGAAGGCCCCTGTTGTAGAAGGAAGTAGTAGTTCAAAAAATTACAAAAAAAAAAAAAATGTTGGCCAAAAAGAGCTATAAAGATGATAGTGTGGACTAGTGTGGATAAGTATCCTTTGGGAATTCATCCACCCCTCATTACTATCATATTGACAGCACACCCTAGGAGTTGGCCTAGTAGTCAGGGACTTGGGTCACTCATAGATAGTAATCTGGCCTTTGACCATCATGTGTCTACAGTAGTGAGAAAGTTCTATGTTGTGTAACTTATAAACAAAGACATTGTATCTAGGTCTAAGGAAGTCATTGTTCAACTGTATTCTGCATTTATCAGACATATCATTGAGTACAATGCCCCCTTTAGCATGCATATAACCAGGAATATCCAACAATTGGAATGTCCACAGAGGTTCCTTACTAAAGAATGTGGAGCATAGGTAACATGTCCTGTGAAGAGTGCCTCAAGACCCTATGGCTGTATTTTGTCTCCTACAGGCTATTGATGGGAAATCTATTTCTGGCATACAATGCATTGTCAGACCCCAATCTGATGGACCACCTGCCTATCCACAAAACAAACAGCACCAGAATTACCCATTCTAAAGACTTAATCCTTGCCTGCGATATAAATATGACCTGGTGGAGAGACATGTATGTATCCCAGAGACTACTCCATCTCTGAAATGTGCCCCCCATCCCTGTGAAGCAGAGTTCCTCCCTAACTCAATTCAAATGTAACTTGGACAATTGGAAGGGAAACAGGAAATTCATCCCTGGACTGGTACCTATGTCTCTAATGGATAAAGGCAGCCTATAAAAGTTTCACCTCCCAAGCCCCTGCTTACACTTATCAAGGGTACCAGAACTTGTCAGAGATTTGGGATGCATGGCTAGGCTTAAAAAGGCCCTTGTGGTCATTAGCCCAGTGAACACCTATGACCCTATAAAGAAGAAATTATGCATTGTTACTATTATGCAAGAAGCACAGAATTTCCAAACAGAAGACATTCACTAAGTTTAAGAGAGAAATTAGAGGAAAGAGAAAATTCTTGCACAAGAAAAACTGTCAAAAGCTTCAAATGTAAATTTGCATTCATTAATACAACAGATCTATGAGAAACATTGGATAGACAAAGAAACATTAGGCACTAGGAAAATGAAGTGACAGAGGAAGTATGTAAATATAAAGAACAAAACCCAGACATTTTTGAAAGGTATAAAAAAGAATTATGGACATGGGAAAGAAAGAAAAACAAATCTGATATGACAATATTTATGCAAAGAAGAAAGCAAAACCAATAAATAAATAAAGAAATAAATAAACAGCTCCAAAGATATTTGAAGAGAAATACAGGCAAAGACACCCAGATATGGAAAAGTTCACAATATAAAATGTAAGAACCCAAAGGAGGAACACAGAACAGAAGATTAGTAAAGGAAAAATTAAACAACTAGGTACTAAAATAATGGCTCCCTATTGTTATGTCACACTCAAAATGCCATGTGTTGAAAAGCCAAAAAAAAAAAAAAAAAAAAAAAAATCAAGAAAACCCAGGAAAATGTGAATCTCAAAATTGCTTTTCTCCTTAGAACTTCTTTTTGCATGGGGAGCAAGCACCCCTTTGCACACATACCAACCCCAAATTTATATATACCAACTATGAGATCGCCATGCCTCAGGGAAAAGGGAATATTCTGAAAAATGGCATCTGGGACTTAGCATTTGTAAGTCTGTTCTTTTGACCATTAATCCTCTATATTTCAAACTTACCGTAGTGGGTCCTGACATTTCGAATGATTATTGTGGAATACCTACTATTGAAGGATTTGGTGTAGAAATTCTAACACAGGCTATGTCACAGCATGATGGGTCAATGGACCCCCAAATTAAGGAGAAACAGGTTGAGCAGGAGACATCTGAAAAAGAAATATAGACATGGGAAAGAAAAAAGAGATGTATATGGTGCAATACATATGTACAAAGGAGAAAGTAAAATTAATCAGTAAAACAAAGCAGCAAAAAAGATATTTGAAAAGAAATATAGGCAACGGCGCCGGGATATGGAAAATTTCACAATATAATAAATCGGAAAACAAAGGGGAAAGAAACAAAAAGAGGACTAGTAATGGAGAAGTTAAATAAATAGAAACTTAAGTTATGGGTTACCTGCAAAGTAAAGGATTTAATGTTCAAAATCCACCTCAGGTAATGTCACAATATGATGGAATAATGAGTCCTCAAAATAAGCAAAAATAGGTGGGACAGGAGAGATCTGATCACTGGCCACATGATTATGCTCTAAATCCTTTAATGGGAAACCAGTACAAAAGCTCATTTTAGATTGCACAGCAAGGGATAGAGCAGGAAACAGTGACATCTTTGATGCAGACAATGCTGTGGAATGATGGGCCAATGAGTTACCCTGTGAAGGAACAACAGAAGACAAAGGATGCATGTAAAGAGGATATGTCACAGGAAGACATTCTAGAACTTTCTATGCATGCAGGAAAAAATACATAGCAATGAATGTGCCCTTAGTTTAGTATAAAATGATCTAGCTTGATTTAATACAGATGGACAGACATAGTAAGACCAATGGAGGAAATAAATTATACAATGTACATGAGACCCAAAATGTTATAAGTCTGATAAAATAGCTGGACACAGAAATCAAAGCTATTAGTACAAATGCATGGGATATAACAGAAGTAAAACGATTATATTACTGTACAGTTAAACTATTAACAGATAAATCTTAATACAAAAATACAGAGCAATAAGGGAAATGAAGGGAAGAAATAAAATGCCAGTATGGAAGCACTGAATACAGAAAACTATTAAGCAATTAAGGCAAGGATTGTCACTGTTAGAAAAATATAAAGAGGGAACAGATCAATAAAATACTTCAATGTAAAAAAAAATCAATGCACACCATCAAAATAAACAAATATCTATCATACACTATTGCAAATAATAAACCAAAGATATCAGTGCAGGCAGAAAAACTTAGAAGATATGCAGATAAATATACTGGAAAAGTACAAACTAAGCAATTCACTGATGATCCAAAATGTTTTATAGAAAACTGGAAAACAAAGAAAAAGGAATAGAAACACCACAAAATAGAATAAATAGACACACTTTGGAAACACATTTACGAACACCCCGTGGACCATAACAATGATGCTGAATTGGTAAAAAAAATTAAAAGCAACAGTAAAGAATTAAAATGCACAAAATGGGACGAAGTAACTGCCAGAGAAATTGAAACAAAATTAAGAAAAGCTCCACTGTGCATTCACATTCAGATTTACAAGATGTATATGGAGATGCATTGGTTTCAGAGACTCCCACTCTTTTGGCTACTTCTGACAATGTCCATACTGTTTCTGCTTCCCCTTTGGAGTTTAACTCTTTATACTAAAACCAATATGATTAGAAGAGATGTTGAGACAAGGGAGATCACTGAGTTGGGGGTAGAGAGGTCAAAGGAAGGTACAAGCTTCTGCACAGAGGTGCAGGGATATTGTATCACTCAGCAAGATGCTGATAATTAGATATATAATATTTCTTCAGTTTTGTTTACTCCAGACCAAGTACGTGTTTTAAGTAGCAGTCTGTCTTTCATCCTGGCAACTAGACCAAATGTTTCCAATGTATTAATTTATCTTAAGTTGTTTGTGAGGAACCTAGCTCTTAAAACTATTTTTCCTATTAGTTCTAGTACATTTACTTTTAAGAAAGCTAGTACATTTGTTTCTACTCTGCATCCACTTATGGAAGCCTTCCTTAAATCTTGTGAATGTGATGTATATGATACTCTTTCTACTAGACCTAGAACTGGCTTTTTATGAGTGTTCTCTTGACCAATGAGTTGAATCTTTTTTTCAAGTTAAATTTCCTGTAGTTCCAATAATTTATGAACTTCCTAAAGTTTACATAGAGTTACATAAACCTCCTATGAGACGGATTGATTCTGGTCATGGTTGGCCAACTGACCCACTCTTTGTTTATGTGGAGAAAATATTGCACTTGCCTTTAGATAGCATTGGGCCAGTACTGAAAGATACTAAGTATTCTGTGTCTGTTTTATACAGATGGTATAAAAATTTAAATGTTGAGAGCATATACCTCTTTGTTACACTAGATACGAATTCTTTATTCACTGTTATACCAAATGATTTTGGGGTGGATAGCACCAGCAGTTTTTTATCATACTATGCTAACTTCTCAAATAGAATATTAATTTGGTTTGTCTATTTCTAGATTTAATTACTGAGAATAATGCATTTTTGTTTACTGATAAATTTTATTTACAGAAGATCATGGTAGCCATATGGGTACTATCTGTGCTAACAGTTATGCTAATATGGTTTTAGCCCTTTAGGATTCAAACTATGTTCTTGTTTGCAATCTTATGCTTCTTTTATTAAATATTATGCACATGTTGTTGATGATATCCTTTTTATATGGACAGGGTCAGGGCAAACACTACATGGCTTCAGTGATTTTTACATAGCACTGCTTCTCTTTTGAAATTTACTTACAAATGCTCTGAGAGGTCTGTTGAGTTTTCAGATGTGTGTATTTCTTAGAATAATGATGGCCAAACTAGTACTACCCCATATAAGAAGCTTTGAAAGAAGAATGTTACTGTTCACAAGTCCAGTATGCATGCTCACCATGTTTATAGGAATATTTTAAAACGTCGGTTTGTAAGAGTTGTGATGTTAAATAATAATGATCATGAGACCTTTTCTATGGTTTTCAATGATATGCATGGTAATTTTTTTTTAATGTAGACTATACTTCATAGGAAATTGACAGCACCATATCTGAAGGTATGTAACATAGGAGTATTACTGCCAAACCGTATTTTTCAGATATGGTAGATGGTAGTAAGTGAGGCAACTTGATCTGTGAATGATGTTTCTATGGTCATGATGACCTACTCCAAATGATATTAATATCGCATGGGATGTTCTAAAGAGGAAGTGGTCTATACTTATGGTGGATGATGATCTTAAGAAGGTCTTGGCTGAGAAACCTAAATTCTCTTTTAAAAGTGATACATCTCTTAAAACGTCAGTTGTGCTATAGACACAATAAATGTCCTCATAAAGTCTCAGAATGTATATGTACTTTTCTGTGTCTTGATTGTAGTGCTTGTAAGCATATTCTTTCTACATTGTTTTTTGTGCATGCTGACATTGATCGATTGTTCACTGATAATTTTTATGCTGATTGTAAGAGTACTGATTTCATTTATTTAGCTATATGTACTGCTTAGTCAGGTTTCTATGTGGGTAAAACTAATTGCCCTTTAAGGAATGTATTTTGGAACATCTAAATTACATCAGTTAGAATAAATTGTCTAGTGCACTAGTGAAATATGTTAATTCCTTAGGTAGCAGACATATTTTACATTTTTTAGTTTTGCCATTTGCTTAGTTTTGATTGGAGAGGAGATGATAATGTAATTAAGACATAATGTATTGAAATGAGATGGATTTTAGAACTGTGAGCTGATAGATGCTCAGGTCTTAGTGACATTGTTACTTTAAAACCAGTTCATAAATCACACAATCTGTTTCATTAATGATGTTACTGATTGATTGTTTTTGTATATATGTATGTTTAACTGAGTATGTGTTTTATATGGTTTGAAGAAACACCTTGTAAGGCAAAAAAGTCTTACCTTTTTAATAAAGTTATTATCTATGCTTTTAATTTTCTGACATTGTTGGATGGTCTTTCTGTGATTTACAATTCATACTGGTTGTTTGTTAGACCATACTTTGTTCACTGTGGTTATGTCTAGGTTTAAAATTATTAACATCTTTACACAAAGAGTTAGCCCTGAGTTAAAACAACCTATATGTACATTCTAAACAGACACCAACCTGGTTAATAACTGGAAAAATGATACTCCTTCTTAAGAGTGAGCCTGTAAGCCATCCTAAAAACTATAGACCAAAAACGTGCCTTCTGATAATGTACAAACTATATACTGGAATTAACGCAGCCAGAGTTTATAGCCATTTAATAGAAAATTCAATTGTGTCAATAGAGCAAAGGGGTAACAAAAGAAAGTCAT
Source organism: Protopterus annectens (assembly GCF_019279795.1). Taxonomy (NCBI): domain Eukaryota; kingdom Metazoa; phylum Chordata; order Ceratodontiformes; family Protopteridae; genus Protopterus; species Protopterus annectens. Next base: position 1,013,802,285 of record NC_056731.1, on the reverse strand, counting down.
ATGGAACAAATGAGCATTTGTTGCTGAATAAAACCATAATGAAGAATTGCAAAAAAGGGAATAATCTAAGTATGGCAAGGTTAGTTTATGGTGACCATGAAACAGTGACAAACCGTTTTGCGATTAAGCCATGACAAAGAGGAATTTATCATTTCAGGGATAAAGGTTTCAAAGGGGGATAGTCAAGGGTGATTCCTTGTCACAACTGTTTTGTCTTGATCTTAGCCCATTAAGTTGTTTACTTAATAGATTATGTCTTGGTTACAATTTAACTTCTGGAAAACAAACTTGCTTAAAGGTTTCTCACTACATTTTGTGGATAATGTAAAATGGTTTAGTTCATCAGATGGGGAGTTGGAAGCACAACTGTAAATGGTTTGGTCTTGATTAATGTGCAAAGGAAACACTTACAGCAGGCATGCTATAGTACCAAGAAAATATCAATTTACAACAGGAATGGAATATAATGAAACTTGATCAAGAAAGAGAGTATAAATATTTAAGAATTGCTGAAGGATATGCAATAAAACATGAATAAATGTGAATAAAACTCAGTGAGGAACACTTTAGAAGACTAAACTTAATATTGAAAACTGTCATGACATCTAGGAATAAAGTCCAAACTATAAACCAATCTGTTCTTCCAGTTTAAACTTAAATTTTTGGTTTGATTGACTGGCTCCAAAAGGTATTAGAACAGCTCGACAGAAAAACAAAAAAAATCGTTCACGCTTATCAAATGATACATAAAAATCAGTATATACCAAGATTATATATCCTGATCTACCCTCTGAAGGAGGTATGGAGCCTCCTTGAAATTAATTACATATATAGATCTGCAGTTGTGAGACTGCATACATATCTGCTAACCACATAAGATGCAAACATAGTGAAGGTTTTAAAACATGAGGAGAAGAAGTTTAAGATGACATCTCTTCTTAGTTTAGCAGAAGCATTTAGATGGCAAGTTGGAATGGAAATCAAACCAGAAGTAGACAAAAATCAGACAGCAACTGGATGAGCCAAAAAACAAAAGAAAGAATATAAGGAGATGGATCAGCTGAGAAAGACAGATATGTGGAAAAGTAATAAATATTGTGGAGAGTATAGAAATCTCCTGGAACAACATTGTGTTGATCAAGATTTGATGTTGGAATGGTTAAGGACAGATGAACTGAAACCAAAAGATGAAAGGTTAATAATGGCAGCCCAGGATAGTGGACCACATTGTGATGATTTACAAAGTCCCTTTTACATGTCAGAGAAACAGGCAAATGTAGGTTCTGTAAAAAAAGAATTGGAAACAGTCACACATCTTGTTGCTTGTTGTAATACTCTTACAGCAGAGGACCTGTAGACTGAAAAGCACAGTAATGTAGCAAGATCATTGCAATAGGGATTGTTTAAACACTACAATATAGAAGTAGCTGAGAAGCATTGGAAACATGAACCACAAAGCATTATAGAGAATGATGAAGTAAATGTTACATGGGATAACCCACTACCAACAATTCAGAAAATAGATGCAAGAAAAACAGATATAGTTGCCCATGAAAAAATGCAAAAGAAGCATTGATTCTTGAAATTGCTGCACCTAACAATTATAATGTCTCATGTACAGAGAAACACAAAATCATAAAATATCAAGATTTGTTGGCAGAAATAAGAGCAATATGGGGAAAAGGTACTCCGACATGTCCATCAGTAGTAGGAGAAATGGTTCTAATAAAAAGGAATCTACATTTATATTTAGAAATGCTACCAGTAGATGTAACCCTGCATAATTTGCAGGAGTCAGTTCTAGGTGCATTGTGGCAGCTGTGAAGAGGACTTCTAACTAGCATGAAAGTTTAAAGCAATACTAATTTTATGAACTTTAATTATACCCTGACTTAGGAGTGGGGTCTAATTCTGTCTTGGTATTAGAAACCTAAAAGGTTTTGAGAAATGAAACCACAATAAATACAATAAAGTATGTTTCCTTTGATTCTTGCCTGTCTTTTATGTTTGATTTTGTGTTGTTACCTACTCTTATCCTCTGGCACTCCTCTAACTCCAATTGCTTCTATTACCTGCTTACCTTGACATCATGCCTCTTAGTTGTACCGCATTTGGAGGCATAGCCATAATTTGTTCTACAGCATTTGCTCTATCCCTATTCTTTGTTAACAGGACCATTATTTAAACTCAGTGCCAAATTTCTGTCTTTTACTAGGGTTAATTTTGGATTAATCCTTAACTCTGCTGGTGAAGGTTGAGACATTTGTCTTCTCTCTCTTTCTCTCTCTCTCTCTCTCTCTCTCTCTCTCTCTATATATATATATATATATATATATATATATAATATGTGTGTGTGTGTGTATGTGGGTTATACAAAATGAGCACCTGACTCACAGAAATATTATGCCATACCTTTCTAAACTGCATCATGGTCATTCCTTAGGTTTTTCCTTATTACCCCCTGCCTGCTTCCCCTTTTTTCATAGCTTTCCTATATTCCAATTTCCATGCATTTATATGCCTGTAAATGTACAATTTTTTATTTTTTTTTTCCTACCTGAAACTTTATTTCAAGGATGAGTGAAGTGACATAAAAATGAGTGAATTGATATAATATCAACAAATTAACTAGAAAACATGAAAACAGAAATGATCGCAAAAGCATGAAACCTAAAAAATTAATCACACAACAATATAGCTACTGCCCATAAAGCAAATGTAGCACATTGTGTTGTGAAGAAAATTGTGGTGTGATCTAAAGCTACTTCCACACATAGGCTTTCCAATAAAGTATTATTCCTAAAGGTGATTTCTTTCAGAAGTGAAGATACTGTATTTATGCTAACATTTCAGTCCCCTGTAAAATCACATAGTGTAAGTAAAGCTGATGCTTTAGAGTCAGGGTATCTGTTGTATTTAGCTGATCTTCTTAATAATGATTCTCATTACACCACTGTTCCGTAAATGGTGATGAAAGAAAAGTAGATGAACTCATACTAACAACCTGAAGATGTACATCACATAAGCATACTCACCATTAGGTCATATCTAGAAAAATAGTCACCTACATGTACTTTGCATTAACTAACAGGTTAGGTGAGCTCAAACAGCTCTATGCCATGGAAGGTTTTGAAATTCAGTGCTTATTTTAGACCTGGCCTATATTTTGTGAGTCAGCAAATTTCTCTTTCCCTGTCTTTCCCTCTTTCTTTCTGTATTTCTCCTCTTCTATCATTCTAAGTAGTAATCAATAAGTAAAATGGGGTGTCAAAACATATCTATCTATCTATCTGTCTATCTATCTATCTATCTATCTATCTATCTATCTATCTATCTATCTATCTATCTATCTGTCTATCTATCTATCTATCTATCTATCTATCTATCTATCTATCTATCTATCTATCTATCATCCCTAGTACCCATGCAAATTTATGAGAACAATTCCAGTGTTGGAGGGCTTACGTTACTTTTCTTCAGCTGTATGAACTGCTATTATCTGCACATGGTAGAAACTAGCAGATGTTTAATAATTACTTCTACAGGCCTTGTAAAATGGAATTGATTATGTATATGCTGCAATCACAGTGGAAGGCAACTGTGTTTAGATTTTTACAATTCCTTGCTATATAATAAAATTCACAAAATGAGCAAAGTCATTAAAACATATATTTTATACATTGAGAAAGCAAAGGCTACTTGCTGACTGAACAGAAGAGTTGGTGGCACTGGGACTGATGAGTGTTTATATATTCAGATTTATTCTGATTTGAAGGTTATACCGTGGTAACATATTATTCAATTATTTATCCCCATCTCTTCTAAGAACTGAAAGATCATTAATTTATATATAGAACCTGAACTTTTTTTAATTACACAACTTACTGCTGTTGTCTTCATCACTAATTAGCTTCCATAGGTTCACAGTTTCATAGGTAAGTACTAGCTACCCCTGTGGGCCATTTTAAGCCTAGCCAATTACCCACAAAAATGATAGCTTTACCCTGTACCTTGGGTTTGTGAGTTAAGCTCCTTAACCACTATGAGAACCCCAACCCCCAACATGCCTCTTGATATATTGAGAGAGAGAGAGAGAAAAGGAAAGAGAGAGTTGGAGGAGAGAAGTCACTGGAACACAGCTGACTTAAAAAAGTATTATGACAGTTCCATATTTATACATGTGATTGTACAATTTTGTATTTAATTATTTCACATTTGCCAAGTGGACAGGTAGACTAGTCTGATAACCATTTTTAATCATGATGGTCACTAAAGACAGTAACAGAAATTAATAAATGTAATATTTGGAAACAAAAATGGAAGTTTACATATTGAAATGATAGAGATGAGAGACAGTGTTAAGGTTTGAAGGTAAAGTGACCGTGATCTGTGTAAAACATCTACAAAAGAAGATGCAGAAAAATGTAAAATAATCAAATACATGAGGCTTAACAGAAAGTTAAGATAAAGTGAAAAATCAGGAAGCTAACAAGTTAATACATGTATTATGTATAGCTTACAGCTTCAACTCATGAACTATGAAGAAGTTCAGATTTTCAGCATTCATAGTTATCAGAATAGTTGAGCAGATCTCTTGATTCGCTTTGCTTTTCATGCAATTATAATTTTGTTTTTTCCATTGGGAATGTCTTTACTGCAATGTAAGTGATTGATCAAATGCCATATGCTTTTTAACTGCAAACTATTTAAACAGCAAACTAGTCTGTGGAGTAATATAATAATTATTAATTTAAGTCATGACAAGAATGATCTCAAAATTCAACTGCCTGTTTCTTGTTTTATTCAACAAGGATTTCTTGGAGTTCAACATATTTTCATTGATTTAAGATTGCAACATCAGACTACAAGCAAAACAGTGCACAATATGACGTGGAGATTCACCTCATCTTGTTATCTATGGAGTGAAACATGCATTTTATCGATGAGCTGCATGCCTTGAATGATATATAAGCACAATTTCTGTTCTTGAAACGTATTTGATTCCAATTAATAATAGGGAGTTAGACTGGCATATATTAATTATTGTTATATTCTAAATAATTATTATATTTTTACTTTGGAAAGCTAACCATATGCAAACATTTGTATGTACATATGAACAAAAAATAGATATAATCTAATTAGACATAGGCATGTAAATAATTTTACAGTTAACTGGAATATAAACTATTGTTATTTGAATGACCTCTAGCATATATATTAACATGTTTCTACTGGCTTCTGCTGTAGGGTTCAGTTGTAGTACCTGATTTTATGTTTTATGAACAGCAGTTACTGGGTAGTCTAGTCAGCTGTTAATAACATGAGACAGTTCTGTTTGTGAAAAGCGATGAATAATTGCCTAGAATTTTCATACATTTTGAATATCAAGCTGCTTATTCTAAAGTGCATAAATGTTACACTTGCAGACTATATGTTGCGCAGCAAAGAGTGGGAACCAGCAGTGATAAGTGTTTTACTTGTCCTTCTAAAACCTTGAAACTTGAATCTCAGTAATCCCAAACTTGCATACCAACACTTATCTCTTTTTATCTGCTTTATTTTCCATCTGACCTTCTAAACTGTGAAAGCCTCCATCTTAGTGATTGCAAACTTACATACCTAGACATCTCCTGTTAGCTGCTTTCAGTTTAAAAGCAGTTTAAAGCAAAAATGTATAACTGCAAAATATTATGCACTACTTATTTTGGCCAAACACACCTTAATGCAGCTGAGCATAGACAAACAGTACTTTATCTACTCAGTTCAACAACCAAACAATCCTAATTATTCTAATCTCTCTCTCTCTCCCCCAGTCAGTGTACTGAGCACTAAGTGTCTCTTAACATTCGTGCTGCAAAAGTAAAGTTAAGACAATCCCACTACCAAGGGATCTTCTACACCTGAATTTCACTCCAGTTGCAAAAGCACAAAAGGAAAATACATTCAATTAAAACCTATGTAAGGCAATTTCCAAAAACCAAATAAAATTTAAAGAAATACCTTGTATTCCCTCACTTTGATATCAGTGTGTTCTATATTGTAGCATTGAATTTGCTGGAGGGACACAATGACCCCCACCCACACCCACAGGCCTTATATTGGTTAAGGTGAAGCTAAATTAAAACTCAAGCATATATTACTATAGCAGTGAAAAATTTTCTTGGAAAAATCAAATAAAGCCCATAACAATAAATTAAATGCTATGATTCACCTCAAGTAGTTAGAGTTCAAAGACTTTCCCTGGGATTCAATAAATTCCATGCAGGAATAGTGTTATTCCTGCACCTAATGGTTTGTGTCCATATAGCACAGCAACGTGCCTTGCATATTCATGAAGGCACGCTGCCATTTAACCTACATGGAAACAAACCATGAACGAGTGTAGAGGGCATGTTAAAGTAGTGCACTGACATTGAACACACCCCCTGCAGTCAGAAAGTGCCATATAGCACTTTCTAATACAATCTGGCATAATATTAGAGAATTACTGTAGTATTTTGCCAGTATTTCAGTGTCCATGGACACTGAAATGAAATAAATGATCATTTCAGTGACCACAGACACTGAAATAAATATGGCAGCCGAAAAGCAATGCAGGCGGTGTGTGACAGGTTCTGGGGCACACCCCCTGCATTTTAAAAGTGCTGTACAACTCTTCCGCAACCTGCTAAAGCCCGAAACATGCAAAAATGCACAAATAATGGGGGATAAATCCCTAAAAAGGGACATGTCATACATATTGCTCTCACACACTTGGAAAGTTGATAAAAACAGGATATGTATTAGCAGGAATCTTTGAAATATAGAAGCCTGAAAGCCAAATGTATGCCATTATTTCCCAACTGCAGTCCTCAATGATTTGTCAGAACACCACAATACTCACTACATAACATAATAAGATAATAATATTATATATTTTTTTCTAGGCTAAGGAATGTTTAGGTGTAGCTAAGTGGGGGTGGACATTATGGCCCTCCTCTTACCATAGCTTAAACATCCCATAGGAGATAAATACAAATATACACATAAAATTGACAAGCTGAGTTAGTGTAATGGTTAGAGTCCCAGCGTTACATGCAGGTGTTCATGGTTTGAGTACCAAGACAGGCAATGTATTTTTATATGGGAAAGTAGTGTTTAAATTTTATTTTTAAACTTAAATTATGTAGCAATTACTTTTTGTCAACCAGGGTAGTGCAACTGGTGTACAATGTAAGTGTGAGTGCATATAACATGTGAAACCACCCATGAACACAAAAGTGTCTCATACAGTGTAGTCACACCCCTTGCCAATGTAAGGAAAGTACACAGAGGGATGTCATGTAAAGTACATCATATACCCTTAATAAATGAAGTCAGTCCTCTGATATATTTAAAAAAATTAAAAGTGAGCAGTGGTTAGCAATGCTCAGCTAAGCTTAGCAAGTGTAACCATTTCTAAGATGTGGATGCAAAGCAGCAGGTAGCTCAGCTAAATGCATTTGTGCACTGCTAAACACTGCTCAACAACTTCCCCTTTTTAGCAGTGTTAAAACCAGCTTAGCAGATTTGCGCACTGCTTAGCGGAGCGCAACCTTTTCAAAACAGTCCAATGACAGCATAGGGTGGGATTATTGGACTATTTAAATTGTGCAGGCAGAAATACAGCCATAATCTGTTATAGTCCTTCTGTGCAGATACAATGGCTAGCTTAGGAGAGGGAGTACACTTTCAGGTGCAATGTGGGAGCATTCAGGAGTCCAGGGTCATGGGTGAACTCCTCATTAAAAACCATGAGGAGAGACTGCTGCAGGGCCAGTACAAGGGCTCCCAATACAGAACAGAGGCCTGGGACCATCTTGCATGTGACCTCACCAGTGCTACTGGCAGCACCTGGATTAGTGAGCAGGTACAGCACCACTATGCTGACCTAAAGCATAGGAAGGGAGCACTCCTGGACCAGTGAATCCAAGATGGATGGACACAGAATGCTCCAGTAGTGTGTAAGTATCACTATCAAGTAGTTTGTAGCAAATACTAGCCTGAGTATGTGATAGACAGATATGCATAATGTGTGTTTTTCTCCCCTACAGCTGCAGCAGAGAGGGCTGTGAAAAGTGAAGCTCGTGGTGACAGACTGCTAAGGCTGTGCAGACAGGCTGGTGACAACAAATCTATTTTGCAATATATTGTTAAAATAGCTAAGAAGGAGTACATTGCTTACTGCTAGTAGGTATATTGTTACTGTGTGAACTGAATAAATCAAAAAGTATGACTGACGAATACTGAAGTACAATACAGACCCTTATAAAAACTGTTGTGTTTATTCTGGTATGTTGTTGTAGGCATATATAGAATGTATACAGGTTCTTCACAGCAAATATGGTTGTAACAGCATACATTAACTGAGGTTCATCTGTGAACATGCTGTTATGAGAAACTGTAGATGGCGTAGCAGTAAAAGGAGATATAAATTAAGTGTGAAATATATACTGCACTAAGCTCTGAACCCTGAATAGTAATATGTCAAGTATAATGTGTATACCATGCAGCATTGCCTTGTATCAGCCTTTGCTTTCCAGGTTGTAGTAATCCAATGGAGTAATGCACAGTACAATAACTATCTGTCATGCATGCATCACAGGATTACAAGTTCAGACTGTCTAACCAAGAGACTATTAGGCAGAAACCATTGAAGCAAAAAATAGCAATTCCACAGTAGTTCAGTGTGATGAGAAATAGCTTAGTTGTTAATTTTGCACACTCTGACATGCTTCAAATCCAGCAAATGGTACAAAGATGAGTGCATATCTACACACAAAGGAATCAGGATTAAATGTAAAAGCAGTCAGGTAGTGTTAACAGATGTTTTCCCCACAGGTTTTACAGGTAAGTAAATGTTGCCAGTACCTGTATGACGGGTATACTAATAAACTGTGTACAACTGTTCAATTGTCCCATCACATGCCTGCAAACAGCAGAGTAGGTAGATACAATATGCACTCTTCCTGAAGCATACCTCTCAACTGTACATATATTCACTGAATGTCCAGATATTTGTCCCAGATGTTTGGTCCATTTTACATAAAGTAGTGGTGTCATGGTAAATCAGTGGCAAGCCATTATAGATTGAAGTTAGAAAATAATGATAGACATACAAGTGTCAGATGTCATATCCATCAGAAAAGCCATGCAAATGCATAACCTGTAATTTTATCAATGTTCCAAGTTTGTAAGAGCAATAACTAAAAATTGTCCACAAATATGCGCCTTTGTCCCACTCTTATGTATGGCTTTGTCTGGATGTCATGCTCTAAGAGGTTGAGAGCTATGTTCCCGATACATGTCTCTCAGGTGTCACACTGTCATGGCTAATGGTCACTGCTGCAAATAATCCAGGACACAGATAGGAAACTAGTTGATGTATGCCAGTAACACACTCACATAACAGCACTTCAGGGTACCCCTCCTGTACCAGATATGTTAACCTGACATGTACGAGTCCCCTCTAGTCATGTACCCAGAGTTGTCACAGTGTGCTTCATACCATTCCACTCTGACAGTTTAATAGGTATGTTTGTACTACAGAGGCTATGGCCATAGGTAGATGTAAAGTGAGGGCAGACCCATAGAGCATTGAGAAGTACCATTGTGGAAAATAGAAGCATAAACATTTGTTAATGGATTTTCTGTCTTTCCCCCCACCCCTTATCTGCATCAATAATTATTACTCATATACTACGTGTATGTTGTGCTCCAACCCTAATGTTGGGACTTGTGTTATATTATTGATAATATGTTTGATTTCTTGCATGTTAACATATCTTGTTCAAATATCATTGTTGGTGGCCTGTTGCCTTCAATGTTACTGGCATGCTGTTATGATGCATACTGCTATTCCATTTATACATGCATTATGTTTTGCTATGCAACTGTTTCAAATCTGTTTTATGGGGTTAATTGGAACACCCATGCATGCTGTTATAACTAATCTTGAAATGTGTTGTGCATGACTAACCAACATATTTGGTAAAACCTCAACAGCACAGGGCATTTGGGAAAGCAGATCCCAGCGGATCCCCCTGTCCCACCTCATCTGACCATAGCACCGGGCACCAGCATGTCTGGGACCCAACTATGATCTCCCTCTTGTGCTGGTCCTGCACTACTTCAGGTGGAACTGCTGCAGGGGATGGGGCCTGTCCCCCCCAGGAGCGGGCGTGGACAGGAGGCTGTCACCCACAATCAGGTCCAGGGTTTGGTGCACAGCACCCTTCAATCTGAGTTCAGAGAGCTGCTGCATCAGGTTGAGGGCCATCTGGCACACCTCAAGGGGCAAGCCACCCTTCCTTTCCAGCCCCCAGCATAACCACCTTTGGGGACATGAAGGTGCAGTGATGACTGCCCATGGGTGGGGATCTCAGTCCCACTGTAACTATATGGGGGCCCATGGGCTTTGGATTCCCAACCACCCTCCCCATCAAATGTGTTTACCCGCCTCATGTGCCATATACTGCCCCTGTCTGCTGTCTTGTCTGTCATGTCCTTCTCCCTACCCAACCTACCTCCAGAGACATACCTACAATCCTTCCCCAACATTCCACTCTCACCTTAAAAAAGGATATCTGTCTCAAATAAAAATATTGTCCCATACATAGCTGTTCATTTTGCACATGTGTCTACCAGACACATGTAATACGGTCCAATTGGCTTGACAACACATTTCTGTTGCCCTCACCCCTCTCATTGGGGTTTGAGTGTCCAAATTCACCTCCAAAATCTGTACAAATGCACAGATCTTGCTGTATAAGAAATGGACAGCTATGGATCTTCCCTACACCTGTCCTGCACATCCCTAGCTATCTTTCATATTGTTTTTCCCTCTGTGTGCCCCTTTTTCACCACTTTCACCCCTTTTTCTTTTTTTTTAAAGAAATTAGCGCAGGTATAAGTGGGAGTAAGCGAGTTTGTTCAATGCTAAGTGAAGCCAACACAAATTAAGCATCTCTACAGGTAACCATGTGTTGGCATCGCTTTGCATCATGCAAACCCATGCAAACATGCTTACAACTGCTTAAAACTGCTTTAATCACTCTGTCTCCATCAGTCATTGTTCTGCCTAGCAACAAAATAATCACCCCTACCAAGTCTTGAATACAGAGTACTTTACACCACAATCAGTGCAATGTACCACTAAACCACATGAGCTGTAGGGATTTCTGATGCTTTTTCACCTATATCATGCAGTAGAGTCATTCAACAGTAGTGAAGAGATTCTCGTAGACTTAGTCATGTTTTGTACATATACATATACACATGTATATGTCTGGAGATGGATATATATGGAAAATATATACATGATATAGAGATATACATACAAAATATATATATATATATATATATATATATATATATATATATATATATATATATATATATATAAAAATATACGCACACACGCACATATATATATATATATATATATATATATATATATATATGTATATATATATATGTGTGTGTGTGTGTGTGTGTGTGTGTGTGTGTGTGTGTGCGTGTGTGTGTGTGCTCATAACATATAGTGGAGTCATACTTCAGAACCCTACCTCTCAGCCTCTTAGTCATAGGTGCCAGAACCATAAGGCGAGGGGAGGGAGTGCCCCCCACTTTTACAGCTCCAAGACCTGTAAGGACTCATGCATGCATCACACTCTATTTAAACACAAAAGTGTGTGGAAACAACTACCTGATCATATCAAGCCTGCTGGCAGATCACCTACGGTAAGGAGAGGCATTTATGTGTTTCACCCAAGGCTGTCCATTCATTTATTCAGTAGCTGGTGTGTTCCATTTATGTATGTAAGTAGCTAGTGCTCGGTTTATATTTATGTAAGTAGCTGGTACTCCAGTTTGTTTATGTAAGTAGTTGGTGCTCCATTTATATAAGTAGTTGGTGCTCTGTTTGTATAAGTAGCTGGTGGTCCCTTTATCTAAGCAGCTGGTGCTCTGTTTTGTTTATATAAGTAGCTGGTGCTCTGTTTATATAAGTAGCTGGTGCTCTGTTTTGTTTATATAATTAGTTGATGCTCTGTTCTGCTTTGTTTATATAAGTAGCTGGTGCTCCATTTATATAAGTAGCTGGTGCTCCATTTATATAAGTAGTGTGTGTGTGTGTGTGTGTGTGTGTGTGTGTGTGTGTGTGTGTGTGTGTGTGTAAAATGCCTCATTTACAATTACCTGGGGTTAGAATTTCTGGTTCCCTGTTTTGTTTATATAAGAAGCTGGTGCTCTGTTTTGTTTAAATAAGTAGCTGATGCACCATTTTGTTGTATATGTAAGTAGCTGATGCTCCGTTTTGCTTATATAAGAAGCTGGTGCACTGTTTTGTTTAAATAAGTAGCTGATGTTCCATTTTGTTGCTTATATAAGTAGCTGATGCTCCGTTTTGTTTATATTAGTAGCTGGTGCTCAATTTATATTTATATAAGTAGCTGGTGCTCTGTTTTGTTTATATAAGTAGCTGGTGCCCCATTTATATAAGTAGCTGGCGCTCTGTTTTGTTTATATAAGTAGATGATGCTCCATTTTGTTTATATAAGTAGCTAGTGTTCTGATTATATTTATTTAAGTAGCTGGTGTTCTGCTTTGTTTATATAAGTAGCTGATGCTCTGTTTTGTTTAAATTAGTAGCTGATGCCCCATTTTGTTGTTTATATAAGTAGCTGATGCTCCATTTTGTTTAGAAAAGTAGCTTGTGCTCCATTTATATTTATGTAAGTAGCATAGCTGGTACTCCATTTATATAAGTAGCTGGTGCTCTGTTTTTTTTATATAAGTAGCTGGTGCTCCATTTATATTTATATAAGTAGCTGGTGCTCTGTTTTGTTTATATAAGTAGCTGGTGCTCTGTTTATATAAGTAGCATATGTGTGTGTGTGTGTGTGTGTGTGTGTGTGTGTGTGTGTGTGTTTGTGTGTGTGTGTGTGTGTGTGTGTGTGTGTGTGTGTGTGTGTGTGTGTGTGTGTGTGTGTGTGTGTGTGTTTAAAATGCCCCAGTTACATTTAACTGGGGGTTAGATTTTCTGGTGCTCCATTTTGTTTATATAAGTAGCTCTGTTGGACTCTTTTGTTTATATAAGTTGTGTGTGTCCAGTTATATTTAAATGTTGGTTAGAATTTCTGGTGCTCCATTTTGTTTATATATGTTTTGTGCATGTGTGCATTTCTGAGGCTCAAACCCTGTATCTTAGGTACAGGAGCCTGCATTCTCTACCCACACCACCACTTGTAATTCGGGGAGTTTAGTTCATAGGTCTCAACTGTTAAGATTTTCACAAATATTTGACTCATACTTTTGGTCTGTTCCTCTTGAAATTTGTGGTTTTCTGGCAAATCTGTGAGAGGGAATTCACTAAATAATGATAGCCCTTTAAGTTTCCTTTAAGTTTCAGTCTTCCTATCTTTTTTGGAAACACATGGGTTGAAGACAGGTGAAGGCTGCCAGCCTAGCCAGATAGAATTTTGTAGATAATTCTGCCATTTGTAAATATTAATGTAAGCCACAGGCTTGTTCTCTTAAATGTGAAAAGATGGCATTGGATATTGAACTGCAAAAATGTAACAACAGTACACTCTGCTGTAAGAAAGCTAAGTCAAGCATTTTATGACTGTCTTTGATGTCAAAATTTGGAGCCGATATGTCTAGAGGGAGGCATCCTGCCTATTGTTTTAAGACCAGAGTTAATGGCTAGAATTTGCATATATAAATGTCATTTATTGCTCTGGTTTCTGACCAGGAGTAAAGAATGTAAATGTAGTTTCTGTTAGCCTGAGAACACTAGAGAAGTGTGAAGAATAATGTCATGTGAAGCAGCTCTGTGTTATCAATTTAAAGAGAGAGAATCAGAAGGGTCAGGACATTTTGTCTAGAGAACATCACCAGCACTGCCTGTTTCTATATGTAAGTTTATTTTAGAACTGTGTTTTCTCTTAGATATAGCTAGGAAATAGGAAGATTAGACTAGTTTGTTTTTCTGTGATGTCAGAACTGTTGCTACTGTATTATTTTAAGCATTTCTCTGTGATCTCTGAACTCTTAACTAGCACTGTGCAGTAAGAAGTATTCTCTTGTTTTTTATTATTTATTATTAATTACTTTTACACTTTTCAACAGTGGCTGTTTTATGTAGAGTTAATTTAAGCTCTAGAGTACATTGCATGTATATAGTGATACTGTACCAAGTCACTCCAATAAGCCTTGAGTGTTCATTCACACTTACTATTTGGATAATAATATTGCACAGTAATAACTGGACACCCTTTCAGAAGGACCTTTGAACAGCTGATATTAGTGGGTGGTGGAAGCTGGTGCTACCTTTTAGACTGGACAGAAAAGGGGCACAGCTGGAGAACCTGTGCCAGCCTTCCCCAGGAGTGTCTGTGTGGTTGTATAAACTCTTTCCTCAAAGTGTGTGTGTGTGTCAACTACTTATTGGGGACCTGGAAAGAAAGGGAGAAACCAGCCCCAGACCGACTGTGATCTCTGTGTGCTCTTAAGGGAAACTATTCTTTACTGTGTGTGTATTTATTATCTTTTCCAAATATGGATGCTCCTCACTGGTGTTCGTGGTGAGGATTGAGGCTCCTTGATTACTGTGCCAGTGCACGGGCATCACATATTAATTGTTTGGCAGTGGTGGGATATCCACACCACATATTAAATGGTTAGCAAATACTAATTGTCTTTTAGTGGTGTGGGTAGAGTAAATTCCTGTAGTTTGTGTACAGTGCTCAATGAAGGTGTTTTGTACTCTAAATCAGCCACACAGTGAATACTCAGAGTTCAGATCACAATTGTTTTATTTCTTTTGTTAGCTTAGTTAGTCTGGGAGAGCAGGCAGCATGTCAGCAGATGATTACGGAAAGCTGACAAGGAATCAGCTGGCTGAGATGTACCAGACTTGGGGACTGGTGCATGGAAACCTGACTAAGGCAGACATGATTGCAGCTTTGGACACAGCTGCATCAGAAAACAGCAACTAGGAGGATGATCAGACTGACAGTGGAGATGTACCACCCTCAGAGAATGGACAGCTCAACCTTTCTGCAGAGGATGTAAAAATCCATCTGGAAATAAAGAGGCGAGTTGGAGGCCAGGCATTTTGAAATAGAAGCAGTTGAGACACTGAGATGTCTGCAGGCTGAGGAGAATGAGAAACTGCTATGCCTGGAAGCTAAGGAAAAGGAGAGGCAGAGGTAGCATGAGGGGGAGATGCTGACTCTTTGCTAGAGTAAAAAAAAAAATGTTTAACATCAGGATCTAGGCACGCAACATCAGGGGGGTATATTTCCATAAGAACAAGACACCTGATTAAGGTGAAAGACAAAAAATATAAGAAATGGAAGAGAGGTCAAACTACAACTTTGAAAACTGAAATAAATGAGTTGGACAAACAGATTAAGCATAGTGTTAGACAAGATCAAGAAAAACTTGAAGAAAAATTATAAAGATATTGAGCATAATATGAAACCTTTTTATAGATACATAAGATGTGGAAGGAGTAAAGATACACAAATTGATAAACTATGTGCAGATTCTAAAATTTATTCTCAGACACAACAGATTATATATATATTTACAAAATCTTATGCAAAACAGTTTGGCTCCACAAAAGGGGTGGTAAGTTGTCCTAGTGACATCCAGGTAACCCCAGATACTGGAATCAAATTAGATTATATTGAAAAAGAACTGTGCAAACTGGATGCAAACAAAGTACAGGGAGGAGACAGAATAAGTAACAATGACCTGAGAACACTTAAGCAAGAACTTACACTGCCATTACATCTATTATTCACTAGGCCATATAAATATGGGGAGATTCCTCAAGATTGGAGACATGCACTTATTAAACCTGTCTGTAAGGGAAAGGGGAGTAGGACAAACCCAGAATCATATAGACCCTTAAGTCTACTTTCATGTTGTGGAAAAATAATGGTAAAAGTAATACTGGATAAGTTATTGTCAGAACTGGATAGGTTGGGACTTGAAACCATATATCAGCATGCATATGTTGAAAATAGATCTATTACCACCTGTAACATGATGTTCTATAACAATATAATAACAGCTATGAATGAAAAATTGTGCTGTGATGTGATTTATATAGATTTAACTTCAGCATTTGACACGGCCATGCACATAACACTGATCAATAAATTAGTACAAGTAGGTATTGATGTACTATTGATAAGATAGATAGCTGCATGGCTTACAAATAGAACATGGCAAGTATCACACACCAACTGGACAGGTGAAATCCTTGGTTACAGTCAAGGTGTCCCACAGGGCTCTGTACTAGGTCCTTACTTGTTTAGATTGTATCTTACAGACCTTACTTTTTCATCTGAGGTGTTCTACAATCTATATGCTGATGACCTGAAATTGAGTAAACTGATTACAGGTGTTACAGATAAGGCATTTCTGCAAAATAATTTGACTAAATTGACCATTTGGGCACAGGAGAATGATATGTTGATAAATGCATCAAAAACTAAGCATATGAGATTTGGGAGACATAAACTTAAAGGTGAATATTTAATACAGTACACAGTGATTGAAAGTGTAGACTCATTTAAGGACCTGGCTATATGGGTAGATTCAGCTATGAGTTTTTCTAATCAAATCAACCAATTGGCTAAATGATAGTTATAGAACTATAGGTTGTATAAAAAGATTTATAAAGTCTAGGAAATCAAACATAATGAAGTCATTGTTTATTAGTTACATTAGACCCAAACTTGAGTATGGAATAACAATATGGAAACCCTACAGGAAAACAAGCATGAATAAACTGAAAAGAGTACAGTGGAAATATACTAAGGGCATCCATGGATATGAAAATCTAAGTTATTCTGAAAGACTAAAATATCTGAACTTGTACAGTGTCTCTTACAGATATTTAAGAGGAGATCTTATTCAGATATATAGGGAATTTAGAGCAACTACCTCTGGGAATGTATGGGGTTATCAAAATGTGCTAGAGAATCATCAGATAACTTATGTAGAAGATTCTATAGGAATGAGAAGTGTACTAATTGGTTCTCTGACAGAGAAGCTGATGCTTGGAACAGACCACCTAATTACATTAAAGCAAGTACTAGTTTAGATATTTTAAGAACAGCCTAGATATTTATTATGGGAACAAGTGTTTTGGCATATTGGCAAGCTAGAAGGGCTTTAATCCCTGTGCTTGAAACATTTGTATGTATGTATGCATGTATGCATGGAAGTAATGGAGAAGGGAGTAACTGGACCTCAGAAGCACAAACGGTCACTACATTTCTTCCACAATCTAAAGAGGGGGATAATTTTGATAGTTCCATTCATATGTTTGAGAGGGTATGTAAACAGTATGATGTTGACTCTAGGTATGGTTCCTGACCCCCTTATTCCATGGTAAAGCTGTAACTGTGTTGTCTAAAATGTCTGATGTTGACTGTTTTAATTACGCTGTTGTTAAGCATTGCTTGTTAGAATGTTTTAAACTAACACCTGAAATTTATAGGAAAAACACCTGAAACTTATAGGAAAAAGTTTTGTGAGCATAGACTCAAGGCCGATGAAAGTGTGTGTGAATATGTAGCTGAACTGAGCACTTATTTTAATAGGTAGGTGAGTGGAAGTCAGGTCACCACTTTTGAATGGCTGGCAGACCTTTTGGTGAGGGAACAAGACCTTAGCACTTTGCCTGAAGACATGAGGATCTGGTTAGCTGATAGAAAATGTGCTACTTCAGATGCGTTGGGGAAGAAGGGAGACCTATACCTACCAAGCAAGGCATCCATGTTCAGGAAAGGGACCCCCAGTACTGCTCTTGGGTCTAAAGGAACCCATGGTGGGCATCACAGACTGCCCCAACAGAATCTTCCAGTAGCAGGGGAAGCCACTAGTCCAGGTACACATCCAGGTCCTAGGGTTAAATGTTTTGAATGCAGCCAGTGGGACCATGTGGCATACAGATGTCCACAGAGGCAAGGTGGGGAACAAAAGGTGAGAGAGCCAGTAAGTGGGGAAGACAAAATGCCAATAGTAGGTTGTCTTGGGACAACAAGGGTAGCAAAGTATCCTCCTGCAGATGCCCTGATAGGGAATGATTTGGATGAAGCAGTACCATGTGCTTATGCAGTTACATGCAGTCAGGCTAGGAGACAAGCACATGGGTCTGGTAGCCTGGGGGAGATGCAGACAGACTGCATGCTTGCAGCCAGGACTCGTGAGGTGGTTACTTCAGGGAGGGAGCTACTCTGTAGCAGTGAGAGTGAATGTGAGCCACAGCTGCTTGTGGGTACTGATGTTCCCTTGCCCAGAGTGACTGCAAAGGGAGAGGTGAGTAGTAGTACCTAGGCTGACAGTGAGGCACCACTGTCAGAGGATGCCAGACTTCCTGTGAAAGGGGAGCTGGGAAGGGTTACAAAGAGAGAGTCGAGACAGATTCATCTCTCAGACCCTACTTTGCAAGGCCTGAGGCAGGTAGCTAGTAAGGCACCTGATTCTCAAAGGAAGTGGGAATCTGTATACTGGAACAGAGGGTTATTGTATAGAGACTGGACCCCTGAGGGAGGGCTAGAAGGTGAGAGAATACAGCAGTTGGTAGTGCCTATAGCCTATCATCTGGTGCTTCTAGCCATAGCCCATGATATTCCCTTTGCAGGTCATATGGGCATAAGATGTATTATGCAGAACTTCTATTTGCCTGGAATTTCCAGAGATGTAACAGGGTACTGCAGCCCTGTGAGCAGTGCCAAAAGGTAGGCAAGGCAGGAGACAAGGTGAGAACTCTTTTGATGCCTTTGCCTGTGATTGAGGAGCCATTTCAAAGGGTGGCTATGGATATTGTGGGACCTCTGAGTACCCCAATTTCTGCAGGGAAAGGTATATCCTAGTGGTAGTGGATTATGGTACACGATACCCTGAGGCAGTGGCTCTGTCCTCCACTGAGGCAGAAAAGGTGACAAATGCTTTGTTAGAGATGTTAAGCAGGGTAGGATTCCTAAAAGAAATACTGACTGACAGAGGTGCCAATTTCATGTCAGACCTGCTGGCTTGTTTGTGGAAGTACTGTGGGGTGAAGCACAAGAAGACCACCCTCCACCATCCAGAGACTAATGGTCTTGTTGAGAGGTTAAACTCTAGAATCAAGTCCATGCTACAGGCATTTGCAGATCAGTTTAAGAGGGAGTGGGACAAATATTTTCCCCATCTGTTGTTTGCTTACAGACAGGTTCCCCGGGAATCCACAGGTTTTTCACCCTTTGAGTTGCTGTTTGGGCATAGAGTGAGGGGACCTCTAGATTTAATTTGTGATGAGTGGGAAGGTGAGTGTGAATCTCACAAGGAGTGTGTTGTGGCATATGTCCTAAACTTCAGGACAAGGCTCTCGGAACTCATGGGCTTGGCCCAGGAGAACCTGGCAGAAGCCCAACAACAAAAAAAGGTATGGTATGACAGGAATGTTCGAGCAAGAGAGTACATTGTAGGGCAGCAGGTAATGGTTCTCATTCCTGTCAGACACAACAAGCTGCAAGCAGCTTGGGAGGGACCCTACAAGGTGGTAAAGAAGATAAGTGATGTTAACTATGTGCTGAAACTGCTAGGCAGGAGGCAGGGGCACACATTGAACCATGTTAACATGATGAAACCTTACCATGATAGGGAGGCCTTTTTGCTGAGCATTTGCAGTGGATTGCAGGAGGAGTCTGAGGGAGATCTGGTGACTGACCTCCTCAGTGAGGCTCAGACTGACATCTCAGTGGAATGGGTAGCAATGTCCCAGCAGCTATCTCTTACCCAGGTTCGAGAAATCCGAGCAGTGTTACAGGAGTCTGGGGACATTTTCACTGGGAAACCAGGGTGCACTCACCTGTTGCAGTACCAAGTGGATACAGGACCACAAAGAACTATTAGTCCAGGCCCATTATAGGGTGCCTAATGGAGTCAACCAGACTCTGAGGGAGGAGCTACAGGAGATGTTGGAACTAGGGGTGTTTCAAGGGTCCAACAGTCCCTGGGCCTCCCCAGTGGTGCTGGTGCCAAAGAAGGATGGCAGCACCAGGTTCTGCGTGGACTACACGAAATTGAATAGTCACACAGAGTCAGATGCTTACCCTATGGTTAGGACAGATGAGGCCCTAGAGCAGCTGGGTGGGGCTAAGTATCTTACAACCATTGATCTTACCAAGGTAACTGGCAGGTGCCCTTAACTCCCAGTGCTAAAGGGAAGTCAGCCTTTGTGACTCCTTTTGGCTTGTATGAGTTTGCAAAGATGTCCTTTGGGATGAAGAATGCCCCAGCAACTTTCCAGAGGCTGGTAGATCATATCGTAGGAAAAGCAGGAAGGTTTGCCCTTGCTTACCTAGATGATATTGCCATCTACAGCCATTCCTGGCAAGAGCACCTTCAACATGTCAGGGAGGTGCTGGACAGACTACAGAGGGCAGGGTTGACCATTAAGCCCAGCAAATGTCAGGTGGGTATGGCAGAGGTCTCCTACCTGGGACATAGAGTGGGGAGTAGTAAGATCAGGTCAGAACCTGCCAAAGTAGAAGCCATTCAGGCATGGCCTGCACCTGTTATCAAAAAGCAGGTGAGTGAATTCTTAAGGGCAGGGTACTACAGAAAGTTCATCCCCAGTTATAGTACCATACTGCTCCCCTCACAGACCTGACAAGAAAGAACAGGCCAGATAAGGTAGTGTGGACCACAGCATGTGAGCAGGCATTCCAGAAGCTTAAAAAGATTTGGGAGGACCCCCTGTGTTAGCCAGTTCAGATTACAGCAAAGAGTTTATTGTGCAGATGAATGCTTCAAAACATGGGGTGGGGGCTGTACTTAGATTTTGTCAGAGGGAGAAGAGCACCCAGTGGTTTATCTCAGTCATTGGCTCCAACCCAGGGAGGAATGGTATGCAGCTGTAGAAAAGGAATGTCTAGAAATAGTGTGGGCACTGCAGAAACTTCAGCCTTATCTGTATGGAAGAAAATTCACCGTAGTGACAGATAACAACCGTCTAACATTGTTACACAGAGCCAGACAGCAAAATGCCAAGTTGCTAAGATCGAGCCTAGGGTTGCAAGCATATGATATGTCAGTCCAGCACAACAGTGGGATTAGCAATGCAAATGCAAATGGGTTTTCAAGACAAGGAATGGGGTAAGGTATACTCAGATAGACCTAACCCTCTCAAGCAACATTTCTCAAGGGTCATTTGAAAAACTAGCTTGAGTTCTCCAGGGGGATATGTGTGAAGATAGATGAAGGCTGCCAGCCTAGCCAGATAGAAATTTGTAGATACTTCTGTCATTTGTAAATATTAATGTAAGCCCCAGGCTTGTTCTCTTAAATGTGAAAAGACTGCATTGGATATTGAACTGCAAAAATGTAACAACAGTGCACTCTGTTGTAAGAAAGCTAAGTCAAGCATTTTATGACTATCTTTGATGTGAAAATTCGGAGCCGATATGTCTAAAGTGAAGTATCCTGCCTATAGTTTTAAGACTAAAGTTAATGGCTAGAATTTCCATGTATAAATGTCCTTTATTTATCTGGTTTCTGACCAGGTGTAAAAAATGTAAATGTAGTTTCTGTTAGCCTGGGAACATCAGAGAAGTGTAAAGAATGATGTCATGTGAAGCAGCTCTTTGTTATCAATTTAAAGAGAGAGAATCAGAGAGCTCAGAGCATTTTGTCTAGGGAACATCCAACATCACCAGCACTGCCTGTTTCTATATGTAAGTTTATTTTAGAACTGTGTTTTCTCTTATAGTTTGGAAATAGGAAGATTAGACTAGTTTGATTTTTTGTGATGTCAGAACTTTTGCTACTGCATTATTTTAAGTATTTCTCTGTGATCTCTGAACTCTTGACTAGCACTGTGTAGAAAGAAGTATTGTCTTGTGTTTTTATTATTTATTATTAAATATTTTTAAACCTTTCAACTGTGGCTGTTTTATGTAGAGTTAATTTAAGCTCTGGAGTACATTGCATGTATATAGTGATACTGTACCAAGTCAATCTAATAAGCTTTGACTGTTCAGTCACACTTACCATTTGGATAATATTGCACAGTAGTAATTGGACACCCTTCCAGAACGGCCTTTGAGCAGCTGATATTAGTGGGTGGTGGCAGCTGATACTACCTTTTAGACTGGCCAAAAAAGTGGCACAGTTGGAGAACCTGGTTCAGCCTTCCCCAGGAGTGTCTGTGTGGTTGTATATACTCTTATCTCAACGTGTGTGTGTGTCAGTTACTTGGACAGGGACACGAAGCACTGGTTGGACAGAGAGGGTGCTGGAGGTTTTAGCTTGTCCACTAGGCTGAGATCTGGACCCTATAGCTGTGCTAGTGGCGAGTTGTATTGGGGACCTGGAGAGAAAGGGAGAAACCAGTCCCAGACTGACTGTGATCTCTGTGTGCTCTTAAGGGAAATTGTACTTTACTGTGTGTGCATTTATTATCCTTTCCCAATATGGATGCTCCTCACTGGTGTTAGTGGTGAGGATTGAGGCTCCTTGATTGCTGGGCCAGTGCACAGATATCACACATGGTAACACAAAACACTGTTTTAGCAACTTTCTAAGATTATACGAGCAATAATTAAAATGTGTCCCAGGTTTTAGGCCTTTGCCCCCCTCCCAAATAAATGTTGGCTTTTTTCATATTTCTTCTGCTGTGAAATTGAGGAGTTCACTTCTGTGAAGTTAGTGGTGCAGTGATAATGTTGTCGCCTCTCAGCAAGAGTTTTTTTTTGTTTGATTATTGGCTGGGGTGCCTTCTATGTGGAGTCTGTATGTCCTCCCTGCATTTGTGTGAGTTTCTTCTGGGTGCTCCAGTTTCCTCCCATGTTACAAAAACATGTGTCTGGACCATTTCTCCCTGGGCATCTGCTGAAAATTGGCTTTGTTCCAAGTTGGACTTTCCTGTTAAATAAATAACAAAATTTACAAAGAGCTGAGAGCTTCAGGAGAAGAGAAGTTTAGTACTGCTTATTCCAAGTCTGTTTGCATTGTTAGTAGCACAACAGGTAGTATTTTGATGCAAAAATCTGTGGGTTTTACTCCCACGGTATGCAGATGGATCACTGATACTGTACTGTGTTGTACTTTAAAGGGAGTGGATGCTGCAGTCAGTGAATGTCCCCCATTGGAGGAATTTCCTAGTAACTATGAACTTGTTATCGGTTTGCCATCTGTTCCCTATTGCAATATTACTAGCTTATCATTTTTGACGTAACACTCGCAAATTATTCTTCAAGGGCAACAGCCACTTTATTTGTAGATGAAACAATTAAATAATAAGTTGTAACCTCTTCAATAGTTACAGATCCCTTTAATGTGGAATTATTTAGATAACTTACTTCTGCAGAGATTTTGCATATTTACTGATATTGGTGGATAGCAATGACAGACGTTTGAGTGGCCTTTTATGGTTGAAATTTTCTGAAATGGGTAGCTTTGTCATTACTGGTTCATACATTTTGTTTCATTGCTTACTAGAAGACTGTTCAAAACTACAAATTTAAAACACATTTTAACAACTGGTGCATAATTATACAAGGAATATAATTTAATACAATCAGGAAGTGATTCAAAGAATGCATACATGTATGCATGTCCTTAAAAAGTGTTTAAAAACAGCCCAGAGGAAAGTGTGAAAGGCTCAAAATTATGGGCAAATTTTAAGCTTTAGTCTTGTTACAAAAGCAATGGATGAAGGTAAAACAGTTCACACCACATTACCTTGACCTGGCCAAGTCTTCTAACACAATCCCTTACTCAGGTGTAGTACAAAAGATGAATAATGTAGGAGCAAACACTTGCATCACTAGGTGGACTGCCATCTTGCTCACAGGATGCAGGAGATCAAAATAGGGGAAGAGACGAGCCACCAATGTAGTCCCCCAGGGTTTGGTGCTGAGACTTTTTCTGTTTGGCATATACATCTCAAAAGTAAAAGGAAATACCAAAGGGCTTTTGAGATGACTGCAAGCTAGGAGCCGTTATTGAATCCCTAAATGACTCAGTCATTATGCAGGATGGTTTGTCCCAAATAATAACTGTTATCAAAATCATGACAATGAGAAATGAACCAATTGTTTGGCATTTGGGAGCTTGTGTGTACAGTGACTTAACTTTTGACCAACATGTGCCCAGATTCATAAGAAAGCCTTTCTATATTGCACAGCTTATAAACAAATTGATTGTGACTAGATCTAGAGATGCTGCTGTCCCCTTAACAAAGCTCTCATTATCTCAATTGTTTTGTATAATGCCCACTTTGGCAAGTATCTGTCCAGCCCCATGCAACAATTGGAATACCTTCAGAGATACCTTACTAAAAGGATACAAGTCCTAAATAATAGATCTTGCATGGACCACCTCAAAAATTTATTATTATACTTAGTATCTTACAGGTGCTTAGAGGTGACATGTCTGGCATACAAGGCATCCTCTGACTTAATACAGACGGACCTACTGAACATCAGCAAGTCAAACGGCATCAGAAATACTCAGTCCAGGTATCTAAACTGAATGTTGTGGAGAGATAGATATATATCACAGAGGCTACCACTGTTCCAGAACAGACTATCCATACAAATAAAACAAAACTCACCAGTCCATATTCAAATGCAACTTGGATCTAAGGATGGGTAATAGAAAATGTATTCTAGGATTGCTGCTCATGCCACTAATGGATAGAGGGAGTTCCTAAATGCTGCATCCCTTACAATGGTCCACTCAAATTATCTACGGTATGACCACAGTTATTCTCACTAGGGGCTAATATACAATTATCAGCCATGGGATAGGTAAGACCAATCACAAAATGTTAATTCAAGCACCAAAAGGGAATTGGCTAAGCTTAAAATGTCATCCAAGTGAACCTATGTTGTAGTGAATAGTTATAAAAAACTGCCCTTTTTATAACACTAAGTCCCACTCTCACCCCCCCCCCCCCAAATCTTCAACAGCTTGCTCATAGTGCAAGAAATCTGACCAAAGGCTGTCAAAATGGGTGGACAATAGTTCAAAACTAGGGACATATTTTAAATATTGCTCTTATAAATGTAGAATGTTGCTAGACTGACAGGGTTTCTTTCAGCATACATCTTCTGAAGGATGGGAGTTCTGCAACTGAAATGTATGCCATCATTTACTGACAGAAATTCTCAGATCATCACAATGATTTACCAGGGAAATAAAAATAATGAATCTGTGAAACAGACCAGGAATATGAGCAATAAACATGGACATTCTGAAACAATCCAGCCAGTCGAGATGTATGCCCAGAACCCCTTAGTGCAATGAATCTAGATCAAACCTGACAAAGTCGGGGGAGAAAGCCATGAAAATAGAGACATATCTGAAATACTGGAGTAGATAAGCTGACACAATTGCTGCAGTAACACCCTCCTGTCTGCCTAACATATATTGACTGTAATAGCACAAGTCCAGCACTCAATTACTTCTCACTACCTAGTGATGTAAATCCTCACATCATCCCACTAATGTGTCAGAAATACACAACACTTACGGGGGCCAGGCAACAGTACATCCGACAAATATCTGAACATAACATCACATTAGGGAAACTGCACTCAGCTGCTAAGCATGTCACCAAGCACCGTCCAAACTACAGTCACACTGACACAACACCAACCCAAATCTGAAATGGGGAATTACACATGTATATGCAAATATATCAGGCACTACAGGAATGTAACAGCACTGAAAAGCAGACACCAATGTGAAAGTACATACCCACAACCAATTTCACCACAGTCACAGTGACATACTGATAAGCCATATGAACAGTACAGTATAAGGACCGTGTGAACAAAAACATCTCATCATGTTTATCACTCACACACTACCCCTACATTTACTGGCCCAATTCACAGTGTAATATGACACCTGACCCTGGTACAGGACATGTCTCAGTCTGCACCTTCAAACATATACAGTCAATAGACCACCAGAACTGTAGCAGCATGCACAATCAGATAGAAAAGGAGCCATAACACATACATTTACTCCCTCCCTACACAGGCCAAATCACATTTACACACTACACTGCTACACAATCCTGACAGTCTGTCAACAATCACCAGAAATACACAGACCTCTCAACTGTTCAGAGTTCCATGGAATGTCCAGGCTTTGTACTCATATATAAGGCCTCTTACACATAACATGTCTGCCATTCTGATACATCATAGTTTCATAGGTTGGTACTAGGTAGGTACTAGGTAGGTAGGTAGGTAGGTTGGTAGGTAGGTACTAGGGCCTATACAAGCCTAGCCATAACAATTCCCTGGATATTTCTTCCCACAATATTCACTTCTCTGGACCCCTGTCTAGCAGGGCGACTGACATGATCCCCGGGGTGAATTTCCTATCTCCCATCCAATCATCAAGGTTCCTTTTGATGAGGGCCAAGGAGGCACTCTGCTTGACATGTAAGGGCAGTCTATTCCAGAGTATGGGGAGTCTCTGGGTCAGGAACCTATCCCTCCAGCATGTTTTGTTCATTGTGATGACAAGGTTTAGATTCCTGGAGTGTGTGGCTCTGAGGGATTGGGATTTCTTTAAGTGGAGCATGTCCAACAGCTCAGGTTTGACATGGCCTAGTATGCTAAGCAGAGATCACCTCTGAGTAGACGATATGCCACAGGGTATAGCTGGAGTTTTTTTAGATGGTCAGCATATGGCTTAAGTGGAGCATGTCCAACAGCTCAGGGTTTGACATGGCCTTGTATGTTAAGCAGAGATCGCCTCTGAGTAGACGATATGCCACAGAGTATAGCTGGAGTTTTTTTAGACAGTCACCATATGGCATCTGCTTTAGGCCTGTGATTTTTTTATTGAGGTATTTCTGTGGCCTTTCCAGCTGTTGCAGATGTCTTGTGAGGTACATACCAAATGGGGCATTATATTCTATAATGGGACTAATGAGGGATGAGTACAGTTGGTCAATGACCTCCTTTTTTCTGGATGAAAAGCCCTTATTGATGAGGTGTGCCACATAGAAGGATTTCCTGACTGTTGTGGCGATGTGGCTATCAAAAGTGAGACCACTGTCCACCTGTGTCTCTAAGTCTCTCATCACACTTTTGATGTTTAGTGTACTGCCACCTATGGGGTAATTCATGGGTACTTGATTTTTTTCCAAAGGGGACAACTATACATTTCTTGGCATTAAGCTTGAGCCCATGGCTCTGGCACCAGGCATCTGTTTCTGTAAGGCCATTTTGTAGAATATCCACATCATTTGGGGATTCAATAATGGCTCCCAGTTTGCAGTCATCTGCAAACTTTGTTTGCCAGAGTCCCTTAGTGTTGGCCTGTACTTCAGAGAAGTAGATGCCAAACTAGAGTGGTCCCAGGACTGAACCCTGAGGTACTCCACTTGTCACTTGTCTGGAGCTGGATTTGGAGTCGGCTACTTTTACAGTCTAGGTTCTGTCAGTAAGCCAGTTGGCTACCCATCGAGTGATGTAGGGATTTAAGCCCAGCTTAGTAAGTTTATCTATGATTCCAGAGTGGGGGATGGGTGTCGAAGGTCTTGGCGAGGTCCGGATAGGCTGTGTGGACCGCCTTACCCTCGTCCACAGCTCTGGAGATTGATTCGAAGAAGTCAATCAGATTCAGGAGACATGATCAGCCCTTCACAAACCCAAACTGGGTGGGGTCCTGTGTTTGACAGTTGCCAGTATCTTTGTTTATAAGTTCCATGATAATTCATTCCATGCCCTTGCAGATCAGGCTTGTCAGATGGATGGGATGGTAGTTCCCGGGATCCAAGGTGGATCCCCCCTTGTGGAGTAGGATAACTGTAGCTGTGCACCACTCAGTGGGCATGAAGCCTGAGGTGAGGCTATGATTAAACATGACACTTAGGTGAGGTGCTAGTTCATTTATACACAGCCTGGAATGTCATCTGGTCCCATGGATGCTGTATTCTTAGCTTTGGAGAGTGCGGTTTCTACCTGTATGGCCATGATTACCAGAATTTGGTAATCTTTTGGTATTGAGATGGGCCCTTTAGGGGGTAAAGTTGGCACTAAATCGATCTGCCAGGATATTGGCAATAGCCTTGGGATCAGTATATTTAATGTCATTCTGTTGTAGCTCAGAGCAGATCTGAGCATTGCCATTTAGATTCTTGACATTACTATCGAATGTCTTGTGATTGCCTTTGGAATCTTTGGCCATTTTATTTTTGTAACTAGCTTTTGAGGATTTTATGAGGAATCTCAGCTTTTTACTGAGGCTGGTGAGGGAGTTTTTTGCATCCTGGGATTTTTCTCTTTTCTGCAACAGTTTCTTCCTTCTGTTGTTTAGTTTGTTTATAGCAGGGGACCACCAGATTGGCTTCCTTTTTTTGGAGAAGAGCATCTTGGTTCTATTTGGGATGGCATGATTCATCCATGAGTGGATGTGCTTGTACAGTGCCTTAGTGTAGGATTCTGCAGTCGAACATTCAGATCCCGTCTGCATGGGTGTCATGAAGCTTGTCACTTCTGACTTGTAGCATGAAGTTGGCTTTGGAGAAGTTTTTTAAGGAGGTTTCCTTACTGGGGGATGGGGGTGGGATGTGGGTGATTTGCTTATGGTCAGACCTGACCAATGAGGGGGGTGACCACTGGTGTGGAGCATCTATCTCCCATGTTGGTAATGACCAGGTCTAGGATATTGGAGCCCCTGGTAGGACAATGGATTAGTTGATCCAGGGCATTGGAATTTATGAATTCCAAGAACCGTTGGGAAAAGGAGTTGGTACCTGAGTAGTTTTCCCAATTAATGGCAGGGTAGTTGAAATCACCCAGCATTACGGTGTTTGGTTGTATCTTAATATTTTCCAGTATGTTTAGAAAGGTGTAATGAGAATCTTGGGGCATGGTGGGGGATCTGTAGCAAGCTAAAATTTGGATTGCAGTCTTACCTAGTGTTAGTTGCACCTGGAGAATTTCAGATGCATTGTGTTGGGCAACTAGCCTGGAGCTGTGAATATCATTGGTGAATATGGAAACTCCTCCACCTTTAGTGTTTCAGTCTTGGTTTTGTGGCCGAAAAGTGTGGTAAGAGTTGTAGCCTGGTATTGCAGGGGTGCTCTCTGGAGCCTTGAACCAGGTCTCAGTTACTGCACAGATATCGATGTTCTCCATTTTTAGGAGTGCCTTGAGAGAGTGCATTTTGAAGTTTAGACTTCTAGCATTGAGTAGCATTACCTTCAGATTTTGCTTCACTGGAATGGTATCAGGAATGAACGCAATAAATAATGATATACACTACCTATCAACCTCATACTGCATGACATCTCAACAAAGCCTTTCATACTTGAGGGACAGAGGCCCAAAAACAGGGCATGTGTGAAATATTGCTGTTATAAACTGAGACAGTTGCTGGTGTAACAGGATTTGTTGTAACATATCTTTTCTGATCGATATGAAGTCAGAAACACAAATGAATGATACCATTTATTGACTGCAATCCCCAGAGTATGGTACTGATTTTCCAAAGACAAAAATGTCTGAGGAACATGCCAAACATGAGAGTTCAAACTCTGGCCACTCTGCGGATAGCCCTGCAGTTGAGAGTTATGTCAGCCACATAAAACTGTCAGACTTAAAATTACATAGAAAAGCCATGTCCAGACAAACCCTGTTAAACTAGCATTAATTCAAGTGTATAACAGCAATACTTACATTCTGTCTTTATGTCTGGAACATTCTACCCCAGTTTGTTGGGCTGTCTCCACAGTTTTCATTGTAAGAGCTATTTCCAACTACCCTCTGTGATGCTGTTGTTCACACACCTCCATGAAGTCCTCCTCACAGGCAAGGACAAGGGGCAACACCCGCATGAAGTACTCAATTATAGGAGTGCGTTGCTATGCCATTGGCTATAGGAATAACAACACAGCTGTTCTGCATGCAATTAGCAAGTGGAGGATGCCAATTGGTGCACAGGCCATTAGCTGCTCATGAGCATTACCTACAAAAGGCAAGTTGCTGCCTGTGCAAAACAGATGTATAAACTACATCTTAGACAGAGAGAGAGAGAGAGAGAGACAAATAGACAAACAGACAAATAAACAAACAAACAAACCAACAAACTAACCAACACCAATTGGAATCAATCCAACCATACTTGAAAAAAAGGTATGTCCAACAAGTAAGCATGTAATGGAATGCAGTAGGGGGTAGGCAATATTGGTAAATAGGAAGTTCAACAAATATGTCTCAACAAGACTTGCTGTACTGATATACTGCTGATCAGAACCTATGGCCATAGCATCTGGGTCCATCTACAGTGACATAGATTACAACTCAGGTCCCTGAGTCACCCCAGGAAAGGATGGCACATATATGACTACTACCATAGTGTGTGTTGAACAATACTGACTGTGACACTGCTATGCCAGCTACTGGGATGTCATAGATAGCATATGTTAATTGTGAATACAACTATGATATACGTTATCTCAGAAATTTGAGAGACCTATACAGGGTATTTGTATAGTAAATTATTGTTGCAGATGTGTGTGTGTTAAACTACATGCCATATACTGAGCTCATACCATTCATCTGTCCAGTGTTATGCACACTGACCATATGTGTGCCTCATATTTGTAGTCATTTACTCATAGAGTTGTGTTATGTCTGCAAAATCATTGGCAACCTGTGAAGACTGACATTACAACATCACCTTCTTTCTTTTTGCTGTAGGGGTCACCACAGTGGATCATCTGTCTCCATTTCTTCCTGTCCTCTGCATCTTGCTCTGTCACACCAACCATCTGCATGTCCTCTATCACCACATCCATAGACGTTATCTTAGGCCTTCCTCTTTGCCTCTTACCTGGCAGCTTCATCCTTACCATCTTTTTACCAATATACTCAGCATCCCTCCTCAGCACATGTTCAAACCAACATAATCCTGCTACTCTCTGGCTTGGTTTTCAAACCGTCCAACCTGGGCTGACTGTCTGACATACCTATTCCTAATCCTGTCCACCCTCAGCACACCCAGTGCAAATCTTAACATCCGTAACTCTTCCATGTCCAGGTCTGACTCCTACCTTATTGTCAATGCCACTGTCTCCAGCTCATATAACATAGCTGGTCTCACTACCCTCTTGTAGACCTTCCCTCTCACTCTTGATGATACTTGTCTGTCACAAATCACTCCTGACACTCTTCTCCACCCTTCCCATCCTGCCTGTACCCTCTTCTTTACCTCTTCTACACACTCGGCATTACTCTGAACTGTTGATCCTGAGTATTTAAAATCATCCACCTTACATAACTCTACTCCCTGCATCCTCAACATTGCTCTATCCTTCCTCCCATTCACCCACATATATTCTGTCATAGTCCTGCTGACCTTCATTCCTCCCCTCTCTAGAGCATATCTCCACCTCCCCAGGGTCTCCTCAACCTGTTCCCTTCTATCACTACAGATCACAAAGTCATCCGCAAACATCACAGTCAACGGGACTCCTGTCTGAACTTGTCTGTCAATCTGTCCATTCCCATTGCAAATAAGAAAGGGCTCAGAGCTGATCCCTGATGTAATCCCACCTCCATCCTAAATGCATCTGTCACTTGCACTGCAGAACTCACCGCTGTCACACTACCCTTGTACATACCCTGTAGCACTTTTAAAAATTCCTCCACCACTCCTGACTTCCTCAAACAATACCACAACTCTTCTCTATGCACCCTATAATATGCTTTCTCTAAGTACACAAAGACAGAACACAACTCTTTCCAACCTTTTCTGTACTTCTCCATCAACACTCTCAAAGAAAAGATTGCATCTGTAGTCCTCTTTCCTGGCATGAAACCATACTGCTGATCAGTAATCATCAACTCCCTTCTTAACCTAGCTTCCAGTACTCTTTCCCATAACTTCATGCTGTGGCTGATCAATGTTACCCTCTGAAGTTAAAACAACTCTGCACATCACCCTTATTCTTATAATCGATACCCAAACACGTTTTCTCCACTCCTCATGCATCCTCTCAATTTCCAAGATTTCATTAAACAATCTGCTTAAAAACACCACTGCCATTTCTCCTAAACACACACATGCTTCCACAGGTATGTAATCTGGATCAACAGTCTTTCCATTCTTAATCCTCTTCATAGCTACTCTTACTTCCTCCTTGCAAATCTGTTTCACTTCCTGATTCATCATACCCACATCATTCAACCATCTCTCTCAATCTCTCTCTCATTCTCTTCATTCATCAGCCCCTCAAAGTACTCTTTCCATCCACTCAACACACTCTCCTTGCTTGTGAGTACGTTTCCCTCATTAGCCCTTTATCACCCTTATCTACTGGACATTCATTATAGCTCAGTCCCCCTGTTTAGGCCATCTGTGCAGGTTCTTTTCTCCATCCTTAGTGTCCAACCCTTCATAAAATCCTTCATACACCTCATCCTTAGCACCCACCACTTATCTTTTTGCCATGCACCTCATCTCCTTATACTTCTGTCTACTTTTTCATCTCTCTGACAATCCCACTTCTTCTTCGCCAACCTCTTTCTCTGTATACTCCCATGTACTTCCTCATTCCACCATCAGGTCTCCTTGTCCTCCTTCCTCTGTCCGGATGTCAAACTAAGCACCTTTCTAGTCACCTCTCTTGCTAGCTCTGCTGTAGTTACACAGATATTCAATATTCAGTAACTCTTCACTGCCACCCACTGATTGTCTTAACTCTTCCCTGGACTCAACCTCACAATCACCCTTTTTCAGTTTTCACCATTTGATCCTTGCTGCTGTCCTCACACTCCTCCACCTCTTCTTGACCACCAATGTCATCCCACAGGTCAACATTCCATGCTGCCTAACTACACGTTCGCGTGTTACCACTTTACATCTCCAATCTCCTTCAAACTGGCCCTCGTGCATAGGATATAATCCACCTTTGTGCATCTTCCTCCACTCTTGTATGTCACCCAATGATCCTCTGTCTTGTTAAAATACATATTCGCCACAGCCAAGTCCATCCTTTTTGCAAACTCAATCACCATCTCACCTTCTGCATTCCTTTGCTTAACACCATACCTACCCATCACATCCCCACCCCCTCTCTTCCCTTCAACAACATGCCTATTGAAATCTGCTCATATAGCCACTCTCTCACCCTTGGGTACAGTCATCACCACTTCATCCAACATACTCCAGAGGTTTTCTGTTGCTTCCATTGCACACCCAACTTGTGGAGCATATGCACAAACAACAGTCATCATTACACCATCAGTGTCCAGCTTCATAAACATCAGTCTATCCAACACTCTTTTCACCTTCAAAAACACTCTTGGAATACTGTTCCTTCAGGATAACCCCTACATCATTTTTCCTCCCATCCACACCATGATAGAACAATTTGGACCTGACTCTAATAAACTTAGCCTTACCCCCCTTCCATTTGGTCTTTTGCACAAACAATATATCAGCTTTCTTTCTGTCAATCATGTCAGCTACCTCTGTCCCTATACCAGTCATACTGCCAACATGAAAAGTTCCTACCCTCACTACCACAGTCCTAGCCATTCTCATCTCTTCCTGCCATATGAGCATCTGACATCCTCCAGGGTATGTCTGTGAATGCAAAGGCTATTGTGCTATCAAATGACTTAACTGTGTTACAACAATATTAAGAAAGTGTCACTAATTATGGACCATCACTCCCCCATGTATGTGTGGCATCCTCCAGATGTCCTGGTCTAGCAGGTTGATAGGAATGACTGAGCAGCATGAGTGTAAATACAGTGTGCCATACTGACTTAGAACATTAATATATATATCAGGTATTACCTGTGCACATTTATGTATTTGTAAGTGTACTTGTCTGCCTTATAACAACAGGCATAGGATGCAGAATGTCAGGTAAATAAGCTGTACATGTTGTACACATGTGTAATCTTAGTTTCTGTGCATCCAACAGAGTTAAATTTCTACAGCTACTGGTTGTGGCATTGCCCTGACACAGACATGGGCACTAGAATAAGCATGATTACCAGGTTGAAACTGGAGAGGTGTCCCACTGTGTCATGTCCTTGTGTCCATGCCTATTACAAACAGCTATGTGTCCACCTACATAGCTGTATGGATTCAGCAATACTTTACTTGTAAAATCTGTTTCCACCAAGGTTGAGTAATCCCATTTGCTGGACAGCAGCAATACACAAACCACATAATTGCTTGCTATATTGGCTGTACAGGGAAAAGTAGGAGCAACCACCAACCTGGCAGCAAGTCAACCTTTGTCTGAACAAGTATATAAGGTCACATGTGGATTACTGTAAGGCTAACTATGAGAACAAATTGGACACATCCATCAAGGGTTATCACAAGGCTGTCTTCACATATGTCTGCAATCTCAGAGGCAACAACCCAAGCCACCCTGTAATGGTGGTCAATCACACCACATACACACACAACATAGCTGTAGTCAACCTGTTGCAGACAGGTTTAGGACAAACATCACCCCCCCCCCCCGGCTCACCATCAGTAAAGGTGGATATGCACAGCACCTGAACCCCTCTGCTCATCATCAGGGAGCAGGTGCATACTGCCTCATCAAAGTAATCAAATGCAAGTCTCCATGAGACCTGATAAGATTCCTGTCTGCATACTGCATGAACTCAGGAATATTTTTTCAGCTCCATTACACACTGTATGCAAGCAAAGCCTGAGCACCACTGACATCCCATCTGCAAGGAAGATGGCCACTGTCATCCAGGGGCGGCTCGTGGCATAGGGCTGCCGGACTGCAGCCCCCTCAAACATAAAAAAAGAAAGAAAAAGAAAGAAAACAAAATGAAAAATAAAAAAAAACATTTTTTTAAAATTCGCGGACTTCGCGCATGCGCATAGACCGAGTCCCGGCTTATCGGTCTATGCGCATGCTCAAGGCAGCCCGGCCGTCCCCATAGGGGGACACAAGGAGCGTCTGTGCACTTTTACAGTGCACAGACCCGCCAGGATTATGGGACGCGTCCGGACTGCAAGAGGAGCAGCAGGGACTCGGGACAGAGCCTCAGGGATCTCGTCGGCAAGGAGCATGTGGATCTCGCGGGTCTTCAGTATTGCGCGGGAAGGATGTATGTACGGACGTTAACTCTGGATGTATTCATTCAGGTAAGGTGCCTTTTAATTTACAATGTTTATTTTTCTTGAGTTTGTGTATGGTGCTTGTGCTTTACTGGAGTTTGTGTATGGTGCTTGTGCTTTACTGGAGTTTGTGTATGGTGCTTGTGCTTTACTGGAGTTTGTGTATGGTGCTTGTGCTTTACTGGAGTTTGTGTATGGTGCTTGTGCTTTACTGGAGTTTGTGTATGGTGCTTGTGCTTTACTGGGGAAGGGTGTGTGTGTGTGTGTGTGTGTGTGAAAATGCCCCAGGTGCTTATGGTGGTGTGGTAGGGAATGCCTCAGGCTTGAACCCTGTACCCTGTATGCAGGTGTTAAAGACTTGAGTTCCCTACCCACCACCATTTGTAAAAATTTCAGATTTTACCTCATATTCGATCTGATCTGTTCCTCATAATATCTGTGGTTTGTAAATGTTGCAATGCTTGATATTTGATGGTGTAGTAGTAGCATTGTTGCCTCACAGCTGCAGGTTCTTAGGTTTGATTCTTGGCTGGGGTTCCTTCTTTGTGGGGTCTGTATCTTCTCCCTGTGTTTGTGTGGGTTTGCTTTTGTGCCCTCCCATGTTACAAAGACATGTCTGCATTATTTCTTCCTGGGCCTCTGCTGAAAATTTGTTTATTTGTTCCAAGTCAGACTGTCCTGATTAAAAAATGTTAAATAAAATTGATAGGCATTTGAATTTCAGACTTAAGGGTTTCTGAATGTTTAATTCCTTGCGTATTTGATGGTGCAGTGGTCGTATTGTTGCCTCACAGCTATAGGTTTTCTGGTTTGATTCTTGGTTGGGGTGGCTTCTGTGTGGAGTCTGCATCTCTTCCATGTGTTTGTGTGGATTTGCTCTGGTGCCCTGCCATTTTACAAAGACGTGTCTGCAGTTGTAATCCCTGCTGAAAATTGGTTTTGTTCTGTCCGCAGTAAAATTGGCAGGCATTTGAATTTCAGACTTCAGGTTTCTGAATGTTTAATTCCTTGCATAATTGATGGTGCGGTGGTAGTATTGTTGCCTCACAGCTATAGGTTTTCTGGTTTGATTCTTGGTTGGGGTGGCTTCTGTTTGGAGTCTGCATCTCCTGCCTGTGTTTGTGTGGATTTGCTCTGGTGCCCTGCCATTTTACAAAGATGTGTCTGCAGTTTTAATCCCTCGTCTCTGCTGAAAATTGTTTTGTTCTGTCCGCAGTAAAATTGACAGGCATTTGAATTTCAGACTTCAGGTTTCTGAATGTTTAACTCCTTGTATAATTGATGGTGCAGTGATAGTATTGTTACCTCACAACTATAGGTTTTCTGGTTTGATTCTTGGTTGGGGTGGCTTCTGTCTGCATCTCCTCCCTGTATTTGTGTGGATTTGCTCTGGTGCCCTGCCATTTTACAAAGACGTGTCTGCAGTATTAATCCCTGCATCTCTGCTGAAAATTGTGTTTGTTCTGTCCGCAGTAAAATTGACAGGCATTTGAATTTCAGCCTTCAGGTTTCTGAATGTTTAATTCCTTGCAGATTTGATGGTGCAGTGGTAGTGTTGTTGCCTCACAGCTATAGGTTTTCTGGTTTGATTCTTGGTTGGGGTGGCTTCTGTGTGGAGTCTGCATCTCCTCCATGTGTTTGTGTGGATTTGCTCTGGTGCCCTGCCATTTTACAAAGACGTGTCTGCAGTTTTAATCCCTGCTGAAAATTGTTTTTGTTCTGTCCGCAGTAAAATTGACAGGCATTTGAATTTCAGACTTCAGGTTTCTGAATGTTTAATTCCTTGCAGATTTGATGGTGCAGTGATAGTATTGTTACCTCACAACTATAGGTTTTCTGGTTTGATTCTTGGTTGGGGTGGCTTCTGTCTGCATCTCCTCCCTGTATTTGTGTGGATTTGCTCTGGTGCCCTGCCATTTTACAAAGACGTGTCTGCAGTATTAATCCCTGCATCTCTGCTGAAAATTGTTTTTGTTCTGTCCGCAGTAAAATTGACAGGCATTTGAATTTCAGCCTTCAGGTTTCTGAATGTTTAATTCCTTGCAGATTTGATGGTGCAGTGGTAGTATTGTTGCCTCACAGCTATAGGTTTTCTGGTTTGATTCTTGGTTGGGGTGGCTTCTGTGTGGAGTCTGCATCTCCTGCCTGTGTTTGTGTGGATTTGCTCTGATGCCCTGCCATTTTACACAGGCGTGTCTGCAGTATTAATCCCTGCGTCTCTGCTGAAAATTGATTTTGTTCTGTCCGCAGTAGAATTGACCGGCATTTGAATTTCAAACTTCATGTTCTTCAGAATACATAGTAGCACAACCTTTTTTTCTAGCAATTTTCTAAGTTTATAAGATGAATATTTTAAATTTGTCCCTATTTTTGGGACTGTATTCCCCCATTATTGGCTTCGTCCAGGTTTTGTGCTAAGGTTGACAGCTATGGCAAGAACTGAATTCACTGAATATGGACTGTAGAATTATGCATATTTACTGATAAAGGTGCACTGTAGAATTGTGCATATTTACTGATAATGGTGGACTGTAGAATTGTGCATATTTACTAATAATGGTGGACTGTGGAATTGTGCATATTTACTAATAATGGTGGACTGTAGAATTGTGTATATTTACTAATAATGGTGGACTGTGGAAGTCTGAGTAGACTTTTTTATGATAAATGTTCTCAACTGGGCAGTTTTGCCATTATGGGTGCATATGTTTTGTTTCATTGCTTACTGGAAAAATGTTCAAAACAAATTTAAAACACCCTCTAACAAGTGTACTGTATTGTACAAGGAATATAATTTTAGTACAATGAGGAAGGTGTATCAAAGAGCACATGTATGTTTCATATGCAAGGGGCCTATGATTCGAAAAC
The DNA here is from genome assembly GCF_019279795.1 of Protopterus annectens. Taxonomy (NCBI): domain Eukaryota; kingdom Metazoa; phylum Chordata; order Ceratodontiformes; family Protopteridae; genus Protopterus; species Protopterus annectens. The sequence goes on along the minus strand of NC_056731.1, from coordinate 1,013,764,245 downwards.
AGCCCAAAATTAATCTTTATCTGCCACTGGCAAAATGTATTTTCTTTGAATGTGGGTTTCAATGCTGTTTCAATGAATGTGAGTTTCAAGGGCAGAGAAGTTTTAATGCTAAGTTTTCATTGTGAGACTGCATTGCTTTGTTTAACAGATTACTTAATGTTTGTGCTGTAAAATACAAAATAAAACTTTCAAATGAAGTCCAATCATTGAAGTAAAGCAGTATGCACATTAGTGTTTATGGTAAATGGAGTGAAATAGCCAAGTAATGGTTAATTGGAATGGCTGCAGAGGCTCCAGTTCAACCATTATTTTGTCAGGGGAAGGGCAGCAAACTCAGACAGGCCCAGCTGAACTATACCTCCCAACTGTCCAGATTTTCAAAGAATGAATAGATTTTTGCTTCTTATTTTTGGTTTGTTGTTCATAAAATTTGTAGTTTTAATTCCTAAATGATTTGCCAGAAGTCACTAAATAATAAGTTTCAGACTTCATAACCTTCATAAAAATGCATGTTAAAGTAAGAGCCGTTCTATCAACTGTCTCAATTTATACAAGAGCAATTTTTAGTACTGTTTATATGTGCCCCAATATATTTGGCCTTGTTCAGATTTACTGCATTAACAGGTTGAGAGGTACATGCAAATAAATTGCTTTATAGAATTAGGCATAGCCAACCTCTCAACTGTCCCCAATTTTTGGCTCAAAATGTTGCTCTTCCCCTAATAATCCCTCCAAAATAGCAATTTTGGAAGAAAACATGGAGGGTTTACAATTAAGAAATAACTGTAATAATCAAAGTTATAGATTACTTGAAATGCATGTAGATTCTTTTATTTTGTCAGCTGCTCAAGGTAGCAGTACTAATATTAAAGTGTCCCTTCTTTGACAGGTAGAAGCTGTATTGTGTGTCTATTTTATATTTTTGCATCACATTTTGGTCCATTTTTCATAAAATTGTGTTTTTGGCAAATTAGTGACAAATCACTAAAGACTGAAGTTAGAAAATGACAGACATTTGAGTTTCAGATTTTATACCCTTCAGAAAATTCATACTAATGCAAGACCTATTCTATTATCTTTCTAAGTTTATTAGAGCAATATTTAAAAATTGTCCTTCTTGTTGTGCCTTTGTCCCACTTCTGTGTATGGCTTTGTCCAGATTTCTTGCTCTTGAAGTTGAGAGGTATGACAAATGTGTCAGGGCCATCACAGTCAGCCAGAGAGATTTCAAATTGTGACATGCTTGTTGCACCCCACTCCCCATGTAGTGACTCTGGATGTGTCCAAGCAAGGCAAGGAGTAGTTGTATCTACCTTGGATGGGGAGGACACACTGCATAAGTACTACAGTGGCTTTTCGTCTGTCCTTGATTTTGCAGAATGGTCTGGTTTCTGTCATATTTTTGTACTGTTGATTTATGCTTATTACTCAAAGTGCCTGTTGCTCTGTGTTTAAGTAGCAATGCTTTAATGACCATAAGGTAAGCTTGTCTGACATCGTAAGATGCAAGTAAGCTTTAATAAGCATACTGTTAAAGAATTGCCAACATTGAAAGCCTTTCTGTTGTTGCCATGCAGAGAATACTTGACTAGATAATGTATAAGCCTTGGGTATTAAAGGACAGGATTCCATTATTTTAAAAAGCTCATTACACTTGTTGGAGACTTCCAGTCATCTCTACAGGCTTTACCCGTAAACTAAACAGAATGCCAATCATGTGTGGTCCATAACCTGTACAGTAATCCTTTAAGCAATGTATCTTGAGCTTGTTTCTTGTTTGCTTTTCATTTTTACTTTTATCATGTTTTCCCCATGAAACGTCAGGCAGCAGGTCTTTTTGGATAAGAAACATTTTACAAGTGGGGGCATCACATAGATTTCTACTTTCAGCATGTTGCTTGGTACTTTAATAAAGCTGAATATATTATAATTAGAACTGCAGTGCAAGGAGAAGTAGTTTGAGTTGAGTGCTTCTGGTTTTCTTATACTTGATTTTGACTGGCATTCCAGTAATGTATTTAAAAAGTAATTTATTTTTTCATGCCTCACAACCTTTTGTTTCCATCTAGATATTAAGTAAGCTGTCATGCAGCCAATGCATTGAAATATTTTTATTCTTCTACACTTATTTTTGTCTTGATTGGACTTTCATAATGATGGTTTGCCACCCAGGGCAGCGTATTTAATTAAAGTTAGTTTTTTTGTGGTTTTGTGCATAGCTCCTCCCCTTTATGGTTGACCACACCCCTCCCCTTTGACCCCGCCCATTCAGCGTCTCCTGCAGCCCCCCTGTGATTTGAAGTCACCAGCCGCCACTGCTGTCATCCCTCTACACAAACGTTAATGATAAATGGTGGTTTATGCAATGTACTGGCCCTCATTGGGGGGGAACAGGGGAACATGGCACATCAGGACCAGGAGTGCAATACAGATTCATACTGTGCTGACAGATGACAGGGGCATGATATGGTTGTAAATGGTGGCTAATGATAGGCAATATTGATGTGCTGGCTCTGTAAATAACTCTGGGCAATGTCTGAGTTCCTGTGATGTTACCCTGTTTATGTCTTCCAAGTGGCATGCAGCATCAGCCAGCCTAAACTGCAGAGGAGAATACAGCTATCACTGAAGCAATATTCCAGCACCATGTGGTGCTGTTCTGCCATAGCCAACAAAATATGCATGAGCGGACTGCCCTGTGGGACAACCTTGTCCACAGAGTTAACACCTTGGGCCACCATGGACACACATAAGATCAGTTCAGGCATCGGGCAACTAATCTGCTACATTGTGCCTGGCAAAGGGCTGCTGCCATGGCCAGGGACTGTACTGCTACAAGTGGGGTTACAGCCACACAGGCCTCACTTATGGCAAAAGAGGAGCTCTTTGCCAACCTTGTGGCAGCCCCCACACAACAGCAAATGCATGAAACACCAGTCGTGGAGGTGGGTGGCACCCAGGCAACAGGTGAGGAGTGTCCAGGTAAGGTCACAGTGCACATCAGTTTAATCATGTAGCAGTCATACTGTCTTCTATAGGGTATTTAGATCATATGTCACTCCAAACTGCATTTGTGGATGGGATTTAATATTGCACACAAGTGCACATCTATGGTGAGGGACAGCAAATTTTGTACTGTACCTGTGCAGAAAAGTAGAATTCATCTTGTACTAATGCTAAATGGCAACTAATCTGCTACATTGTGCCTGGCAAAGGGCTGCTGCCATGGCCAGGGACTGTACTGCTACAAGTGGGGTTACAGCCACACAGGCCCCACTTATGGCAAAAGAGGAGCTCTTTGCCAACCTTGTGGCAGCCCCCACACAACAGCAAATGCATGAAACACCAGTCGTGGAGGTGGGTGGCACCCAGGCAACAGGTGAGGAGTGTCCAGGTAAGGTCACAGTGCACATCAGTTTAATCATGTAGCAGTCATACTGTCTTCTATAGGGTATCTAGATCATATGTCACTTCAAACTGCATTTGTGGATGGGATTTAATATTGCACACAAGTGCACATCTATGGTGAGGGACAGCAAATTTTGTACTGTACCTGTGCAGAAAAGTAGCATTCATCTTGTACTAATGCTAAATGTGAGTCTGCTGACAATACCTCCCCCCTCAAATACACAGGTCCCTCTTTTCTGGATGTGGGACAGCAGCCTGAAGCCGGTGAGTAGGTATTTTCCTGTTGTGGCTCACCAGTACCCCAGGCATGTTAAGGTCATGCATGTGACCATGCACACAACTGTTACTCTCAGCCATATTGCAATATCTGCAAGTTCACTTGTGGTGAGGTTAACTGCATTGCATCACAGTGGTCATCACAGGAGCATATTTGCAGGAGATGTCACATATCTGTAGCATACCTCACAATCTGACATTGCAAGAAATCTGGACAAAGACTGACAATATGGGGGGACAAAGGCCCAAAACTAGGGACATATTTTATAAATTAGTGTTATACAGTGCATATAAATGGTGTAGACATATCTGTTAAAAAGCTAGCTATTTGTGATATACAACAGTGAGAACATAATAAAACATTTCCTTACACTTCCAACCTTTCATGTGACCTATAACCTGTACAATTCAATTGTAAGACAAACAAATCTGTTAGGGGAACAATTATGACATAAGAAATGTGCAAGAAGCTAGATGCATATGTATGCACAGGTTGAAGTTAATACTGTGTTGAAGCAACTTTCAATATTATTAAGGCATTATGTCTTCTTGGGTACACACCTGCCATCGATTACAGAGACTCTTTCATTAACAGCAAATAATGGTCAGCTGTCCTATATGATTATCCTAAATCTACTCGGTTGCCTGTTACAGCAACAGCCATAGTTCCCATACAGCTTACGAAGCACCAAAGGGATCTCATTTGGGAAAGGTGTCAGCCCACAGAAGGATACACACACATTTCCACAGCATTGCATATACCATGGGACACAGTGAAGACAGTTATCAAATGGTGGTGGTAATATGTGGCAACAGTGATATTGCAAATAATTGGACATCCCTCCAAATGTGTGGAAAAGACAAGACCAAACCTGGTCAGGGAGGCTGCCAGGAGACCTACAGCAACACTACAGGAGTTGCAGGAATCATTGACAAATACTGGTTGTCTACTACATGTGACATCAATCTCCCATACTCTCCACATGTCTGGCCTATGGGGTAAGGTTGGAAGATGGAAGCCTTTTCTCACACAGAACAACATCCAGGTCTGGCAAATTTCTCAAGAAAAATAAATCAGGTCTCCCAAAATCATGTGGGGAATGTATTATCATGTAATGAGACCAAGGTTGCACTTTTTGGCCACAATAACAAAGGTTTTGTTTGTCACAATAACAACACTGTGCATCACCAGAAGAACACCATCCCCATAGTGGAGCATGGTGATGGCAGTGTTCTGCTCTGGGGTTGCTGTTCCTAAGCTGGAAGTGGTCCTTTAGCCAAGGGGGAGGGGATTAGGAATGGTACAAAATAACAGTCCCCTTTGGCACAAAATCTTCACGTGTCTGCTAGAAAGCTATGGATGAAAAGGACTTACAGCTTTCCACATGACAATGACCCATACCATAGATCAAAATCCAAAAAAGAATATCTTCACCAGAAGACAATCAATGTTTTGGAATGGCTCAGCCACAGTCCACATCTACATACAATAGAAAATCTATGGGGTGGCCTGCAGAGGCCTGTGCAGAAGAGATGCCCTTGCAATCTGACAGAGTTGGAGGGCTTCTGCAAGGGAGAGTGTCTAAATATTGCAAAGTCGAGATGTGAAATGCTGATACACACCTTCCCAACAGGGCTGACTGCTGTTATGAAATCAAAAGACGCTTTAACAAAATATTAGTTTAAGGGTGTGCACAGTAATGCAACCAGCCTATTGTACATATTTCTATATGTTACTCCTAACCAATATGTTTGATCTTCAATTGGATTGCACAAGTTATAGGTCACATTAAAGGTGGGAAATGTTATGA
>NC_056731.1:1013596250-1013756250 GCF_019279795.1 Protopterus annectens | reverse complement strand
GGTAGCCTTCAGACTTGTCACCTCAGTGTTGTTTTGTACCACAGGCTCATATGTACAGAACAGGCTGCTGGAGTACTGTCAGAAGGTCCCTCACAAGTTTAGCCAATAGATTGACTGCAACAGATTCACATGGCAGCACCTGTTGCCCCTGACATTTCTTTTCCATACACTCAACCCTGATGCAGTTGGTGAGTGCATGCATGGTACTGTGTAGGAAAGGTTTTTGGTATGTATTCCTGAGTTCAAAGGGTGGAAAAGGGAGACAATATGGTATATCCTTTGCATACACACAGTAAAGACTGACACAGGAGATGTGCATACAGTAACCCAAACACAGTTGGCAATGGACAGATTTGTAAACCTACATATCCACTTTAATGTACTATAGTGCTACATATGCATGACATGCTGCACATAGATTATATGCATGGGACATAACCCACTACCTCTCACAGCATGTAATGTTGTGAATGCTTTCATAGATGATGAGATAACCCTTCAGAAATAGCAACTGGGTTCATCTATTGCTCCTACAAACCTGGACAAGTGATAGGGTAACAGACATTGTATCAGCATGATGTTTCACTCAGGTATGATATCTGCTGCTGGCATGTGTATCAGTACACTAACTGTGACCTATTTGGCAACAATATCACATATGTGGCCATTGTTAGTGGACACAGACCGCATATAGGTTGCAAACATCCAGATATTCTGCAGACATCTTTAGAGATGATGGATATGGCCTGTACAATGGTTTAACATGCTGCATGTGAGGCAGATGCCTTTAATACACTATATAAAGTAATGCCATTGGAAGCTGGTAGACATGCATTGGTGGCACACACATCAAAATGGTATAACCACACAGAATAAGATACCTGCCCAAACACACTTGCTGGTATTGAGATTAGAACCCCTACCTATCTAGTTATTTCTACTATAGGGTTATGCAGTTATCAGATGTGCCATGGAACTTATTTGAGTTCACCTTGAACCAAGGTACTTCTAAGGTGAATGACATCAGCAGACCTTGTAAAGTATGGTGATGGGAAATGTACAGGGTGGTACACAACTCAAAATGGTATAACCCACCCATGATATATTTTTCAACCCAAACACAAACACAGTTGCCAGTATTGAGATTAGAACCCCTACCTATCTAGTTATTTTGACTATAGTGTTATTGAATTATCAGATGCACCACAGAACTTATCTGGTTTCACTTTCTCCCAAGGTACTTCTAAGGTGAATGACATCAGCAGACCTTGTAAAGTAGGGTGATGGGAAGTGTACAGGGTGGTGCACAACTCAACATGGTATATCCCACACATGATATGTTTCTGAACCCAAATACACACACAAACACAGTTGACAGTATTGAGATTTGAACTGCTACCTATCTAGTTATTTCTACTATAGTGTTATGTAGTTATTAGACATGTCACAGAGCTTATCTGATTTCACCTTGTCACAAGGTACTTCTAAGGTGAATGATATCAGCAGACCATGTAAAGTAGGGTGATGGGAAGTGTACATGGTTGTACACAACTCAAAATGGTATAACTCACAAACAATATGATTCTCACCCAAACACACACACACAGTTGTGAATATTGAGATTAGAACCTCTGCCTATCTAGTGATTTGTACTATAGTGTTACACAGTTATCACATGCACTAGGCTGATAACTAACCAAAGGTGCTGATAAGAGGAATGACATCAGCAGGACTGATAAAGTAGGGCACTGGGTGGGAACTTATCAAAATACTTCTTATTGCAAAAAAAAAACACTTGCACACACACTTATACACACACACACACACACACACACACACACACACACACACACACACACACACACACACACTCACACACACACACACACACACACACACACACACACACACACACACACACATACACATGCACACACACACATTTGCCAGATCTGCGAGTAGAACCCCTATCTAATGATTTGTACAATAGTGTTGCACAGTTATTGCACATGCTACAGAGCTTACTGGGCTGATAACTGGCCAAAGATGCTGATAAGGGGATGACATCAGCAGGACTGATAAAGTAGGGCAGTGGGTGGGAACTTATCAAAATATGTCTTCTCACAAACAGACACACTTACACACACACTTATATACCCACACACAGACATTTGCAGTAGAACCATTGGCTATCTAGTGATTTGTACTATAGTGTTACGCAGTTATCACATGTGCTACAGAAGTTATTGGGTTGATAACTGGCCAAAGGTGCTGATAAGGGGAATTACATCAGCAGGCCTGATAAAGTACGGGACTGGGTGTGAACTTATCAAAATACTTCTTTTTACAAATAGAAATACTTACGCAAACACACTTATACACCCTCACACACACAGATTTGCTAGATGTGAGAGTTGAGCCCTGCCTACTTAGTGATTTTTACTATAGTGGTATGCAGTTATTGCATGCGCTATGGAGCTTACTGGACTGACAACTGGCCAAAGGTGCTGATGAGTGGAATGACATCAGCAGGACTGATAAAGTGGGACACTGGGTGTGAACATTTCAAGCTACTTCTTCTTACAAATAGGCATACTTGCACACACACTTATACACCACCACACACACACATTTGCTAGATCTGAGAGTTGAGCCCCAGCCTACCTAGTGATTTGTACTATAGTGTTACGCAGTTATCGCACATGCTACAGAGTTTACTGGGCTGACAACTGGCCAAAGGTGCTGATAAGGGGAATGACATCAGCAGGACTGATAAAGTGGGGCACTGGGTGGGAACTTATGAAAATACTTCTTACAAATAGACACACTTACACACACACATTTGCTGGATCTGAATGTAGAACCTCTGTGTTTCTAATGGTTTGTACTATAGTGTTACAGATTTATTGCATGTGCTATGGAGCTTACTGAGCTGATAACTGACCAAAGGTGCTGACAAGAGGAATGACATCAGCAGGTCTGATAAAGTGGGGCACTGGGTGGGAACTTATCAAAATACTTCTTCTTACAAACAGACACACTTACACACACAAATTTGCTGGATCTAAAAGTAGAACCTCTGCCTTTCAAGTGATTTGTAGTGTACTGTTACACAGTTATTGCATGTGCTATGGAGCTTACTGGGCTGTTAACTTGCCAATGGTGCTGATAAGGGGAATAACATCAGCATGACTGATCAAGTTGGGCACTGGGAAGTGTTGTGTGTGGGAATGGCCTAAAACTGTTTTGCCTCCAAACAAACAAACACACATTCCCTCACACAACTTTCACACACAGTTGCCAGTATTGAGATTAGAACCCCTAGCTATTTATGTGTACTATAATGTTATACAGTTATCGCATGTGCTACAGAGCTTGTATGAGTGATAGGAGTCCAATGGTACTTCTAAAGTTAATGACAGCAGCATATCTTGTGAAGTAGGGAAATGTGAAATATACTGAGTGGGAACAGTCTCCTAATACTCAGACCTATGGACACACACACACACACACACACACACACACACACACACACACATACACACACACACACACACACACACACACACACGCACACACACACACACACACACACACACACACACACACACACACACACACACACACACACACAGCCAGGTGATGTGATATTAGAAACCTTACCTCAGTAATATTACACAATGAGACTCATCTTTTATGCTGGCATGTGCAGCTATTTACAATTGGTATGTCACTGTCCACAGCAGGACATCATTGTATACCATTCAGGGTATATGTGTGTGTGACTCACTCTGTCTGTGTCCTCCTGTATGTCGCTCTCTATCACTATCTGTCTCTCACTTTCACACATCTATGTGTGTGTATACTTGACATATATTTTCTGTTGCCCATATATAGTCTGTGTATCACATGCAACAGATACAGATATATCACATATGGACCACCTACACCTAGCTGAGGGTAATCCCATCTGGTTTGTGTGTGTGTGTGTGTGTGTGTGTGTGTGTGTGTGTGTGTGTGTGTGTGTGTGTGTGTGGGGACAGTTAAGTTGTACATAGCTGTCTGTATGCATTGACATTTATACACAATGGAGTCATATAGTCTGCTGTGGATTCCAACATGTCCTGTGATTCTTTAAGTGTAGGAGCATGCTTAGTGCGACCTTCTATAGTTAGTGTGGGACTCCATTCCAGAGATAAGTGTACTCCAGTCCAGGGTTTATTGTGCTACAGCCATACTTCTCAGGAGTACACAGGACTTTCCTCAGGCTACTGGGTTTGTTTAGCATACATTTTCAAACATATCTGTAGTCTGACTTTGCAAAATATTGCATCATTAACTAGTGCCAGACTTCCTCAGATCATCGAAGTGCTTCACCAGGGGAATACTAGTTGTATGATCCATACAACAATATGGTGAGGGCAGCTATGTACATTCTAGCCCAACAAGGTCAGTTGTGAAGTGTGGCTAAAGCCAGTTAAGTGAAGACATGCTGTGTACCCAGTCCAGCAACTTGGTGATATACTGGCTGGGGATTTCCTGCTTGTGTGGTATCTTTCTAGCCTGATATATCATATCCTTCTGTGGCCATACCTCTCACTTGTACATTCATTGACAGATTGTCCAGGTGTATGGCTAGAGGGTTCATCTAGTTTACATAAACGTGTGTTTTTATGGCAAGTTAGTTACATATAATTGAATAGTTATATTACAAAATAATGACAGACATTACTGTTTAAGACTACATAACTTTCAACAAGTCCCATTAATGCAAAACCCTCACCCTTGCATTTTTCTCAGTATGTAAGGGTGATATTTACAACACATGCCTAGCATTGTGCCTTTGTTCCACTTGTATTTCTGTCCTTGTCCAGGCATCTTGCTGTCAGAGGTTGGGAGTTATGGGTGTAGGTACAGAGTGCATTCTATTGTGCAGGCATGTCCATTATATGTAAAAACAAACCTAAAAAAAAATAATTGATTGGTAATCACCACTAGCACTAGTACCAAAAAGCACTATATTCACAAAAACCTAATCACCTCAGCTACACAGCCTTCAAGATGTCCATTATATATGTAGTATATTCCACATAGCACTGTGACTTCCAGGTGTGTCAGTGGCAGAGCTCTAGGTGTCCCTGACATGCATAATCGTTGGCACTGCAGTTATCTGCACATGGCCCTGTCAAAGGCAGTACTGTACAAAGGCCACTATAAGACAACTGCCAGGAGAATGTGTTGGCCAGATCCTGACAGTATTAACCACACATACACATAGCTTATTAACTCCTGCATATTGTGGACATGCAAACATGCAACATCATGTGTATTGGGACAGCCCTGCCAATGTGTGCTATGTTGTTATTTCCCTGCAAGCACACATGTTTCTGCATTTCTGTGCATATATGGGCTGGGGGAAAACCTGTTAACTGGACACATTTGCAAGGACTGTGCTGATATTTGCTTTACATTTTAGTTCCATTTACCATGCTACTGTGCCCTGTTTTGGGAACTAGAGACATATCAATAAACACCACAGCTCAGACTGTAATGGCACACAATTGAGTTTCAGACTTTTTACCCTTCCTAGCCTCACTGCAACTGTGAGACCTGCTGTGCTATCACTGTATGTGTCTGTAGCAGGGTAATTCAACATTTTCACCATTTGTTTGCCTTTGCCAGACATTTCTCTCTGGTTTTCTACAGCTGACTTGCTGTGTGGGTCTGAGGGGTGGGTGTGGGACCCCCCCACTGACATCCACGCCTGTTACCTATGACCCCCCCATTTAGTTGACCCCACACATATTCTGCAGTGTGATTTGCCACCTTGGCTACTACTGCATAGTGTGGGGAGGCCTGTATTGGGTAAACATTTCCTGGTGTCCCACATAGCTGTCAGTTGTCTGTTGCTATTTCAGTAGGCCACCCCATTTCATTGGATACATGCAGCATTACCATAGATATGCTACCAAAACATACTAATCCATTCATTTATTGTTAAGAAGACTGACTTACCTTGTGCCTGTGGTAGTTGTGAGGATGGTGGTTGAGGGTTGCCTATGTTGGATGCATACAGTACACTAGCTATGCATGGTAAATTACAGGTAATGTGATATGTGTGTCATCCATTTTACTGTTGGTGTGAGTCAGAGAGAGGTGTCAGTCCCTGGGGTCCCTACAGTGTCAGTGTGTGTGCTATGTGTTTGCCTCTTTGCCAAGGCCTAAGCATACTGGGTATGCCTGCATCTGCCTGCAGGAGCTGGTTCTGGGGCCACCTCCTCTGAGTCCCTCTGTGCCTGTGGAGACATTGGCAATGGTGGTGGGGTGTGTGGCCCTTCCCTTCCCCATGCTGTTCCTGCTGCAGCTGTTTCCATAGGATCATGTTGTGTAGCATGGCATATACTATGAACATGTATGCACATGTGGCTGGAGAGTACTGCAAAGCTCCACCAGATATGTCTAGGCAGCGGAACCATGACTTGAGCATCCCAAACCCACCCTCTATACTGATCCTAGTTTGAGTGTGTGCCTCATTATTTCATCCTTGTGTGTGTGTGTGTGTGTGTGTGTGTGTGTGTGTGTGTGTGTGTGTCTGGGTGTGTATTTCTGATGGGTGTCATCATCCACAGCTCCAGTGCATAGCCAGCATCCCCCACCAGATGGCCATATGGGATGCCCACACTGGCAAATGCCTGGTACAGCTGTGATGAATGCCAGATGTGGGAGTCGTGATAGCTTCCAGGGCTGCCAGCACACACATTCAAGATAATTATCTGGTCATTGCACACGACCTGGTAGCTAATGGAGGGGAAGCCCTAGCAGTTTATTTAAACCCTACCCTGTTCACCAGGTGGTGCTTTCGTGTGGATGTGTGTGCAGTCTTTGCACGCAGTACTTCTGGATATTCTGCTACATGGTGGAAGAAATGCATATTGCTGGTCATCTCCTCACAGGTGTTTGGGAAGTAAATGTGTTCACCGGCATATGCTAGCATGGCATCCAGGAATTGGTGGAGTACCCTGAATGCGGATGCCTGTAAGACCCCCCAAAATATCCCCAGTAGGTCTTTGGAAAGTACCTGTAGCTAGTATACTTAAGGCTACACATACCTTGTTGTCCACTGGAATGGGTTCCCCTCTGTTGGCTCTGTGTCTGAGTTGAGGCTGGAACAGCTCCATGATTTGCTGCAGTATGTCTTTGCCCACCCTGCAGTGCTCTACTATCTCCAGATCTTGTAGCCCCTGGTTAGTTACCCTGGGTCTAAACACTCCTCTCCTCCTCTTCCTGGGTCTGTGGTGGTTGTCAGCATTATCCTCCTCACAGCCTTCAACCTCTAGAACTTACTGATGGAGCAATGTAATTCAGCCCCTAACATTTTACAGTTAAAATTCCCCTACATGTGTACACCAATGGTGCAGAGTTTGTGGGAAAAAACAGACTGTAAGGTGTTTGCATAGTTTAAACTGTTGTGCTGCAGATGCTGCCTGTATGATTGGCTGTCTATGATGCATTCCCCCTGCTAGCTATGTAATTTGCACTTGATTGCTTTTATTCTGCTATTTTCCTTTTTCCCTGCCCATTTCTGCCCCTTTTAAACCCCAAGGCGCACCGTGCAATCTTGGTGCCCAAATGTAAACAGTACTGCTATTTCCGGGGTTTTTTTTTTTTTTTACACCTGGTGCGCACCACGCAAACCTGTTTAGCTAGGGTAAACAAGGAGAAATGGCCCTCCCCTGGTCATGAACACACTCTTCATTTCATGGAATAAGTCAATATAGCCTCAAACATACCCCTTTGCTTAACTCTGCTTAGCTAAGCTTATCTGGGGGCCATGGAGCTCCAATGTGCTTACACCATGCATGACACACCCCTTTTTCATGTATGCTGTTCCTCCTGCTTACACAATTGTGTTATAGCACCTACACGGTTAGGTGCAGTTTGGCACTTAGAATATTTTTGTGATTCACTAAATTTCCCCTCATTTGCATACCCCACTGCCTTAGTCCTTAGTTACTGCACTACCACAGAGCTTTTCCCTTAGCAACCACTGTTCCCTGGTACTGTTTTGATTCTGGATGCCATAGACTATACTGGGAAAATGCAGAGTTCCCTTAAAATTGTGTTTTCACATTTTTTTAAAATTTTCGGCACAATCCTGTTTGCACACCACTGCCCTATGGTTAAACGGCTGAGATCGGCCAAAAAAACCCTTTTATTTTTATAAAAATGAAACACATTTCCATGCCAATGGCCATATATTTGGCCATTGGCATGCCTAAAGATTATAATACATACTTTTATTTGAGCTATCATGCCTCCATTTTAGTTTTTGCAGAAATGTATTAGGCTAGGAGCTGAATACATTTCTGCAACTAGCAGTTTTCTTGCACGGATGGTTGCCTGCTTGCTGAATCGCTAATTCACCTCATTTGCATGGGTTTTACCAGCAAATGAGGTAATTAGCATTATGCAGTGCTGTCTGTGCAGGAATAGTGTAAGCAGACTCCTGCACATCAGAACAGTAGCTTACTGGATCGCTTGGCTGCCATATTCCGTGCAGTTGTGGCTACACTGCTCCTGCTTGGAAAAATACATTTATTGAATTCCGGGGATTGTCTTTGTAGCTACTTTCCATTTTTTCAGTTGTAGCTACCCAGGTTTAAGCTCTCATTTTAATGCTAATTAGCCTCCACTCCTCAGCCTACTGGCAAGTGTTTTTCCTTGAGGGAACTAAAACTATATATTAAGCTGAAAATCAAACTAAATCTTCTCCAGATAGACAGACGGACTCTTAAAAAGTATGAACTTTGTCACTCAAAACTGCTGTATATTAACCTTTTAAGTATAACTGTTTTGAAAACAGTGATATAACCTAGAATGCATTAAAAATAAGATGAATCAGAGTTTTAATCTGCACAAGTGCATTTAAAGCTAATTAAGTCAGAGGTCAGCATGTACATGCCTAGTGGACCCCCCCTCCCAACTACTAGAACAGCAAACTCATCCTATTATACTCTAACATATATGTGTCTTCAAATACATATAGCCCCCTAAATAAAGAACTGAAATTGATCAAAAACAAATTTAAAATACAGTATCATAACCAGGGCATACATTTCAGCCCCTTCCTACTTTTCTTATATTCATTTCATGCCAATCTCACTCCAATACTTTCAGTTGCAGTTACCTTAGGTGTATCTTAACAATAATTTAGCAGCTTGTGTTACTTCCTTTAAATGTATCACGATTTTTCTTACATCCTGTCTTGCTGCAGTTTTACAGATTGATTTCCTGATACTTACTCCACCATGAGCCAAGCTGCTCTGTTCAGCCCTATACACTTGGGCTTCACTCCTCTCTCCTGCCCTACCCCCAATTCCTACCCACACCTACTACATCTAAGCTTATACCTGTTTTACCTCCACCTGCTATCCTCATCCTCCTATCCCGTGCCTAGCTTCACTATTCAATCACAAACTATTCCCATTATATCAGCCCCACCACATCTGTTCTAAATTCATTCTCAAATCTCCCTCTTCTCCCTCTCCATCAAAACCTACCTCTTCTCTACATCATTGTCACTGCTTATTATCTCACCTCACTATACTACAAGATTTTTACAATACTAGTCATGCTGTTCTCATCCTATATCATTTTATTCATCCTCCTCCTCTCATTCCTAACATCCCCACTAGTAGTAATAATAAATAAGCATATCTCAACCATGACTTCATCCTCACCTATCATCCATCTTCCCATGCGCTACCCCAAAAGCTCTTCAAGCTTATTTCCCATTACTCCATTCTGCTGTTATAATCCAAAAATGCTAAAAATACCAGTTTCAAAGTTAAGTAATACTTCTATCTTTTTCTACTAAAAATGCCACAATAAACAAACCATCTTTCCCACCATCCATCAGTATGGTGTCATCTACCCCAACCCAGGTCCCAACCAACCCCCAAAACCCAAACCAAAGAATATGCCCTAAACGTTTAAAAATAGTCACTGTAAGGCTTAGAAACATATATAACAAAATCACATATTATCATGACTGGATAACACAACCCAAAGCAGGTATCCTAGCCACAACAGAGACCTGTCTAAAATCTGAAATAAAAGATGTGGCAATACTAATCCCTGGTTATAATATTAAGTTCAATAGATCACACAAAAAAGCAGGTGGAATAGCTATAATCTTCCCAAATATGCACACTCTAACTCCCTGTCCAGGCACAATCCCACAATTTGGAAAATAAGAAATCATAAACTCATTCCTAAAACTTAATAGAGACAATAATATATGTACTGCTGTGCTAGATATCCCCAGGACAGAAATTCCAATACTTGAAAACATTCTATCCTGTATAGCAGATACAATCACAAACGAAACTGACCTCCAGTATGATGTAAACATTGACTGTCAGTCTTTATCTGCACATTTAGCAATCAACAGCATGGACCTGTTCACATTCACTTCATTTATTAATATATCAACAAGACATGACAAAAATAATTCCCAACAATCTATCCTGCACTGGTTTCTGGTTGCCAACCCATCTAATCTAACTTCTGCAGGTAACGTCCCAGATACACTAAGTGACCACCTACCCACAGGAATACTATACAACTAATAAGGCAACATAAGCTCAGATTTACCTGTAATCTCTTCATCTTCTACAGAGATTCCTTCATTGAAGGTCTGAAAGCAATTAACTGGTCCATCTTAAAAAGACTACACTTAAATAATGCTGTTGAATCCTTCACTATATAATTTCTAAATATTCTTAAGACCTTAGTTGCACAGCATGCAAAAAGCATAAAAAAATACACCATGGCTCACCAACCAATGCAAACTCCTCGTGAAAGATGGAAACAAAGCATGGTTTACCTGGCAAAAGAATAAAAATGACAAAAATCTGCAACTATTCAGACAGCTAAGAAACCAGCTCAATAAACAAATTAATAGAGATAAAAAGTCTTATTATACTTTCACAGAAGATAGCTATAAAAACAACCCAAAAAATTCTGATCATCTTTATCTGTCATCAATTCATGTAAAAAAAGGATCCTAGACCATACCCAGACATCCACCTTCTTCAAGCATCTACCTATTTCAATACTTACTTCACAGAATGCATAGCCAATCAGTTAACACTCATCCTTCCATGCAGCTAACTTTCCCCACCTTGGACCCAAGCTCATAACCTTCACAAAACTCACCTAACTGCAACCTCTCAATACACACACAGAAAACTTCACCTGTGTTACCTTTAAGCCAGTTTCTATAACTCTCATAAAAAGATTTTGCATAAACTGAAACCTTGCTCTTCCTCAGCTGGCAACCTTCCTCTGGAGTACCTAAATATAGATAAAGATGCAATACCGTATCCAATCAGCATTCTTATGAATAGATCACTTACAGAATTCCAAGTTCCTAACTTATGAAAAATAGCACATATCCCTTTACACAAAGGAGGTAATTTCTCTGAAATTACAAATTTTCGTCACATAGCCATCCTATCTCCCCTCTCTAAAATCCTTGAAAGATGTACACATCAACAATTTCTCCACTATCTTTTATAAAATAAGCTAATCACTAATACACAACATGGATTCCAGCCAGACCACAGCAATTCCACTGCATTTCTATCTTTTACAGACACTGACAGTAAAGCTCACAACTCGAATAATCTTATATCTTCAGTATTTCTTGATCTATCAAAAGCCTTTGACATGGTCTCATACAATAAAGTCATCAATAAACTTTCCACCCTGGGCCTGTCATCTCCATCTATTCATGGGTTTTCCAGCTACCTTGCCAACAGGCAACAAGCTGTAAAATTGCAAGGGTTTCTTCTCTGCATACATTCCCACTTTTACAGGAGTCCCACAAGGATTTTTTTTTGGCCCTCTACTATTCAATATTTTTATCAATAATCTATATTCATCATCTTTTGAAGCACCCAGATTCAATATGCAGATGACTCTACCATCATATGTTCTTCAAACTCCTTAAAACACCTCCAAGAAATCACTCAACAAGGTGTCATCTCCATTGAAACCTGACTTATAAAAGACCAACTTTTTCACAGTCCCCCCAAAAACAAACTCCTTCTCTATACCCCAATATTTCACACCCCTAACAAAGAATCTTTCAAATCTTTTTGACAAATGGCACTGAAACTGAATTAGTTCACTATACCAAACTATTAGTAGTTATAATACAGGATAATCTTAAATCTGAACTCCACATCCAATGCAATATGAAGAAAACCCATCAAAAACTAGGCACACTATACAGAATCAAACATTTTCTGAATGTACTCTCTAGCCAAAACCTGTCTTCTGTTTTCCCTACTATATGAAGTCCCGATTCTAACCAATTAACAATAATCCATAAAAACAAACTTGAAAGCTGCTACAGCAAAATTGCCAAGTTTGCTACTTATTCAACCTCCTTTACCCAATCACTGTAAAGCTCTGCATACCTTTAGCTGTCTGGAGCTACCCCTCCACCTCTCTTACATTCAACTTATAACAATATATAAAATCATACATAAAGCCATTAGCCTACCCATCTCTTACCTCTTTAATCAACATATATGTCCCTAAAAGAACACTTAGATCAGAAGACAAGCAACTTCCCACCATAAATAAACCAAATAAATCTCATGGACAAAGCATATAGTTGTACTAGTAGCAACAAAAATGGACCTCCATGCCTCTAATCACCGGAACTATTTCTAACCTACCTCCTTTAACTTCTCCCTAAAAGAATATTTTATAAAACCATGGACATGTTCCTGCACCACTCCTGGCTGAACTTAGTATACTTCAACCCCCTCAACTTGTCACACCTCACAACCTTCTCCAACCTCCTACTACACTCTTTTCTTTTGTTTTTCCCACAATCATACCTTGTCTACTTTTGCTCTGCAGACCTTTCCTCTTTTTTTTCCACTCTACCCTGCGCTTTTCTTAAAATCTCCTTTTCATCTCCATCCTTACTTCATTCTATAACTGTAATGTGAGCACTCTCTCTCATACTAAGACATCACTCAATTTCTTCTCACTGTCTCTAGTCATGTAATCTCTAATATCTGTTTAAATATATTATTAGAATTGTCTTGGGTTTCATTTATTGCACACTAATCTTTGTAACAAATAATAAGACTAATGATTTTTTCGTCACATATTTTCTCAAAATCAAATTATTGTTTTTCATTGCACTCTGCTATGAAACATATGTTCTATGTTTTTGTTTATTACAACATTGTTTTCACTTCTATGTTTTGTACTGTTACATGATACATTATGATTTAAAATATCAGTAACTGTTTTTTGATAGATTGTGATTGTGGAGCTTTTCTCACCCCCCCCCCCCCCCACACACACACACACACACTTAAAAAGGGCAATTTTGGGCCCAGTTGGACATTTCCAGTAAACAAAGGTCAAATAAATAAATAAATACAAATCCAATTTAAATGTTGTTGTTATTATTTCTCCTTCGTTTTAATTCATCATACTATTTTGTTTTATCTGGTTTTAGAAAGTCAGAGATATGGTAGTTTATAATAGGTTACAAATTTAATGCTTATCTGTTATTTTTTATTTGCAATGAAAAAGTAAACAATGTTTTCAAGAAAAAAATACATATATACACATATCACAGCATTGAAACATAAGGACGCAAGAAAAATGCAACAAAGCTCAAAAACAGATGAAAGCTAATAACAGTTTAGCCTCACCTAATATGCCTCTTCCCTGTGGACATATATGGAGACAGGATATTTTTACTTTCTTTCCAATTAGTGGTACCTGCATAATTCTATTTGATCTACGATATTTCAGGAAACTTTTATTTGCATCCTTGAAGAAATACTTCTGCATACTTGTCAAGTCTCCCTCCTTTTGATTTTAAATTATGCATTTTTGTGCATGATGAATGCATTCTTTTATAGACAGTATTCCTTCCAAAAGGTGATGAATTTAGCTAGTTGGATAGACTATCATGGGGCACATCTTCTTCTTTGCTCAATGAAAGCAAATCAATTTCCGGTAACATTTTTCTAAACAGTTTTAGTCAACTTAGTTGAAGAGAAGCAGAATATTTAGGGATCATCTACCAGTGGTGTTTTGGGAATAAACAAGCATGTCATAGGAACTGGTGATCAGAATCAAGCATAAAGATAGGCATGCCAGTTCACACCTATGACATATATAACCACATGCATATGACTCTAATAACCTATGACATAAACGACCATAAGCGTGTGACTCTAATAAGTTACGTATGACATATACAACCATATGCATATAACTCTAATAACCTATGACATGCACAACCATAAGCATGTGACTCTAATAACCTATGACCTATACAACCATATGCATATAACTCTAATAATCTATGACATGCACAACCATAAGCATGTGACTCTAATAACCTATGACATACACAACCATATGCATATAACTCTAATAACCTATGACATATACAGCCATAAGTATGTAACTCTAATAACCTAGGACATACACAACCATATGCATATGACTCAATAACCTATGACATACACAACCATAAGCATGTGAATCTAATAACCTATGACATATGCAACCATAAGCAATTAACTCTAATAACCTATAACATACATAACCATATGCATATGACTCTACTGAACTGTATTTTGACAGGGCTAACAAGAATATTTTGATCAACAGATATAAGGTTAGAAATATAAATATATAAATAAATGGGTGCTAAATAAAAGTGCAGTAGTTTGGCCGTGTTATAGATGCAGATGGTTCATATATAACAGAAACTGAAGTGGAAGTCATTACATGTATTTATTTATTTATTTGACATGTGTTGACAGGGAATGTCCCACTGAGCTAGTGCCCTTTTTCAGCGGAGGCCTGATGAGAAAAGTTCCACAAAAATAACAAAAATTTAACAAAGTGGTTCCACAAAAACTAAAAGAAATTTAACAAAGTGGTTTAACAAAAAATAAATTAGCATGAACGTTACAATATTAAAAAGAGAAATGTATAATTGAATACACTTGAGTGCAAACAATAATGGTGTGAAATGACACTGCACAGTTTGCTGTTAGCAGTTGAGAAATTTAACATGAAACCAATACCTACATTAGAGGAAGGGGTGATAGAAATGTGAAAATACAGAATTGAGGAAAGGTCATATATTTTTGTGAGTAGGTGTAAGAGGAGTAAAGGTTGGGAGAGATGTAGCAACAAGAGGGAAATTAGTGTAAAAGCCAGGAGTAGACCAATTTAGAGGATGATGAGAGAAGAGTAGTTCTGAAGATGAAGAATAGAGAGGTCTGAGAGACTAAGCTCTGAAGGTATTAGGTGAAGCAAGATAAGGTATGGTTTATACATGGGCATTTCCATTTGAGAGCTTTTTTGAATTCCTGTGTGTTAGCTATTATGGTGATGATCAGGGGAAGCTTATCCCAATCAACAAAAGCCCCATCTCATACAAATGTTATTGAGCTTAAAACATGTTTGTGTTCAATTAGTCCAGATCTCAGATCCATGGCATATAGTGCACAGGGCTACTGTACTGTGGGTGTAGATAAATTACTCATGCTTGACTCAGACAGAAGGCAACCAGATCCCACAGACTGCTATGCCCTAAGGTCAAAAGTCAATCATAGTATGCTGCTGATATGTGAGGTAGAAGAAAAATATGCATAACTGTTGGTATGTACTTTAGCCTGCTCTGCCTGATGTACTCATGTATGCCAAATCATTGGCATTGCAACTGTGAGGCTCAGGACTGCTATACATAAATGTATCACTGATTCAGGCAAAGAGAAGACAGCCAAAGGTGATCAGAAAACAACTATTTCATTACATTATCTCCATAAACCATATAAGGAGGTCATAACTTATCATCTGCACATGAAAACAACATTAGCTTAAAATAGTCCATGGTAAAACAACATACATTTTGTACTATATTGCTTTGCAGCTGTCAATTATTAGGATGTTTGCAGAATGGTGTACATTGAGAGGCTATGTAAAATGCCCTTGTCTTCCCATAGTACAATAAACCACACTGTAATACTGGAATTGCAGTGAAGATGTTTACTATCTCAACTGATCAAGGATGCCAGCTACTGCTTAAAACAGTAATACAAATCATTCAGAAGCAAAGATCAACAATCCAAATAAACATATACAATTATTTAAGACACAATAATAATTGGTTAAATTTTCATATACAAAATAAAGCAAACTTGCTCAAATGAGCATGTACACATAAAACAAAAAAGAAAAACGTGTCAAAATGCTGAGTAATCCACAAACTGGTAGAAAGGAGAGCAAAAGAACTGTTTATTCAGACTAAACGCTTTCACCCTATGTCCATAGGGTATCATCAGAGTGAATTAACACAAAAAACTGTACATTTATACAACTCTAAAATACAATACACCCACTACTAATTATAAAATGCTGTGCCAATTAATTCTTAAAAAAATATAGTTAAAAACAATCAAACAAATTAACAAATGTACTATAATATTAAATAACTGGATGACCAAATAAAAATATATATAACCATGCACAAATGAATATAAATATACATAAGTATGTGTAAATCCTGCTATAAATAAATAAGTTAAGTTAAAAAAACTTGACTAACAGAAGTGTACCAAAGAAACATATATGTATTTTAAACCTGCATATGTTGTTGTGTCTTTCGGCTTATCCCGGTTAGGGGTCACCACAGCAGAACTCCGGTCCGCTAATGTTTGGTAGTGGACTTTTATGTGCCCAGTTACCAGCCCTGATGCACAACCTTCAACGAAGGCACACCCATTCATGCATGCCTCCACACAGAAGACGTTCTAGCTGAGAATCGAACGGGACAACGTCTTGCTGTGAGGCGACAACGCTACCGCAGAACCACTACCGTGGGTTAAACCTGCATATGTGACATTACAAAAAGGGGGGGGGGTGGAGTGTTATTATAAAAGAGACATTATTTCTAGTGGTCACCTTAAACCTGCAATGCTTTTAACTTCAATACAGAACTTAATGATATTTTATCATTAATACCTGGAGATATAGTGGCGTTTGTCCTCAATTGCTATTCTAACTCCAAATTCTCTACGTATAGGTTACCATCACCCTATCTAAAATGGTCAACAATTCTGTCAATAATAAAAAACAAGAATTTATTGAAACCCTCACATTTCACTGAATGATTATAAAGTGCACTTTCCTTCTTACTTTTTTTAATGTCCCTTACTTGCTCTAATATTCTTTCTTTCAATTTCCTAGTGGTTTTACCCACATAGACTGCTGAACAGGTCAAACACGTAGCTATATAGACCACCATCCTAGTATTACAATTAAAATTACATGGACTAGGTATCGAACGTTGGTACCCCTTTACCATGACATATGGCCCTGTGTTGATAAACTTACATGCCTTACACATGTTACACTTGGACATCCTAGATACCATCCTTTTCTTGTTACATGTTTTTTCAAATAGATTCTTAAGGTTGGCACCTCTAGAAAAATTCACTTTAGGGGCCAATCCTAGCATATTTTTAATGTCAGGACTTAAAATCTGGTTCCCTGAATTATTAACCATAGTCCGTATTTGTACAGCTTCATAATTAAAAGGCAATACTAAAGATGTATCATAATCTATCACCTTTAATTTTGTGAATGTAGTCCCTGTGTTGGTATGCAAACGAGGTAAGACTTTTCCTTTTCTTTTTCTACATACTTCATTCCTAATTTTTGAACAGAAAATTTATACTCTTGTAGGTATGTTTCAAGAAAGAGGATACCCAAACAAGTTACTGATTAAAATTAGGAATGAAGTATGTAGAAAAAGAAAAGAAAAATTCTTACCTATCTTGCATACCAACAATGGATATTATATTAATAATTAATTTTATAATAGTGATTATAACATAGGATGTTTGTTTGTAAATATGTGCTTGAAATGATATTAGGTGAAATGTACGAAGTATTTTAAGTATGGAATTTTTCATGCGCCTTTGTCACTTTAAATACATACAGATTTGGCGCCAAATGGAGTATTTAACCTGCATTTATTTTTTCAAAGTTGTTCTGATGAAGTTCACAGTTGTGTGAGTGAAAGCGCTTAACTCATAAGGAATATTAAAAGAAGATTATTTAACCATCCAAGTGGTTGGTGTGCTTTTACACTTTATTTCCACTATCCCAAGTGGTTTGGATATTGTTTGAGGGCAGTGAGCGTTTCTGGAGTCCGTGGAGTCAGCGTTCTTCACTTTTGTTTATTTCGGCATTAAGTAGAATGTGAGGGAGTTGTCCAGCAATGCCATCAATATCTGATATGACTGACTTCTGTAATATATACTTAGGTAGTTTACCAAATAACCTGCCTCATGCAACTAAAATACTTACTGTAGAAAATGCAGTCAAAAGTCTGCTTATCCCTACATTCTCAAAAATGGAGCAAAAAGCATGACCGCTTTTTCAATGATTTCATGGTAGGACTTTCAGCACTAAAATGATATAATTATTCAAGAAAAAAATCCAAAATATGTAATCGATACTTATCCTTAGGTTCATAGGTCGGTACTAACCTATTGGCCCTAGGGCCTATACAAGACTAGCCATAACAATTCCCTGGTTATTTCCTCCCACAATATTTACCTCCCTGGACCCCTGTCTAGCAGGGTGACTGACATGATCCCCGGGGTGAATTTCTTATCTCCCATCCAATCGTCAAGGTTCTTTTTGAAGAGGGCCAAAGAGGTGCTCTGCTTGACATGTATGGGCAGTCTATTCCAGAGTCTGGGGAGTCTCTGGGTCAGAAACCTGTCCCTCTGGCATGTTTTGTTCATTGTGATGACAAGTTTTAGATCCCTGGAGTGTGTGGCTCTGAGGGATTAGGATTTCTTTAAGTATAGCATGTCCAACAGCTCTGGGTTTGACATGGCCTTATATGTTAAGCAGAGATCACCTCTGAGTAGACGATATGCGACAGAGAATAGCTGGAGTTTTTTTAGATGGTCAGCATAGAGCATCTGCTTTAGGCCTGTGATTATTTTAGTGAGATATTTCTGCAGCCTTTCCAGTTGTTGCAGATGTCTTAAGAGGTACATACCAAACTGGGCATTGTATTCTATAATGGGTCTAATGAGGGATGAGTACAGTGGGACAATGACCTTTTTTCTGGATGAAACACCCTTAGTTATGAGGTGTGCCACATAGAAGGATTTCCTGACTGTTGTGGTGATGTGGTTATCTAAGGTGAGACCACTGTCCACCTGTGTCCCTAAGTCTCTTATCACACTTTCGGTGTTTATTGCACTGCCATCACTTAGCTATCCACCCAGTGCATCAGACATATACATACATATGTAACCCTGAATCAAAAAGATATAAACAAGGTGATCAAGCTATTATCATAGCTTGTGCAGAGTGGGAGTTGGGGGGTGGGCAGTAGGCTAAGGTTGAAACCAAACTAGTGAGTGGCTGCTAGTAAGAAACACAGGCAGGCAGGAATGTAGATAATATCAAAGAGCCATTGAGACAGGATGACCTGCAACAGCCATTAATATCTCATGTAGCTGGTATGTGCAGGGGTTTGTATGGGTACTCCATGTGAAATGTATGTGTGTGAGTGTCTGCATGAACACAGCCAAGCTCTGTGCTAGCACTACATCTTGGCATGTCATGCAGGAGTGAACCATGCATGGTAGAGGCATCAGTTCAGAGTAGTTGCTCCCAGCTATAAGAACTGACTCAATATTCCTATACTCAAGACTGCAGTTTTGTCATTAATTACTGGGTGACAGCTATCATTGTTAAATAGTCAAGAATGGCTCATATCCAGAGTTGTCTGATTGTTTAACCTTTGTTTTCCTTTTTTTGTATTTTTTTAATGTATTTATTTATTTATTTTTTTTATTTATTTTGCCTTTACCGTGTGCACAGTGCATGCAGTTCACTGCTTAAGGGAAAAGTAAAAAATGTAATTTGGTGCACCTTCCTCTGCTCATCAGCAATGTGCAGCTGTCAGCACTTTGGACAGCACTAAGTGGAGAAAATGCACATGCTGTTTAGCTTTTCCTGTGGCACCATGTGTAAGTGCAGTCAGTTCAATGTTAGAACACAGGTGAGACAGAGTTCATGTCAAGCAGGTCCTACATTTGAGTAAGGGTGTCCAAACGCCACTGCTCCTAAAACTTTTATTATAAAGAAAATACTACATACCAATAGCTATGTATAGTAGGTTGACTAACAGAAAACCATCTTTGCTGCTTGCATACACATACATTTGTAGAGATCATCGCTCATTAATGACTGACGTATGAAACCCAGTTGATTATATATGTAACCGGTTTAGCATGACAATGATGATTATGTAATAAAACATACAGTTGCATATCTCTGATGGACACAGTAGTTTACTGACAATCATCTAGACCCCTCCCATAACACAATTATAAGTGTTCATAGGTTCATTGGTTCATAGATGTGTACTAGGCTAACAGGCTTGGAGCCTATATAAGCCTAGCCCAAGAAGATTCTCTGGCATCATGCCTACCAAAGTTAGTTCCCAGTCCCCCGTGAAGCAAGGCCACTGAAGTGATCCCAGGGGTGAACTTCCTATTGCCCATCCACTTGTCAAGATTTCTCTTAAAGAGGGCCAGTGAAGTGCTCTGCTTGACGTGAATGGGAAGTTTGTTCCAGAACATGGGAAGTCTCTGGGTTAGGAATTTGTCCCTCCAGCATGTTCTGTTTATTGTGGTAATGAGGTTTAGGTCCCTGGAGCGTGTGGCAGGGAGAGATTGGGATTTCTTTAGGTGTAGCATATCTAGCAGCTCTGGGTCAGACATGGCTTTGTAGGTCAATTAGAGATCGCCCCTAAGTAGGCGATAAGAGACAGAGTATAGCTGGAGTTTTTTGAGTCTGTCCGTATAGAGCATGTGTCTAAGACCTAAGATCCTCTTAGGTTCATAGGTGTGTACTAGGCTAATGGCCCTGGAGCCTTTACAAGCCTAGCCCATAGGATTACCCAGGCATCATGCTAGACAACCTTAGTTCCTAGTGTCTCTGTTGAGTAGAGCCACTGGAGTGATCCCCGGGGTGAATTTTCTATTTCTCATCCTCTCATCAAGATTTCTCTTGAAGAGGGCCAGTGAAGTGCTGTCCCTCCAGCATGTTTTGTTGATTGTGGTAATGAGGTGAGGTCTCTGGAGCATGTGGTGTGGATGGATTGGGATTTCTTTAGATGTGTCACTTTTGACACGGACAAGCTACTAAATAACAAAAGCGAAAAGCCACCAGCCGGATAAAATAAAAGATATTTAATTTGATAATAAATGATAGACTTATAGCAACATAGACTTTAACATTAACAATCAAAAAATTCACTGAAATGAACAATAGAAGTAGCATGTTTCCTGAATGGGGAATGGTATCAAAGGCCTAGGCCAGATCAAGGTAGGCTGTATGAACCACCTTACCTTCATCCACAGCTCTGGTGACTCACTCAAAGAAGTCAACCAAGTTGAGCAGGCATGATCTACCCTTCACAAAACCAAACTGTGTAGGATCCAGAGTTTGTAGATTCCTATATCCTTGTTTATTAGGTCCATGAAGATGAGGTATTTTTGTGGCCTTTCCAGTTGTTGTAGATGTCTAGTGAGGTACATACAAAATGGGGCATTGTATTCAATAATAGGTCTAATGAGAGATGAGCAGAGAGGGATTATGACCTCTTTCTTCCTGGATGAGAAATCTTTTGTAATGAGATGCACCACATAGATGGACTTTTTGACTACAGTGGCAATGTGGTTATCAAATGAGAAGTTGCTGTCAACCTGTGTCCCAAGGTCTCTTATCTTAGTTCGTGGGCACCAAATTTTCCCAAAGGGAATGACAATGCACTTTTTGGCATTGAACTTAAGGTCATGGTTCTGGCACCAGTCATTGGTGTCAGTGAGGCCTTTTTGTAGAATGTCTACATCAGTTGGAGAATCAGTAATGGCTCCCAGTTTGCAATCATCTGCGAACTTGGTCAGCCAGAGCCCCTTTGTGTTGGCTTGAACTTCAGAGAAGTAGATGCCAAACAGGAGAGAACCTATGACTGATCCCTGTGGGACACCACTTGTAACTGGTCGGTAGTCAGATTTGGAGTCTGCTACTTTCACAGTGTGGGTTCTATCAGTGAGACAGTTGGCAATCCATCTTATGACATAGGGGTTTATGCCTGGTTTAGTGAGTCTATCTATGATTCCTGATTGAGGGATGGTGTTGAAGGCATTGGCAAGATCTAGGTAGGCTGTGTGAACTAACTTGCCCTCATCCACAGCTCTGGTGACAGACTTGAAGAAGTCTATCAAGTTGAGCAGTCATGATCTACCTTTCACAAACCCAAGCTGCATGGAGTCCAGAGTTTGGTGATTCCCTATGTCCTTATTTATAAGGTCCATGATAATGATGCACTCCATAGCCTTACACATCAGACTCGTCAGACTAATGGGGTGGTAGTTCTCAGGGTCTGTAGTTGCTCCCTCTTTGTGGAGTGGGATGAACATAGCAGTGCACCATTTGGTAGGAACAAAGCTTGAAATGAGGCTGCGATTGAACAGGGTACTCAGGTGTGGTGCCAGTTCACTTTTTAATTCATGTAGAACACAGCCAGGGATATTAACAGTTCCCATGGAAGCCATATTCATGGCTTTGGACAGTGCAGTTTTTACCTGTGTAGCTGTGATATTGGCATTTCTCAAATATTGTGATAGGTCCTTTAGGGGGTGAAAGGGGGTACATTTCGCACTGAACCTGTCGGCCAATATGTTGTCAGTATCAGTTGGCTCTGTATATGTATTGCCATTGTGCTTTAACTCACATCAGATCTGAGTATTGCCATGTAGATTCTTGACATAACTATAGAATGCCTTGTGGTTGTCTTTAGAATCTGCAGCAATTTTGTTTTCGTAGCTAGCTTTAGAGGATTTGATGATGGATTTCAGTTTTTTGCTGAGACTAACAAGGGAGTTTTTCCAGTCTTGGGAATTCACCCTTTTTTTCCTTCTGTTGTAGAGTTTGTTTTTGGTGGGGAACCACCAGATTGGTTTCCTTTTTTTGGAGGAGATTGTCTTGGTTATGTCTGCTATGATCCATTCCATGCACTTGTGTATGTGCTTATATAGTATATTGGTGTGTGATTCAGCAATTACGCACCTATTTTCCATTTGCATGGTTGTCTTGAAATTAGCCATCTCTGATTTTAGACGTCCAAATTTGGCTTTGGAGAAGTTTTTTATGGTGGTTTCCTTTGGGGGGGTGGTGAGGTTGTGATGTGGATATCCATGATGATTAGCTTGTGGTCAAATCTGACTGGGGAGGAGCTGATTACTGCTGTAGAGCAATAGTCATCCGTGTTAGTAATGACTAGGTCAAGGATGTTTCTACCCCTGGTGGAGGTAAGAACGAGTTGGTCCAGGGTGTTGGAATTAATGAATTCCAGAAAATGTTGAGCAAGTGTGTTGGTACATGAGTAATTTTCCCAGTTAATGGAGTGGTAGTTAAAGTCTCCCAGTATAAGGTTATTGGGTTGTAACCTAATATTTTCCAGTGTGTTTAGGAATATGGAGTAGGAGTCTTGGGACATGGTGGGGGATCTATAGCAGGCTACAACTTGGATTGCAGTTTTACCCAGTGTTAGTTGTACCTGAAGTAGCTCTGATGTGTTATGTCAGGCTACTAGTCTGGAGGTGTGTATGCACTTTATGAATATGGAGACAACACTGCCTTTAGTACTTTGGTCCAGGTTTAGGGGCTGAAAGGTGTGGTATGAATTATAGCCTGGTAGTGCTGGGGGTGCTCTCCGGAGCCTTGAACCAGGTTTCGGTCACTACACAGATGACGATGTTCTCCATTTTAAGGAGTGCTTTGAGTGAGTTCATTTTGAGATTTAGACTTCTAGCATTGAGTAGCATAACCCTCAGATTATGTTTGCTTGTAGCTGTTATGGTAGTAATTTTGTCTTCAGGACATTGCCTAAAAAAGGCACTATAGGGGTGGCAAGAGCCTTGGCCAGTATCCGGAATCCCTGGGGGTGATAGGTGCAGGCCATCTCTAATGAAGCATTGGGGTCTGTTAATCATATCATCCCAGGCAGACAGATACTGGATCCCCTTAGAATGACACCAGAAACTTAGCCAATTGTTGAAATCAATAATTTTCTGCTTGTATTGCAGTATCATTCTGGGTGACGGTAGGATGCTACTCAGAGCTAGGGTCATACCTGCTTGGGCTACAATACCTGAGAGGTCCTCTATGTCTCTTTTCATGTAGTCCAGGGAGGTACATCTCAGGTCATTCACACCAACATGGACAATGACAGAGTCATATTTGTGCCTTTTGTGGAGTGATCTAAGTGCGTTCGTTACGTGGCTGATCCCGGCACCCGACAAGCAGATGACCGTTACTTTCTCCTTATTAAACCTAATGAGTGGGATATCAGTGTGCTTTATTATTGAGTCACCTATGACTAGTGTATTGGGTAAGTTGTTTTGCTTTATGGGCTTTGGTTGAGTGGCACATTGTTTTTGTGAGCTATGATTCTCATGGTTTGTGCTGAGATGTGGTTGCTTGTGTTTTTGCCTTAGCGGTCAGTGTTGTTTGGGCAGATTTTTATCGAGAGCCTCTGCAAAAGAAGGTGTGTGTTTTTTGTTACTATGTGAGGGTTGTGGTGGTGTAAGTTCTGGATGGCTATGTGTTGAATGTGGTGTGGTGCAGGTGTTAACCTTCTCCTCTTGACTGGCTAATCCAGTCTTGCCTGGAGAATGTTTGGCTTCTAAGTTGGCTATATATGTGCATCTCTCACAAGTCATAGTGTTCGGAAGTAAGAGGAGAGGGCTGTCTGTGTACATGAGGCAGTTGCTATATTGCCTCAGAATGCCAAAGTTCACCAGGTTGACAGGAGAAAGCACAGGGAACTGACCTTTAGACATGCCTGGATATGAGCTCACTATATTAAGTACTGAAGCCTTTTACAGGGAAAATGTCACTCAAAGTGTCTGAGTCTGTACAGAGCACTGCCAAGCACTTGAGGGGAAATTAATATATAGACATTGAAAATTTAAGGATGAAGTATTTAGGCAGATATTCTAAAGCTAGGAAGAAATCAAGCAATACTTACTGAAAATAAAGAATTAGCTTGTCAAGAATGATGAAAAGAGGGGAGTTGCATGAATGGCTACTGCCTGGCTGCTACTAATGTTGGTTTCAGCACAGCTTCACTCTGTTGGGATACAATACTCCTTTGATTATTCTCTCACCAGAAGCAAAATGTTAGCACCGAACCCAAGAAGAGAAGCAGGCTACAGCCTGTTTGGAGATCCACAGTCTTGTTCCAGATGTTGCAAGGGTCTGCAGGCTTGTAGCCTTTTTCTTGTAGATGCCTCGAATAGTAATCAGACCAATCAGGTATGTTAGGCACAGACACTCACTCTCCAACTAGAAAGATTCAGGAATCAATGCAGTCTGCTCCTACTCTCACCAGGATCAGAATATAGAAGCACAGATTCCAAGCTTTCACCTATAAAGCAGTTATTAAATTTTCTAGTGATCAGCATTCTCCAGGAAATAATGTAACTGTACTCCTTCTCTTACCAGGAGAAAACAGAAGCACTAATCCTAAGACAACTACTGAGAAGCAGAATGTGGGTTCTCCAATAACTGGTCATCTTGCAATAGATGCTTAAAGGTAAGATGAAAAAAAATGTTTTATTATAAACACTGCAGTGTGCACTAGAGGAGTTAGATGTGAAAATAGGTAACTTAAGTTTTAACTGTCCAAAAAGTTAAGTTTTTGTGGAAAGTCACTATTTTTAAAACAGCAAGATAGATTAAAAGGGATCACTTTTTTATTCTGGTACTATGGAATACAGTAGGATGGCCAATGCATTTAAATAGTTGAAGGGGAGTGATTTCACAAAATGATAATTTTGTGCTTACTCACACCAACCAGTAAAAGCAGAGAGGAAATGCGATATATGGTCAAATTAACATAAGAGGCAGGCAACTAGACAGGCAGTTGAGTATAAGGACACAACAGTAACCGGGTGGGAAAATTTTCTGTCTAGCTCACAAGAGACAGAGCTGTGGTATCTTTTCTAGTTTTAATATGCAGTTAAAAGCAGAATACAAGTAAAACACAGTGTAAAGAAAACAAATCACAGTATAAAAAATAGAAAAAGCTAACAAAACAATACAGAATACAACAAATAAAACGCAAACCAGCTTTTCCCTCACAACAAACTGCAGCATTGTGTGGGTGAGCCTTTCCAGTAAAGCTGTTAAACAAAATGTATTATGAAGTATGTATCATAACTTCAAGCTCTATTACTAAAGTATTGCAAGTTTATCCATTTCCAATGTATTATCAGACATTAGTCCTGCATCACAGTTCAGAAAGCATGAGCAGGACCTTTTAATGTCACACATATACAGGCCAAATTGAACTATAGCACAGGTCACTCTTTAAGTGTATATCTTTAATGACCACAGTTGACAATCACTTCGTCTTCTCTGTCAATGAGAATAATCACCTGAGTGGAACTTTATGCACTCTGTTTTACATAGGCTTGAATTCCACCTTGTACAAATTACTTTTGACAGTTTGTAAATCCCAGCAAAATAAGTGCCAAATCATCCCACTGATGCCTCCAAAGTCAAGACTTAAAAGTGAAGCCATTGAACATTTCATTGCTGATCTTTGGACAAAGTGTGAACAGGTATAGTATTACACATGCCAAAGATCACTGCCTAGTTCTCATCATCATTGCTGTTTCATTAACTCCCTTCTTCTTTGTTTAGGAATGCCTCTCTTTGCTTACCATCACGCAAATTCAATGGGCATGAATGTGAGTGTTTGTGCACTAGTTTTAAAATGTGATAAAACAATTTGGCACCAAACCATCGCTACTGTTATTGGAGGACTTCTGCAGACATGGCAAGCAATGGGGATGATGGTGCCAAATTCAGGGCACAAAGGTGGAGGAGTCCAATATGTTTATTTCATTCCACTTCAAGCACTACAGATGCAGGCTATTGGAGGGGTATACTGGGTCTCCATAAAAGGCTGAGGCTTAAAACAGCCTAGACAAGTTTGCCTCCAGTATGACTGCCATACCACACACTGGGGAGCAGTGTAGACACTACTAAAGTTACCTTAAGAGGCACATGCAGGGACAACTTAACCAGTTGCTGGATAGGTTTAGAACTGCTAACACCCTCAGTTGTTTAAGTATAAAGATCAAGCAACTGGGAATTATATGGAAATGGTGGAGATAGCTAAGACTAGTATGCATAATGCTTTCATGTCTCTTCTTCGCTCATTCTCTATTTTACAGCTGCAGAGGAAATCTCAGTGAACAGGGATGTGCATGCAGAGAGATTGGCAGGACTCAGAGAGTCAAGGGTTATGTCTGCAGCACAACTGACCCTGCTTGTAGTAATCATTGTCATTCCACAGATCAGTAGCAGCTTCAGAATGCATACCTTAATTGTAACAGCAAGCATGCATGCTTTCTCCTGTAGCTGTTGGTGATTATATTAGGTGAGTGTTGTAATTTATTCAGATTATGTAGGTTCAATACCCACAACTAACCTATAAAGTCACATTCGATAAGTAGTATTTTTACAGTTGAAATGCACTTATATTGGCTTTAATTCCATGTTATTAACTTACTCTGTAGTATCTTTGAAAGCATCTATAAATATGTGCATATTCCAAGGATTACTAGTAACAATTCACAATAAGTTTTGGGAGTATGAAATTTCTATAGCTAGGATAATAATAAATGAATATTCATTGTAATAAAGAATGAATGTGACATATCATGGTTCTAATCATATATTTTCTTTTTTGTCTCACCGCATCACTTATCTTTTTTTTTTTTTTTGGTGGGGGGTTTACCTGGAATCATAATCACTGATGTCATACCTTTCTACCAATGAAACAAAAGCATTTCAGCACAGAGAGGTAGGCCAACCAGTGTAGCTCAGCTTGCCCACCCTCTGCCAGCTACCACACCACACCCAGCAACTCTGAGACACAACCAGGCAATACTGCCTCTACAAACCCTGTCCAACCTTGGTCCATTCTTGTCAAGTAGCAGTGCCCTGGCTGATGGTGCAGTGGTAACCTCCTGGAATACTGGTAGAGGTGGTGATTATGCCACCCACCAGGAGCTGCCAGTGATGGTGAGAGATCTGATAGACAGTGACATTGGTGCCTGCATCAGCTGACTGGAGGAGGTGCTCTTAAAAATTGAAAAAAAACCTCTCATATTAAGCAGTGTCATAGGCAAATGATGAAGGTGACATTGATGACAGTTCTGAGGGTGAGGACTAGATTTTCCCTGTCTCTATGCTTAATGGGCATGTGCTTCCAATGTACCTTACCTATCCCCAAGCATGGTGTCTCCCAACTTTTTATGTCCATCACCATCCCTGTGTCAGTCTTCTATGTCCTACTTATTTGCACCTGCTACTTCACCTACCCTACCTACTTGACCCTGACTTTCATAGGTCGCTTTCTGAACATTCCTATCTTTTTGAAAAAAAAAATAGTGGCACCTGTCCCACAAAAATATTGTCCCATGCATAGTTCTCCAGTTCACATATGTGTCGTCTCAACTCACTTAATATGCTCCTCTTGGCTATACAACATCGAATGTGTGATAAGAGACCTTGGGACACAGGTGGACAGTAGTCTCTCCTTTGATAGTCACATTGCCACAGTAGTCAGAAAGTCCTTCTATGTGGCATACCTCATCATAAAAGGGTTCTCATCCAGGAAAAAAGAGTTCAGTGTTCCCCTCTACTCGACACTCATTAGACTCATTATAGAGTACAACACCCTTTTTGGAATGTACCTCACAAGACATCTGCAGCAGCTGGAAAGGCCACAGAAGTACCTCACAAAGAGGATTACTGGCCTCAAGCAAATGTCCTACACTGATTGTCTCAAAAATCCCCAGCTTTACTCCGTAGCATATAGCCTACTCCGAGGTGATCTCTGCCTAACATATAAAGCTATGTCAAACCCAGAGCTGCTGGACATGCTACACCTAAAGAAATCCCAATCCCTCCAAGCTACATGCTCTAGGGACCTAATCCTTGTCACTAAAATAAACAGGACATGCTGGGGGAATAGATTCCTGTCCCAGAGACTTCCCATACTCTGGAACAGGTACCCATCTATGTCAAGCAAAGTTCTTCATTAGCACTCTTCAAGAAAAATCTTGATGAGTGGATGGGAGATAGGAAATACACCCTGGGGATCACTTCTGTGTCTCTGCTCAACAGTGACACAGGAAAATAACTTTCTTGGGGTGGCGTAAGCCAGAGAACCTTGTTGGCTAGGCTTATGTAGGCCCTTGGGCCGATAGCCTAGTACCTACCTATGAACCTATGAACCTATGAACATCTCTGTGTTGTTGTCACCTATCCTTGTTGTGGTGACAGTCCAAATTCATCAAATTTTGAGTGCCTGTGTACATTACTGTAGTGGAGAAGTGGCTATCTCTGATTCTCTCCCTATTTCTTGCTGAAAATGCCTGTATTACTTCACCTTTGTTTATCCCTGTGCTTGCCTCCCCATTTCACAACTTTCCTATCAACCTCATTTTCACATGTTTAATCTGGTAAAGTAATACAATCACAAGCAATACACAGGGCAGAAATGTCTGATAAAAAAGCCTTCACTTTTTGTCTTCTGCATTTGCATGGACTTAGACATTACTCACCAGTGCTGAATAGAGGTGAATGGCTGTTTATATCCTAAGACAAAAAAAAGTGAAATCTTCTGGATTTGAACACTGCCTCACCTGTTCTCTAACAGACAGCTCATTGCTTTTACAACCCATGCCACAGAGATAGGTAGAAAGCAGATATATTTTCCACACTCAGTGCAGTCCAGAGTGCCGATGGCCGTGCATTGTCACTGAGCCTGTTTGCTTTAAGGAAGGTGTACTACATTAAATTTTTTCACTGTTTTACATAAGCAGAGAACTGTATTTTCTCATTGCTGAACATCACACAAATCAGGAAGGCAAGGCCAAGTGTTATTTATGTAATAAAACTTTGGCCCCAACATTTCAAAGAAATACTACAGCATACACATCATACTAGGTAACAGCAATTTCTCCTGTAACATATCTGGCAAGACTGACACATGGAACTTTAACAACAAACAGATGCATTTTGCAGTTAACACCAATCAGGTCAGTTACTGTACAAGCCTATTTACGCACAGTTTGGCAATGAAAACCAGTGGACACTGCTACTTCACAAGTCCAAGGTCAGTTCCTGAAATGTGAATCACACATGTGCTAATACATTGTCATCATCCATGTAAATCAGCTTCTTAGTGATGCACCTTGTAAAGAAGTGTATAGCATGTCTAACTCTGGTTAATGGGCTGTAATCTTCTAATATGTGGAAATGCATTCATAAACACAAGAGAAGGGCAGTGATGTGTTCTTGGCTGAACACACACTTTTTGATATTCATGTGTGCCCTGCAGTGTGTGTGTGTGTGTGTGTGTGTGTGTGTGTGTGTGTGTGTGTGTGTGTGTGTGTGTGTGTGTGTGTGTGTGTGTGTCAAGCTAGAAGAGCAGAAGTGTGTTTCCTGCAGTTACAACTCCAGTCTCATTAATTGACAGTGCTTTTGCACTTGCACATGCCTACAGATCCATCTCATGCAGGCCTCTTAATTTTTCAGTCCAACACTCGCTGCTGATATCAACCACTATAGGTTGGCCTGCAGTCTTGTAAAAGTCAGACTTGTGCGGCTGTGCTTGTGTAAAGTACTGAGTTCTGTAGTCTGTGTACTTAGATAGGTAGGGGTTCTATTCTCACTACAGTCCACTGTGTGTGCATGTGTGTGTGTGACAGCATTCTATATCAGCATGTAGAACACTGTTATATTCTACTCAACATGCACTGCTGATGTCATAAGCTATATCAGACTTTTGGGTATGCAATACTACCATCAGGGCAAGGTCAGAGACTGGCCTGGAAGTCAGGCAGAAGTCATCTCATCATATACAGTAAAGATTTACAGTGACATGGCTTTTAACCTATCTTCATACATCATGGCATGCTTTGTAGGCTCTGTGTTATTTTGCTGAGAAAGCCTGTGTGTTCTCTCCAGCTGTTACATGCATCTGGTGAGGTACATGAAAAAGAGAGCATTATCTTCTATTAGTGTTGTGATGAGGTTTGACTACATTTCTGTCATACAATCTTAAGATCTCAAAATGATGGTGTGACTTATGATGTGCACAGCATAAGCTTTCAATACCAGTGTAGCCACACACACACACACACACACACACACACACACACACACACACACACACACACACACACACACACACACACACACAGACACACACAGTTGACTGCAGTGAGAACAGAAGTCCTACCTAATGTAAGTGACATGGCACAAGCTTGACCTTTACATGACTGCATGCCAACTTATAGTGGATGACATCAGCAGTGCATGTTGGAGAGAAGATGTTAGGAGGTCTGCATGAAATGGATGTGTAGGCATTTGCAAGGATCAAAATGCTGCCAATCCATGGGATTGGAGTGGTAACTGTAGGATACACACTTCTGCTCTTCTGGCTAGACACACACACGCACACACACACACACACAAATGCGCACATGCACACGCACACATACACACATTTGACTGCAATGAGAACAGTACCCTTACCTAAGTACATAGATTATAGAACACAGTATGCTATGCAAGTACCATGGCAAAAGTCTGACTTTTACAAGACTTTAGGTGAACTTATATTAGATGACATCAGCAGGCCATGAGGGAGACTTGTATAGGCTCATAGCTTCATATATACATAGGAGGCTACTAGTCTAATGGCCGTATGGTGTTTAGAAGCCTAGCTATATAAAAACATAAGTATCCTTACTGAGCATAGTTGGAAGGTCATTGTTAGCAGAACAATTGTGTGAGCAGCATCAACTGGCCCTGTCCATGAGGGATACAGGTACCACCCCATAGTTGACTTTACAATCACTTAACCAGTAGTTAAGGTTGTGCTTAAAAATGGTCACTGAGAAGCTGATTTACACACAGTGGGAGCCTATTGCAGAGGAGTGTGAGTTGTTGGGGGATATAGCTGTCTCCCAAGCATGTTCTGTTTATGTCACATGTTAGGCTGAGAACCCTGTACTAAGTTATTCTTAACCCATTTGATTTGCAGATGTTCATCATTTCCAGTAGGGCAGGGTCTGAGACTGCTATGCAGGGCAGGTACAGGTCAACTTTCTGCAGCCTGCACGATACTGAGTACACTCACAGGTTTTATACTCATTCTACTTGTCATGTTTGGAGGTCCTGGAATCTTCTAGGCACAACCCTATATATTCTCCAATTGCTGTGACTGTAACTGATGATATTTAAATGATTCACTATCACTGTGTAAATAGATTGCCTGAAGAAGCCTTGTGTAGGTGAAAGTTTTTCTAGCAATGGAATAAACTGTGTGTTTACTGAACTTTACATATTCCTCACAGTTTTTTGTTCCTTCTTTAGTGAAATGGGGAAAAAAACAAGAGGAAGAACACAGGAAAAGTAGCACAGGAATGTGCAGGAGGGAGATAGGAAAGAACCATAGCTATTAATTTCTAACAATGTAAAGTGAATATATGTTGAAAATATTAACTGAATTTGGCCTGTAACCTCCAGGGAGAGAGGGGTGACCACAACAGAATCGTGTTGTATAGCCAATTGGACAAAATCAAGTGTGTCAGTAAGACACTTGTGTGAAACGGAGAGCTATGTATGGGATGGAGACATGTTCCCTTTTTTTAGTTTTTTTTTTTTTTTTTTGGGGGGGGATGTAGCAATGTCTGGGTCAGGTAAGTTGGATAGGAGAGGAAGTAATTGCAGACAGACAAGATGAACAAGTGAAAAAACAGGGATGGTGATGGACACAAAATATTGGGGCCCACCATTATTGGGAAGAGGGTGGGGACATCCTAAACCCATGATCTTCAAGCTGGGTGACAGTGAAATTTGATTCTTCCCCTATTGGACTGTCATCACTATCACCTCACTCCACCTCTGGCTGGAGTGCTTGATGTCTCCTTCTCCTCCTCAGGGTACTATGCAAAATGATGGAGAGCAGCCCCTCTAACAGGCATATATGTGCACCAACAGTGCAGAGCACAACTCTATGCACCATCCCTGGCTACTCGGTGCAGGTGATAAAATCACGACCTCTGTCACTGCTCTCATAGGGAAACACTGGACCAGCCTCCAGGACAGGACTACCTGAGGGGTCAGGTAGTGCAGGGGCAGTAGATGTGGTGCTGCCAGGATGGGTCCCAGATGTGCTGGGCAATGGTGTTGGAACCAGTGGAAGGTGGGCAAGTGGATCCTGTGAGGCAGGCCTACTCTGCACTGCTGTGGAGCATTTAGTGATGTAGTGCACATGGATAACATGGACACATTTTGACAACATGTCATAAAATAAAACTAAATAAATAAGTTAAATAAATAAAATAAAGTAAGAAAAAGAGATAAGGTTAGGATGAGAGAAAAGAAAAGAGATAAGATTAGCACATTCATGTGTGACATACAATGTATTAATACAATTATTTGACTCTTATTACCTTAACTTTAATTTTTAAAACGCTGTCTGGTTCGACTCTCAGCTAAAGTGTCTTCTGCGTGGAGACATGCGTGAATGGGCATTCCTTCGTTGAAGGTTGTGCATCAGGGCTGGCAACTCGGTACGTAAAAATCAACTGCCAATCATTAGCAGACCGGAGTTCCGCTGTGGCGACCCCTAACCAGGAAAAGCCGAAAGACACAACAACAACAAACTTAACTTTTATTTTTAAGACTATCATCTCCTAAAAGATAACTTTTAGAATTAAGACTACCAGCCTGTGACAGATGCATACTATACTACAGATTCAGCAAGCACTCCTTGACATGTGCATATATTGCACATATGCTTGTTCCAGTTATACAGATTGCAGTTTACAGAAGGGCATTTGTGCCAGTGGTATAGAAGTTTAATTTAATTTAAATATAATTGAAGAATTAACAGCATTTTATACTTGGGAAGTGTGGTATTTGAACCTGCATCCCCTGATTTAATATTGAATTCTTGGTTTGTGCTACAAACTAGTACATGCATGCTAGCTTTTACATTTGATATATGCGTGCTCTATTTAATACAACTCTATAAAATACCACAAAAAGCTATCTAACTTTTAATGATACAATAACATTACTCTTCTGCTGCACACATACACATGCTTCCCTCATCCTCATCATTCTAGCCCCATGGGTTCAGACATTGAACTCCTAGTCTCTGGCAGCTGTGGAAGAAACAGAACAGAACAGAACAGAATACCATTATGAATAACAGTCTTGCCTATATTCAGCTTTTAAGTCTTACAAGTACTCTGTGTAGTTTATACAAATACAGGTGTGGGAAGTCCACAGTCCTAAATTCCTCTATCCAGGCACTTAGGGTATCCCTTTTTCTCCACTGTAGGTAATTGAAATTATGCCTACACTGGTCGCCAGTGCTTGGGATACCAGTGACACTGGATACAGCCCAGGCTAAACTATTCCAGGCTTCTGACTTATACTGGGAGCCAGAATGGTTCCCCTGCAGAAGCCTGGTGCTGCAGTTCTTATCTAGGAGTCCAGTATAAATCTTCCTGGACAACCAATCTCTGTGTCCTAAACCTGACACATTCTCCACAAATGCCTGCTATTTCTATCACAGATCAACAGCAATGCAGAGTGATGGTTTTCCACCAGTTCTAGTTATTGCATTTAGTGGGAGTGCACGCACTGTTTGAAACTGTTGCACTCTTCTTCCCATCATGCAAGCATGGTGCTTGGCAGTATGCACCTCCTAGTACTGTGTTTGCATGATGATAAGTGGAGCACAACAGTGCCAATAAGTGAGACATTACATAATGTTTGCGCTAAGTGGCACATCATGCAAACACTGACCAATAACTAAAAAATAAAGGGAGAGGTAGCTGAAATGCTGAAAAGCAATCTATGATATGCACACTATAAAATATTAGCCCACAGGAGATATTTTTACATAGGTCTGGATTTGAACTCTCACTTCAATGCACCTCCTGAACACAGAATGGGTTCCTTATCACTCGTTGCCATACAAACAGCTTAGCAGCAAATAACTTATCTCAGTATGTTCACAACCAATGGCAACAGCATCTACAGTTATATCAAACCATACAAGTGTTATTTGTACATGTATTAGTTTTGGATGTAGTGCACCTAGTGATCACACATCCTGTTATTGCTTGCTAATATACAGCTCTGTCTTACATTTCTGTGTTTGATGGCCATTCTTCATTTATCTGAGCAGTAATCTGAAACATGCAGTCTGTAAGCCATTCTGTAGCACAGACCTTAAAATGTGTGAGGATATTAAGTGAAAAAAAATATCATATGCAGTCGCCAAAACATGAAGGGCAAGTTGGATGTTAAGGAACACAGTCAGTGACTTGTGTGCTGCTTACTTACATTTCCAACATTACATCTAACACTTTGTAGATCTAATCTGACACACCCAGTGGAAGTAAGGCAGCCTGCAGTTCTTTTGTTTTTTCCTTTTCCCAAACACTAATCATTCACAGTTGTGATCCATTAAAAACAAACACTGAAGGAGTGCCTACACTGTCTTTATATCTCCTACATGGATCCATTTTTTTTAGGACTCAGCAATTTTAATGAGTTCGCACCTCATTTCCATCTTCACCATGTTAACAGCCCTGAATCTACTCCATATAAAAAGGCAACTGTGTAGCTATGCAAACTGATGGTGAGGAGACTTGTTTATGTTGAGAAGACTGAACATAAAATGAAAGATGTGTGAACAAACCACAAATAAAGAAATATTGGCAGTCCAAATAACAGAAAGCTATCTGAGGAAGTATACTATTTCAGTAAATGAAAAGCGCTTTACAATAAATACAGTTTTCTGTTATTTGGATTGCCAATATTTCTTTATTTAAGACTGCACATAAAGCTATTTCTTCAGGATATATCTGTACAGAGGAATATTGAACTTCAGAAGGTTTAATTTCATTTTTTCAGCTACATACTGCATATGCTGGAATGTATTAATGAAAAACCTGAAACAAAGGCTTTTACACTTTTATCTGTATGCATTAGTTAGAATTGGAAATATGTTAGTGTGTGCTATTGATGTCAGGCCTGTTGTGTGTATTGCTGTACTGTCTGCAATAGTGGCAGCACTGTTACTTTGTTAGCATATATTGCAGTATAGTAGTGTAGGTATTAATGTATTCACATAATCGTTGCTTTTTTCAGAGGTGATCATGACAGTGGGAGTGTAGGCACCCTGCCACCTGATGCCAGTGTATCAGCAGACTCTGATGATGATGGTGGCCAAACTGAGGGACATCAGGGCCTGCAGAGGTTAATTCTGACATTGAGATTGACATACAGCCATCCCATGCAATCCATCGGACACAGCCAGTAGGCCTGTGCCTACCCATTCCAGTGAGGCCACAGATATTAGACAGGTGGAGGGTGAGGCCATTGATCAGGGAATTGGGGTTACTGCACCTTTGTTGCCTGTGGGGTCTAGCTGTAGCTAAAGTGTGGGCAAGATGCCATGCAGGAGGGTTGATAGGGGTGCTCAGAAGGGGCCTGCTGTCTGTCCTCCAGCTGGTGTGGGTGACTCTTCCCATGCCACTCAACATATGTTTAGGGTCATGATGGAGGCACAGGAATGGTCCCATAGATGGTCCAGGAAAATGCTTAGGGTTGTAGATGAGGCACACTCTGAAATGTGTGACTGCCTCCACCTTG
The DNA here is from genome assembly GCF_019279795.1 of Protopterus annectens. NCBI lineage: Eukaryota > Metazoa > Chordata > Ceratodontiformes > Protopteridae > Protopterus > Protopterus annectens. The sequence continues at coordinate 1,013,719,311 of NC_056731.1, read as the reverse complement.
TTGCCGATTTAATATATCAGATGAATGACATGTTGAAGCAAGCATTGTCTGTGATAGTACATCTGCTGGAGGGGAATGGCATCCATGTGGGTGTAGGTCAGCCATATTATCTGCAGTCAGCCAATGTGGCCATTCCATATCACTCAACAATAGTGGCAGTGTTTCCACTGCTCCATTAGTGAGTGTGCTGTACACACCCAGATCTGGCAGATCATGGGGACATGGTCCTGGGCATCCCCATGTAGAGAGCTCATCCAGCAGACATCAATCACATTCAGGTAGCAGGACTGCATCTGACCATGGGCATGGATCAGCCAGTGCTACTCCTTTCAGAACCAGTTCTCGTGGTCAGGGATGAAAGTGATGAACTGCCAACTCTACCATATATGGCTCACACCTGTCCAACATACCAAGACATAGAGCTAGCACAGAGCTTGTCTGTGTTCATGCAGACTCTCACTTACACACCAGTTTCACCTGGAGGACACCTACAGACACACACACAATCCTTCATTTTGTCTCACTGGCCATTTGTTGGTGTATCCAACTGTTTGCCTGATTCTCTTTCTTACACACATTCACCAACCCTTTGTGTCAGCCTTAGCTTCCTGCATTGCCACAACACTCAGTGCAATTGATGATAACTGTGCCATATCCATGTTTTCTATCTTTTGAATTCAGGGATACATAAGCTTTGTCTCTGATGCTATGGGAACTTAGCTAAATTAGTGCTGAGTATATCTGCATTTGTGGTGTGAAGTGTTAATTGTAATTTTGATATATATTGTCCTTGGAAAGTTAGACAGTAGGTAGCATCAAAATTTCCCAACTTTATAGTGAAAGATCTTGTGAGGGTTGTGAAGTAAGAAACTGCAAAGTGCATTATTACTTTCTAACTTCTCTCTTTAATGATTTTCCAGTACAATCATATGGTGCTATACTGAGGGAATGCAGTGATCATCAGTAATTTTGAGAGGTATGACTTTGTAAATCTTTGCTGCCTGGGGCCTGCTACCTGGTAATATACACATATAAGTCAAATAAGCCTCAGCTGTCACATGTTAAGGTTCTTTCTGTGCAACTCTCCCACCTTTTACTTGATTACAGGACCAAGTAATGAAATACAAGAATATGCTGCACATTCATATTATTAAACAATACACGGTAGGTTCAGGACTTACCTTGTAAATACAGCAGTTGCCACAGTTTTACTTGAGTGTTGACTCTGTCTGATGTAAGCAGTACACAGCCAATACATGGTGGGGTGAAGGTTGTGTGAGTTGACTGGCATCAATGGTACTATATGTATGCAAGTAGGAGGAAGGTTTTAGGCCCCTAGGTAGTGAGCGAGTATGCTATGTGTTGTCTCTAAGGCAATGCAAGGGCACACTGAGGACACCTGTGTATGCTACACCCACAGCAGCTGGTGGTTCCCCTTTGACTCCTTATCTGCCTTTGGCTATGGTGACCATGGTGGGATGTGTGCCACTTCCTCTTGCTGATCCTGCTGAAGCTGTTTCCACAGGATTATGTTGTATAGCATGACACATACTGTGAATATTTCTGTACATGTCCGTGCGTTGTATTGTAGGGCTGCCCCAGATATACTATATCTATGCACCAGAGCCATGACTTCAGCAGCCCAAACATACACTCTATGATAAACCACACAACCCAAAAGGGTATAAAGTTGTAAGACATGTTGAAGCAAGCATTGTCTGTGATAGTACATCTGCTGGAGGGGAATGGCATCCATGTGGGTGTAGGTCAGCCATATTATCTGCAGTCAGCCAATGTGGCCATTCCATATCACTCAACAATAGTGGCAGTGTTTCCACTGCTCCATTAGTGAGTGTGCTGTACACACCCAGATCTGGCAGATCATGGGGACATGGTCCTGGGCATCCCCATGTAGAGAGCTCATCCAGCAGACATCAATCACATTCAGGTAGCAGGACTGCATCTGACCATGGGCATGGATCAGCCAGTGCTACTCCTTTCAGAACCAGTTCTCGTGGTCAGGGATGAAAGTGATGAACTGCCAACTCTACCATATATGGCTCACACCTGTCCAACATACCAAGACATAGAGCTAGCACAGAGCTTGTCTGTGTTCATGCAGACTCTCACTTACACACCAGTTTCACCTGGAGGACACCTACAGACACACACACAATCCTTCATTTTGTCTCACTGGCCATTTGTTGGTGTATCCAACTGTTTGCCTGATTCTCTTTCTTACACACATTCACCAACCCTTTGTGTCAGCCTTAGCTTCCTGCATTGCCACAACACTCAGTGCAATTGATGATAACTGTGCCATATCCATGTTTTCTATCTTTTGAATTCAGGGATACATAAGCTTTGTCTCTGATGCTATGGGAACTTAGCTAAATTAGTGCTGAGTATATCTGCATTTGTGGTGTGAAGTGTTAATTGTAATTTTGATATATATTGTCCTTGGAAAGTTAGACAGTAGGTAGCATCAAAATTTCCCAACTTTATAGTGAAAGATCTTGTGAGGGTTGTGAAGTAAGAAACTGCAAAGTGCATTATTACTTTCTAACTTCTCTCTTTAATGATTTTCCAGTACAATCATATGGTGCTATACTGAGGGAATGCAGTGATCATCAGTAATTTTGAGAGGTATGACTTTGTAAATCTTTGCTGCCTGGGGCCTGCTACCTGGTAATATACACATATAAGTCAAATAAGCCTCAGCTGTCACATGTTAAGGTTCTTTCTGTGCAACTCTCCCACCTTTACTTGATTACAGGACCAAGTAATGAAATACAAGAATATGCTGCACATTCATATTATTAAACAATACACGGTAGGTTCAGGACTTACCTTGTAAATACAGCAGTTGCCACAGTTTTACTTGAGTGTTGACTCTGTCTGATGTAAGCAGTACACAGCCAATACATGGTGGGGTGAAGGTTGTGTGAGTTGACTGGCATCAATGGTACTATATGTATGCAAGTAGGAGGAAGGTTTTAGGCCCCTAGGTAGTGAGCGAGTATGCTATGTGTTGTCTCTAAGGCAATGCAAGGGCACACTGAGGACACCTGTGTATGCTACACCCACAGCAGCTGGTGGTTCCCCTTTGACTCCTTATCTGCCTTTGGCTATGGTGACCATGGTGGGATGTGTGCCACTTCCTCTTGCTGATCCTGCTGAAGCTGTTTCCACAGGATTATGTTGTATAGCATGACACATACTGTGAATATTTCTGTACATGTCCGTGCGTTGTATTGTAGGGCTGCCCCAGATATACTATATCTATGCACCAGAGCCATGACTTCAGCAGCCCAAACATACACTCTATGATAAACCACACAACCCAAAAGGGTATAAAGTTGTAAGAATCAAAAAGAATATGAACTGCACCGACTGCTGTTTATTAACAAAGCTCACAACACGCTCCAAAATACAAGGCGCTTTCACCATATGTAAATCAATGGCTTCTTCAGAGTACAAGGAGCATTACATCACACACACTTATAAATACTTACACATTCAAATGCAACTATCATACATCTTAATTAATTAAATATGTTAATTAAGCCAATACATTTCAAATGTAAAATAATGTATAAAAATATATTACCTGAAGCTAATATATAAATAAAATAAAAATAAAATAAATCAATCAAGTTAAATTAATACACATTATAGGGTCAACTCATTAAATTCATCTTTTTCTAAATATTGTTTGTATAATTTTGTCAAAACATATATGCAGTACCTACTTAGAATAAATACCTCAAACAATACACACAAACACAGTCTGTATAACATTAAATAGCCATAGCTCTCTGTTTAAGCATTGGCATGATTGAGATATGGTTATTAAGCCCCGGAAAAGATGTAGCATTGAAAATAACTTCCCATTTGTATTCTAGGGACTCAATTTTAACATTGCCATCACCCCCTCTTTCACTCTCAAATACCCGATCAATCACAAAGAAGATGATTTTTTTTTAAATTGGTACATTTAATGGAATGTACATACAAGGCATTGTGAGTATCTTTATTTTTAATAGCCCTTAAATGTTCTGCAATCTTTTCTCTCAACTTACGAATAGTTTTTCCTACGTAAAAGCCTGAGCATGTTGTGCATGTTGCCAAATAGACCATCATTTTGGAATTACAACAACATCTACCTGGGCAGGGGATTGTCCTATTGTACCCCCAAACTGTAACACAGGGTCCATCATTAATGAATTTGCAGAATCTACATGCCCCTCATCTATACATACGTGAGCATGTATATTCTGCCTTATGCTCTTCCAATAGGTTTTTAATATTTCTCTGTTTAGAAAATATTACACATGGCATCTGACCCAACTAATTTTTTATTTCAGTGCCAAAGGACAAATCCCATGCTCTCCTAATGATCTCTATGACCTGTGATGTCTGATGATTATACTTCAAAATATGTGCTCTAGAGTTAGAGGTTGCACTTTGTCTGCCAAAAGTTCCACCCATCACATTCAAAATGGGTGTGAATGATGTGTCCCTTTTACCCATCACCTCATTTCTAACTGCTATCAAGAGCTTCAGGGGATATCTCCAGGCTCAGAATATTCCTATCAGATTATACATCTCTTCCTGATAGGTATTGCTATTACTAACCAAACGAGATAATCAGACCATCTGTCCCTTGACCACACTCTTATGTTGGAAAGGAGGATGGCAACTTGAAAAATGCAAAAGAGAATTGCTGTAGGTCTCCATCCTATAAATGTTACTTTCTAGCCCTTCCAATGTCTTGGTAAGTTTCAAGTCTAAAAAATCAATCATTTCACTATTCCATTTGAACGTAAAGGAGAGAAATGAAGTCGTGGAGTTGAGATATTCATCAAAATGTCTTGCCTCATCCTCACCCCCTCTCCATAACACTAATATGTCATCCAAAAACTGGTTGTAAAGTACAGTCCTTTCATAAAAGGGTGGCTGGAAGAGAAAGGTCTCCTCCCAATGAAGAAGTACCAAATTGGCAAAAATGGGTGCACACTTGGCACCCATCGCCACCCCTGAAATCTAGTAAAAAATTTCAACTTCAAAGCTCGAGTAGTTGTTCTTCAGGACCAACTCCATAAAGGCAACCATAATATTCAGCTTCACCCCATCCACCTCTTTACTCTTCAAGAGGCTTTCTCTAAAATATTCCACCCCTTCATCGTGAGGAATGTCTAATTCATTTCATCCTTATCTAAACTACTTAGGCATTGCAAACAACACCATGAATCTTTAAATATATGCCTATTCCCGGTCAACACCCCTTGTGTGTTCTTGTCCACATATGCCACCAGGGGCTCAGTTTTAGAGGCCCTTGTGGCAACAATTGGTCTAAATGGGGGGTCATTTGTGTTCTTTGTAAATCTTAGGGATACCAAACACAATGGGTGTGACCGGGTAATTTACAGTCAAAAATCTAAACTCACTCTCCTGTATTGCCCCCTCAAGTAGAGCATCCAACAGAAAAAGGTCAATTTTGTGATAAGAAATATTCGTTTTGCTTTTAGAAGCCCTCTGGTATGTGGTGTGGTCATCTAAAACATTTTTGCTATATAGTCGATTTGAGACTTAATGACCACACCCCCACCCTTATCGGGCTTCATAATTCTAATGTTTCTGTTTGTGGCCAATTCATTTAATGCAGTTCTTTCAACATCATTAATTTTGTCTACATTCATCACTTTTTGTTTGTTTTTCACAAGGCCACTCATACCATTTAAAAAAAATTTCAAATGTTAACATATCCCTGTGGGTTGATGGAACAAAGGTACTTCTCCTTGTCAGAACAATGGGTGTCACATTCCTTTGATCATTTTGCCCCTTAAAATACAATGACAAATTTAATTATCTCATGTACAATTTCAAGCTCTTGTATAAATCAACAATGTTAAAACAAAAATCAGGAACAAAAGTGAAACCTTTACAAAGTACATCATGATGCATTTGTTTTATTTCTATTGCGCTGAAATTGTAAGAGGGGGAGAGGATGATGCAAGAAATGTTGTTGAATATCTCAACTCCACAACTTAATTGCTCTCCTTTATGTTCAAATAGAATAGTAAAACGATTGATTTTTTAGACTTGAAACTTACCAAGACATTGGAAGGGCTAGAAAGTAACATTTATAGGAAGGAAACCTACAGCAATTCCATTTTGCATTTTTCAAGTTGCCATCCCCCTTTCCAACATAAGAGTGTCGTCAAGGGACAGATGGTCCGATTATCTCGTTTGGTTAGTAATAACAATACCTATCAGGAAGAGATGTACAATCTGATAGGAATATTCCAAGCCCAGTGATATCCCTTGAAGCTCTTGATAGCAGTTAGAAATGAGGTGATGGGCAAAAGGGACACATCATTCACACCCATTTTGAATGGGATGGGTGGAACTTTGGCAGACAAATTGCGACCTCTAACTCTAGAGCACTTATTTTGAAGTATAATCATCAGACATTACAGGTCATAGAGATCATTAGGAGATCATGGGAATTTGTCCTTTGACACTGAAATAAAAAATTAGGTGGGTCAGATGCCACATGTAATATTTTCTAGAGGGAGAAATATTAAAAACCTATTGGAAGAGCATAAGGCAGAATATACATGCTCACATATGTATAAATGCGGGGCATGTAGATTCTGCAAATTCATTAATGATGGACCCTATGTTACAGTTTGGGGGTACAATAGGACAATCCCCTGCCCAGGTAGCTGTTGTTGTAATTCCAAAATGGTGGTCTATTTGGCAACATGCACAACATGCTCAGGCTTTTACGTAGGAAAAACTATTCGTAAGCTGAGAGAAAGGATATCAGAACATTTATGGGCTATTAAAAATAAAGATACTCACAATGCCTTGTATGTACATTCCATTAAATGTACCAATAAAAAAAAATCATCTTCTTTGTGATTGATCGGGTATTTGAGAGTGAAAGAGGGGGTGATGACAATGTTAAAATTGAGTCCCTAGAATACAAATGGCAAGTTATTTTCAATGCTACATCTTTCCTGGGACTTAATGATCATATCTCAATCATGCCAATGCTTAAACAGAGAGCTATGGCTATTTAATGTTATACAGACAGTGTTTGTGTGTATTGTTTGAGGTATTTATTCTAAGTAGGTACAGCATATAAGTTTTGACAACATTATGCAAACAATATTTAGTAAAAGATGAATGTAATGGGTTGACCCTATAATGTGTATTAATTTAACTTGATTGATTTATTTTATTTTTATTTTATTTATATATTAGCTTCAGGTAATATATTTTTAAACATTTTTTACATTTGAAATGTATTGGCTTAACATATTTAATTAATTAAGGTGTATGATAGGTGTATTTGAATGTGTAAGTATTTGTAAGTGTGTGTGATGTAATGCTCCTTGTACTCTGAAGAAGCCATTGATTTACATATGGTGAAAGCGCTTAATATTTTGGAGCTTGTTGTGAGCTTTGTTAATAAACAGCAGTCAGTGCAGTTTGTATTCTTTTTGATTCTTACACTCTATGATATTTCTGGTTTGAGCATGTGCCTCATTACGGTATTCTTCCATGGGTGTGTGTGCATTCCTGATGGGTGTCCTCAGCCATGGTTTCAGTGCATAGCTTGCATCCCCCAGTAAATGACCCTGTGGTATATCCCCCTAGCAAACCTCTGGTACAGTTGGGCAGTGTGCAGGATATGTGAGTCATGGTAACTGCCAGGGTTGGCAGCACACACATTCAGGATTATTTCCTTGGCATTACACACAACTTGGCAGTTGGTAGAGTGGTAGCCCTTTCTGTTCATGTAGAGCCTACCCTGTTGTCTGGGTGGTGCCTTCCTTTCTATATGTGTAATCTATAGCACCCAGTAATTCAGGGTAGTGTGCTACATGGCAAAACGTCTGCAGATTTCTAGCCCTCTCCTCAGAACTATGGGGAAAATATATGTGGTTACTGGCATGATGGAGCACAGCATTCAGGAATTGGTGGAGGATCCTGGATGCTGATGCCTGTGACACCCCCCAGCATGTACCCTCTTGGTCTCTGAAAGGTACCTGTAGCTAATATTCAAACAGCTACACATACCTTTGTGTACCTCAAATGGGTTCTCCTCAGTTTACTCTGGCTCTGAAATGAGGATGGCAGAGGTCACAGAGTCCCTGTAGTGTGTCCCTGTCCACCCTGTACCTCTCTACAATTTCCACATCATATAGGTTGTGAAAAGTTAAACTGAGCCTGAAAACTCTTTGCCTTTTTGGACTAGGCCTGTTGGCAGCAGCAACAGCAGCATTGGATTCAGCCTGTTGCACATACAAATGAATTAAAGCAACAGTGGCTCCTAACATTCTGTCCACATAGACTCCTTTCCGTGGCTGTTTTCCAATAGGTTTTGGCATCCACAGGAAAAAAAACAGCATGTAGTCTGCATGGATGCTTTATAGCTTGTTGAGTAGCTTCACCATGTTGGATTGGTTGATTAGTATGCAATTCATCTGCTTATGCTGTAATTAGCATGCCAAAGTGTTTACCTTGTTTGCACAGAGGTGTGCACCTCTATACTGCACTTACTGAATCTAAATTTTGCTTGTAAATTTCCAAATAATATATAATTCCTATTTAACATAACAATAATGATATGGTACGCTGCTTTCACGTTACTAGTATTTTTTAAACTTGTTTGTATTTACTTGTTAAAAACTGGAAAAGTATTTCTTATGCCATTTTACTTGTTTTGTGGGGAAAGAAAAGATACTACAGAAACACCACTCATTTATAGCTATTTTTCATATCAACGATTTTGCTTAGTTTTTCTCTTAAGTTTTATTTTGACTCACTGCACAAGCCTCTGTTAAGCTACATTCCAAATATATAACTTATTGAATATTTCAGGCAAAGTCACCCATGACACCTTGCATATACCACTTGATTGTCTGAGAACTTATAATGGTTGATAAGGATTACAGTAAATTATAATTCCCTTAGTGAGTTTGCAGCCTGGTTTGTCTTCCTTGACTTAATCAGTTTTTTTTAATTGATTATATTCATTGGCTGATGTCAGGAAACCCTTTTGTATTGTGTAGACACTATTTATATTTGTTTGTTCAAAAACAGCAAAAATGACTTTAGGCATTAATTTACAATATTTTAAACAGCATTAATAGAGTACATCTCTGTAAATATATATTTTCCTTAATAACACTATGGTTACTGGGTACAGCATTTTTTTAAGTTTCGAAGTAATTTGAATATAAGCATTGAGTTACTCATAGCTTTGTTTTTGTAAACAGAGCAATTACATTTGTTCTTTATATACCTAGAATGAAATGGAACATGACTGAGATAAATTATCATTGAAAATGCAACCACATTTCTAAGTTATTTTTCACAAGAATATGCATATTCCCTAGTTTCAAGCAATTTTAATTTAAAATGGTCTCTCTACAGGTCATTTAGATTAATCTCATTGCATGTTCATTGGCCCATTACAGCTCTCCACAGCTTTCATTCCCTGCTGGGCAAATAAACCAAGGAACTGGTCTCCAAAATTAGGCTATACCACATAAGAAGGGTGGATGCTCTTTGAAACTACACTGCACTGGGCAGGTACACTGTCCATGCATCTATTGTCATGCTCCCTCACACACTGTCCATGCATTTGTGCTCACACCCCCTCATACACTTTCCATGCATCTGCACTCATGCCTCCTCCCACACTGTCTATGCATCTGTGCTCATGTCCATCCCACACTGTCCACCCATCTGCTCTCATGCCCCCTTCCACATTGTCCATGCATATGAGCTCACAGCCCTTCCCACACTGTCCATGCATGTGAGCTCACAGCCCCTCATACACTGTCCATGCATGTGCACTCATGCCCCATCCCACACTATCCATACATCTGTGTTCATGCCTCCTCCCAGTGCATGAGCACTATGTACAAAATTGTGTAGTCACACTTGACTTAGTTACTGTAGGTTACAGTGTATCTCTTGGTCACTAGGAGTCTGCAAACCACAAAGAAATATGATGCAGAATATGTACAGAATGGTACCATGTCAGGTGTATGCTGCATGGGATGCTGGAGTAGTCTATACAGGAAAGCACTGTTAAATAAAATGTAGTTCCCGTATGTATACCATATCAGAAAGAGAATATCAGCACAGATTCAAACTCACAACTCTATAGCTCCATAATGACCTGCAGAAGTATTAACCCTGAGATTTGCACAAGGAAGAGGTTCAATGAAATTTGTCAATGGAACACATATGTGTTTTGCAGTTACATAAGACAGACAGTATGACTTTGCAATAGTTTTACTCTAGCAATACTCCAACTGAAGAAACTGAATACAGCAGTTATGAATAACCTAGATAAAACTACCACAGTTAGACTATTTCCTGCTCTCCTGTTCTTGGAGGAAAGAAAACAAATAGGTTTCAGCTTCCTAGGCAGGCAGCAAGACCAGCCATAATGTAAGCATCACAAAAGTACACAGACATGAGATGATATACTATTTACTGCTGCTGTGATATAAGACTTGCAGTGATTATTATCAGGCCGAGATATAAAGGACTTTGATGAACTGCGCAGAGCTCTCGAAGGAGGAGCCATTCTTCTGAGGTTTTAACAGTTTTTGAGGGCTGTTAATCAAGAAGTCTTGAAATGAGGAATCAGAAATGAGCATCTGAGTGACTTTGCATCTTTGGCAAGTTAGAATACCAATTGCCCATGAAACTTGGGTGTTCTTGTCAGTAGAAATGAATTATTTTTAGTGTATATCCTCATGATCCTAAAAATGCAAAAATAATTGTGGCTATTTTTAAATTCTCACACAATGGTTGTATGTCTGTATGTATGTGTGTATGTGTGTGTGTGTGTGTGTGTGTGTCTGTGTATATATATATATATATATATATATATATATATATATATATATATATATATATATATTAGATATAGATATAGGTATAGATATATAGAGATATAAAGATAAGCATTATCAGTTCAGTCATAACTTAACTTATCAAGAATATCGTAACTAAATTAAGGTCATCAAGATTGGGGTACAATAAACTGCTCACCTTTGATTAACCAGATGAGAATATATGAACAATGTGTTATTTTTGCAACATTCAGAAGTGATTTACCACTTGTACCTGTGCAAGAGTTATTAATATTGTGGAAAGTTTCATTTAAAAAGAAGTCAAAATAGTGACACACTTAACACACCTGCTCCTCTGAAAGAAACAGATCTATATGCAACATTTTGTTCCAACTCAACTTTCACTTAAAAAAATACATGTATGTACACACACACACACACACACACACATACACACACACACACACACACACACACACACACACACACACACACACACACACACACACGCACACACATGCACACACACACACACACACACACACACACACACACACACACACACACACACACACACACATGCACGCACGCACATACACAAACACACACGTGCAAACATAGAACAGCATTGTGTACACATTCATAATACGTGTATCTTCTTTTATTAGTCTGCAGTCATTTGCATATCATATTAACTAGAAAAGTCTGTTCAAAAGAATAAGCCTAACAGCTTGGAATGGAAGAAAAAACACAAGTTAAAGAACTTGCAATACTAGCAAATTCCTGTTCAACCAAATAGCTTCTTTCTTAAACCTACTCAGCTTTTCAAAGTAAAAATGGATCTCATTCTCATACTAATTTTTTATGAAACTCATCCAAGACAATTATGGTTTCTCACAGCCATCTGTATGAGACTATCACAGTTGTGATGCAAACCCTTTCACACCTTCCCGTACCTTAATTACTTACTCTTTTGGCAGATATTGTCTGAATGATCTTTTTCCTTTGATCTACAACAGCTGCAGCATCATTTTTAGCACTCTATAGCTTTAACTTATAATAATACAGATTTTCTTATCAGGCATAATCATGCAAAGTACGTGTAAAAATCCATTTCAGGTTCAAAGCAGCTTCATCTGCAATCTGTCCCTGCTGTCTAGTGGTGCTTAAGTACCACACTTTAAATATCTCTTTTAGCTTTTAAATTATCTTTTTGTTGTCTGTGATTAGCTCTTAGCTGAACTGCACAATGACAAAATAGCTCTCTGTCCATTATATATATATATATATATATCAAAATAGGCAGTAAAAATGCATTTTAGTTCCATTATCACATTACTGCACGGCAAGCCAGAAAAAAAAAGTTCCATCAGGAAAAGCAATAATGTCTTAAAATATATTCCAGATTTCAGTTCTTTACTAGGAATGCATAAAAAGAGCACAAAGCCTTTGTTCACACCTAATAACTGCCACTTAAATTCTTGTGCATTGTGCCTTATACGACATTTTGTATTGTGCACCTTTCATGTACAGTTCTTACCTCTGTAAAATCTTTTCTTAGCATTGCCATGCATATGTTTGCCAAATTATGCTATCAGTATATTTTAAGCAATTCTCTTATTGAATTGCTTAATCATTTTCCTAAAATAAAATACTTAATTAGCTTCCATTGTCTGTTAGTTTGCATTTGGAGGTAGCAGGTGTCAGGATGAAGCAAAACATAAAAGCTACTCAGCAGTCGAAGGAGATGTAATGGTGAACTGAAAACGGAGTAGCTTGCCAGTCTGATTTATTTGCATCATGAGAAGCCAGGCTTAGCAGGATGCAGAAGGCCCATTAAATCAGGGTTAAAGTGTTATTTATAGGCAGGTCTTTCTAAACAGCTAATTATACATGAGAACTTCACTGAAGTGCACCTGGATGGTCATAAAAGTAGATTATTCTTAGCAGTTTGATGTTTAATGCTCTCAGGACACATTGCCAATGTGGCTGTAAAAATATATTCAAGGTCTTTTCACAGGAAGCTTTCGTGACATACCTTGCAATGCAACATCAAAATGGACAGCAAATCCACATCTTATTTATGTCACATGGCATTTTTGTACTAAATGATGCCTTGTAGTAAGTCAGGTAGCTGACCTAGTCGGCAATGAAATATTTCTGTTGAGAGTAGAGAGTAGTACAAAAACATTATTGTGAGACAAAGTCTTCAATGACAGGCTGAAAGTCCTTCAAAAGAAAAGTACACTAAAATCATGAGTAATAAACTGCATATGCTAAAACATATTTAAAAAGTCTTTAAAAGGTTAGTTTAAAAAAATATAAAGGCTTGTAATAATGAAGAGCATGGTTTTCCCACAAAATAGTTTTTGGACAAAGGATTTCTACAGATAAAATTCAAGGAGAATTATGCCACTAGAAACAAGGTGCACAGTTTTACAATTACACAAATACAATTTATAGATATTTTTGTGTGCATAAGTGTTTGTGTGTGTACATGGGTGTATACACACACACACACACACACACACACATATATATATATATATATATATATATATATATATATATATATATATATATATATATATATATATATATGTATATCAGTTTACTTCTTTTAGTCACGTTCTGTTAGAGTGATATATGGTTTATCAATACACTTTGGTCGACAAAACACATGGTCAACAGGTATGTGAAATTGACAATACCCAGGTTTGGGAAATATTCCCCTTCCTCAAGGATTGTGTAATCTCAGAGTTAGTATAACTAATTAGCAGGAGGGTGTAAGGCACTGCCTGCACTTGGAGAGCAGATGGGGCTTAGCACCCACATAAAAGAGAAGTTTTGTTTTGTATGTTCGAATCTTATACCTCAGAGCGTGTGCATTGGGGCATCATATTTTTTATTTTTCTGTGTTTGTCCTTTTGCAGTTAATTTCAATCTAGAGAAGCTCAAACTAACTTCAAAAGATCCAAATATGTGCGTTTTAAATTTGGTTTAGTTTAATCAACATGGCAGTATTACTATTTGTATATGATCTATGTGGTGCTAAGAGTTATCTCAAGACAATATTACACTGTATTGTACATCTATGAAGGTAGTGTATGCATTTCTTCAGTCCTGGTTCTATCATCCCAGTGATCCAAACACATGGTGTTACTATCGACTGGAAGTAAACAAAAGACCACTGCATCCCACCTCTGCTATGCTGAAAGATATTAAATTGTCTTGTCCCTGACACATTATCATGGTGACTGTTATTTATATTTCTAAATATATATGTCACTTTGATCTATTTAATTCAATTGTTTCTATGATACATAGTGGATAATCAATGCTACTAGAATGTAATTTTTTTTTGTTTCCTGCCTTTGGCCTAGGTCATAGCTTGAATGAGATTTTATAATGAGGTCATTCTTCTAGCTAACAAATGCAAAATAATAAATATAAAACAAATCTAATTTCTTTGTCTGGTTCCCTGTCATACAGTGACTATGTGCAGGATAATAAGCCTTCTCTTAATACCATAGGTAGTGCGTTGCAAAGGGGAAGCTGCTTCCCTTTGTGCAGACTGGTTAGGAGACATGACTGGCACCACAAAAGAGTTGCAAAATGATCTTGTCACTCAGTAGTTTTTATCATTAAAATGACGAGTGTAGTGTCACAAGAAATTCAGCAGCTGCAGATGAAGTAGTGTCTGCATAAACTAATTGCTGTGTGTGTGTGTGTGTGTGTGTGTGTGTGTGTGTGTGTGTGTGTGTGTGTGTGTGTGTGTGTGTGTGTGTGTGTGTGTGTGTGTGTGTCAGAAACAGTAGCAAGAAGGAAACATTTTACAGCTCCTTATCTTCAGAAGACTGCTTTTATTTTTGTCCTTATGTCTGATTGTGGGAAGGTCACTACACGGGGAATTTCCAAGGTGGCAATTCATGTAGCTATTACACTTCTCTTAAACACTAACAGTCATATGGCAGATGAGCTAACATAGCTTTGAGAAGATCCTAGTCAGGCCAAGTATTTGAACATTTAAATATGTAATCATTGAGCCTCCTCATCTCTCCTACAGTGTGACTTATTGGCTTACATGCAAATAATGGAAACCATCAAATAGACATCCAAATTTCCCTGTACAATGAGGGTTAATTAGTATCTTCCACTTGGTCTGCATATGCAGCCAACAACCACTCTACTCACCAACAAAATATCAGGGACTCTACTCTGTACCTATCACAACATAATAAGTTGACAGGTTCAGAGGTTCTTACAAACCCTACGACCAAGGTGGTCAATGAAAGGCTCAGCCATATCACTAAACACTGGAGAGACTTTAATAGTATCCACTGTTAGGTGTAATATCCCACATTACCGCAGTAGAATATTCACATTCACCAATCAGATCATCAAGACTGTTTTGTTCACTATTGTCTGGAAAGTTTTCTGCTTGATACGTAAGGAGAGCTTGCTTATTCCAGAAAAGTGGATATGTTGGGTTTAGTACCTGGTGCAGCAGCTGCTTTTGTCAATGAAGTGCTGCAGATTTAGGTCTGTAGACCCTTGTACTGGTTTTGTTAAGAAAAAAAAAAAATTCAAAGAGTATGGAGTCATTCAAGGCATATAATGTTGTAAATAAGGCTAAACAGAGATCAGCCGCTAAGACCCTATACTATTCTGGGACGAGTGATATCATATTTAGTCTATTGGAATAAAGGGTACTAAGTCTGGAGATAATTTTGGTGAGGAAATGATGAAGCCTCTTTATGTACATAACAAAGAAATTATATCTGATGGCTGGCGTAGTAATAGAGGAACAATGTAGAACTGTAACTTCTGTGGATCTTGATGAGGCACCACAAAATATAAATTCTTCAAGGTAGAAGAATTATCTATCCATAGAAGAGATGTGGTGAGCAAGGAGAAGAATCTGTATGCACATATACTCAAGTAACTTAAGTGGAAGGTTGTCTACACTTTTTGTGTTGGTGATGGTTAGTTTAACAAATGAAACTATATTGCATTTCATAGCTGTGAGGATAATCCCATGATTTTTTTCATCCTTTGCTGACTGGGTTAGACCCATTAGGTAAGTAGCCTCTTTTTAGGGGAGACCTGAGGTGACAGTTATACATCTAGGGAAAACTGGGCCATGGCATCAAGGAACTTTCCCTACTCTTTTCAATAGGTACTGTGGGATCCTTTACATCCATTTGAGCTACCACCAACTCAAGCAGATTGGGCCTTGGTTTAATGTGTCATCTCAAGGATGGCAAAATCAGGAATATATAACCCCCATTATGCTGCACTGTTTAGTAGAATTAATACATGCGCAAAATGTATAAATCAGTCGCTGAAACTGCGGTAAATGTAGAATACTGTTCAGAGGCATGCTTGGACAACACTGCACAAGCCTTCAGCTCTGAAACCATTTTTTTACTGTCTCATCATCCAAGATACAGAGGATGTCAGCCCAAGCAGTGTTTGGGTGCCTCACCATACAACCTGTCAGTGTCAGTGCTGTCATGGATATAACTGAAATGGATAAGGAAGCCAATGTGATGATACCAGCTGCAGGACACAAATCCAAAAGAATATGCAACTTCCAACTGTCTAGTAAGCAGTTCAAACAAGCAAAAGTCTTTTCTCAGTTTTTGCACTTTATGGCTCTTTTAAATTACTGACAAGAAAAAAAGAAATGCATGCTACTGAAAATCATTAACCTTAGCTTTCATGCACATCAGTTATCAACTCTTCACTGTCTGTTCTCAGACTAAACTTATTATGTCTTATATGCTGCTATGACTGATAAACAAGTCACCAGATAATATAATAACTGAAAAATAACAGTCATGAATGGAGAAAAATTATGTTTAAACCTGGCTTGACTAAATGAGACATCTAAGAGCCCCAGAGGTTTCACAGCATTTTTTTTTTTCAATTTTCATTGTAAAACCCGTCTGTACATAAGAAGTTTGCTTAAAATGTATTTTGACCACTGTGACCTGCATGTAATGGACATAATATGCTTATAGCATCACAAAATACCATTGTTAATAGCATTGTGTAATAAACAAGCCATATTACCAATAACTTGCAGTGTAAACATGCATGCTTACAGCAGCATGTTGTATATCATATAGTATGTCTAGCATACCACAGATACTTGCAGTATAAATATACTGTACTTACAGTATCATAAACACAGTTATAGTGTACACATATTTATAGTATCCCGTAAACATGCTCTAACTATAGTAAACAAAATAAACTGATCATGTTTACAATATAGTATCACACTGCAAACATATACTTACAGTTAAAAATACCATATATACAGCATCTCATAATATAACACACTTACAGTATCATATTTACAGTATACAAGCTTACAATATACCACACCACTGAATGGCATCAAATATACTGTTCCCAAGGATATTGCCAATATCCTGGCAGATCGATTCAGTGCCAACTTCACCCCCCTCTCACCCCCTAAAGGGCCCATCTCAATACCGAACGATTGCCAAATTCCGGTAATAATGGCCACACAGGTAAATACTGCACTCTCCAAAGTTAAGAATACAGCATCCATGGGACCAGATGACATCCTGGGCTATGTACTACATGGACTACAAAATGAACTGGCACCTCAATTAAGTGTCATGTTTAATCATAGTCTCACCTCAGGCTTCATGCCCACCGAGTGGCTCACAGCTACATTTATCCTACTCCACAAGGGGTGATCCACCTTGGATCCTGGGAACTACCACCCCATCAGTCTGATGAGCCTGATCTGCAAGGCCAAGGAATGCATTATCATGGAACCTATAAACAAAGACATTGGCAACCTTCAAACACTGACACTGGACCCCACCCAATTTGGGTTCTTGAAGGGCCGATCTTGTCTGCTGAACCTGATTGACTTCTTCAAATCAGTCTCCAGAGCTGTGGATGAGGGTAAGGTGGTCCACACAGTCTATCTAGAAAATCCCCCACTTTGGAATCATAGATAAACTTAATAAGCTGGGCATTAATCCCTATGCCACTCGATGGGTTGCCAACTGGCTTACTGACAGAACCAATGCTGCAAAAGTAGCTGACTCCAAATTCACCTCCAGACAAATGACAAGTGGAGTACTTCAGGGTTCAGTCCAGGGACAGCTCTTGTTTGGCATCTAGTTCTCTGAAGTACAGGCTAACACTAAGGGATTCTGGCTAACAAAGTTCGCAGATGATTGCAAACTGGGAGCCATTATTGAATCCCCAAATGATGTGGATATTCTACAAAAGGGCTTTACAGAAAAAGATGCCTGGTGCCAGAGCCATGGGCTCAAACTCAATGCCAAGAAATGTATAGTTATCCCCTTTGGGAAAAAAACATGTACCCATGAATGACCACATAGGTGATAGTATACTAAACATCGCAAGTGTGATAAGGGACTTAGGGACACAGGTGGACAGTGGTCTCTCCTTCTATAACCACATCACCACAACAGTCAGGAAATCCTTCTATGTGGTACACCTCATCACTAAGGGCTTTGCATCCAGAAAAAAAGGAGGTCATTGTCCCACTGTACTCATTGTCCCACTGTACTCATGCCTCATTACACCCCATTATAGAATACAAACCCCCATTTGGTATGTACCTCTCAAGACATCTGCAACAACTGGAAAGACTACAGAAATACCTCACTGAAAAAATCACAGGCCTAAAGCAGATGCCCTATGCTGACCATCTAAAAAAACTCCAGCTATACTCGTCTACTCATTGGCGATCTCTGCTTAACATACAATGCCATGTCAAATCCAGAGCTGTTGGACATGCTACACATAAAACAATCCCAATCCCTCAGAGCCACACACTCCAGGGATCTAAACCTTGTCATCACAATGAACAAAACATGCTGGAGGGATAGTTTGCTGACCCAGAGACTCCCCAGACTCTGGAATAGACTGCCAATACATGTCAAGCAGATTGCCTCTTTGGCCCTCTTCAAAAGGAACCTTAATGATTGGATGGGAGATAGAAAATTCACCTTGGGGATCACGTCAGACAGGGGTCCAGGAAAGTAAATATTGTGGGAAGAAATAGCCAGGGAATTGTTATGGCTAGGCTTGTATAGGCCCTAGGGCTGATAGCCTAGTACCAACCTATGAACCTATGAACTATTGTATCACGCAGTAAATATTACCATACAGTATCATAACACATAGCTTTCATAAAGTTTTGCAATATCTACCATAGTTATCCATAAACCATAAACCTTCTACACCTACAGCATCACAAAAAAACATGCACAGAGTAATATATATTTTACTACAGAATGGCAGAACATACGCTATTTAGCCTATAATAAGCATACCATACATACCGTATTATGTAACAGGCCATACTTATAGCATCACAAGACATACCAAAAACTACAATATCAAATAACGTACCCTCCTTATCTCATAATAAACACACCACACATATCTCCTAAGAAATGTACCATACCTGCAGCGTCATGTAACATACCATATTTGCCCATAGTAAATGTACCATACATTTATAACATATAACATGCCATACTTACAGCATCATGTAACATATTTATCCCATAGTAAGTATACCATACATTTATAACATATAGCATACCATACTTACAGCATTATGTAACATTCTATGCTTATCCCATAATAAACACATTGTACATACAGTACCTCATACAATGCCATACATGCATACATATATAATACATAACATATGGTAGAACAAATAAATCACTGTGATTTGTCTGAATGACCATTTCCTTTAATGACAAATCAATGAAGCCACTAAGCATTTGTTTGATCCAGCCCTTGGAGGAGAATTTGAGTATCAGAATGGGATTTAATATTTACTCTCAGTGTGTAATTATCTGCAAACTTGGTAAGCCCTAATACTTTAAAATCAGCTTTCATATCACAAAAGTATATGCAAAGAGAAGTGAGCCCAGGGTAAAGCCCCGTTGGACAACACTGGTGATATCTTTCCTCTCTTGAGCAAACACCATTTACCTTAACAGTACCAGACAGTTAGCTATTGACTGAGTTGGGAGACTTTGCCAATAATGTCAGCAACTGTGATACCAGTGAAGGCATTGGCAAGGTTTAGGTAGACAACATGGACTCATTGACCTTTATGCATGATCTCTGTAACTCTTTTTAAGAATCCTTCCATTTTGAGCAGACATAATTTACCTTTAACAAAGCCAACTTGCTGTGCGTCCATTGGCATTAAGTCAGCTATTCATTTTGTTTATTAGTTCAGCTGTAATGCTGTCTTTAGACCTGGAAATAATGAAGTTAGACTAATAGGCCTGTAATTCCAGGGCTCGGTAGACAAACCTTCATTAAGGAATAACAGTGGTGCAGCAGCAAGTATTATAATCTCCTAGTACAGGGGTCTTCAACCTGTGGCTCTGGAGCCACATGCAGCTCTTCCGCCCCTCTGCAGTGCCTCCCTGTAGCTTTGAAAAATAATAGCCACTCTACCACACAACACACGCATACACAAAGAGTGATTGATCGATGGACTTTAAATATCGCTCTTATAAACGTATAAACTAGCTAGAATAACAAGATTTCTGTTGCCATGCATTCCACACACACTGAGAGCACTCAAGCAATCTCCTGGCAGCAGCAGCATCTCCTGAAAGGTTTCCATACTTCTCATACCTCTCAAAGTCTTACCACAAGAAATCTGGACAGAGTCACAAATAAAAGGGAACAAGGGAACAATAGAGATGGACTTTAAATATTACTCTTATAAACTTAGAAACTTACTAGAATAATATGGTTTCTGTTAACATGCATTTTGCACACCCACACACACACAGTTACCTCTCAACTGTGCAGATTTTTGCAGAATGTCCTGACTTTTGCCTCATATTTTTGTCTGTTTCTCATACAATTGCGGTTTTCTGGCAAATCACTGAGGGCTGAAGTCAGAAAAAAATAGACAGACATTTGAGTTTCAGACTTCATCCCCTTCAGGAAATTCATGCTAATGGGAAATTTGTTATTCTATCAACTTTCTAAGTTTGTAAGAGCAATATTTAAAAAGTGTCCCATTATTTATGGCTTTGTCCATATTTCTTGTTCTAAGAGGTCAAGAGATATCACTCACACACACACACACTCACACACAGACACACACACACACACACACACACACACACACACACACACACACACACACAAACACACGACGACGGAACAAAACTAGGGATGGATTTTAAATATTGCTCTTATAAACTTAGTTCTTTTATATTTAGTATAATAACTATATATAAAACTTTATATGCTGTGCTATCTTCATTTTAGGGGTCAAATAGGTTTTGTGGCGCCCGATGAATTTTATTTAGTGAGAGAGAGGCCAAAAATGTCTCTTTTGATACTGAAGGTTGCAGACCCCTGTCCTAGTAAGAAGTTTAAGTTTGATTCTCAGATAGAAGGCCTTCTGTACTTATTCTGCATGTCCTCCCTGTGTTTGCATGGATTTTGTTGAGGTCCTCCAATTTTCTCTCACATTCCAAAGACATGCAGTAGGTGGATTGGACACTGTAAATTGGATGCAGGAGTGTGTGTGTGTGTGTGTGTGTGTGTGTGTGTGTGTGTGTGTGTGTGTGTGTGTGTGTGTGTGTGTGTGTGTGTGTGTGATGGTAGAGTAATTGTTGCAGGTCTAGCCACCCAGTGGTATGAACATTGGCTCTAGATGATTGTCTCTGTTGAGGTGACACCCCAACCTTATGTGCAACAATGGAAAAAGGGGGGTGTGGATGGATGGAGTAGATGGACCTTTTTATGCAAAGGTTTCTGTTCTCTACTCCTTGAGGATGTAACCCAATGAAGAAATTCAGGTTTTGGAGCTGATAGAGATTTTACTAGGTGGGATTTAATGTTTCTCTGTAGACATTTGGTGATAACGCCAGGAACCCTAGTTAAGGTATTTTAATATTGTAAAGGGTTAAGAGGAGTTTGGCAAGAGTGAGCTCAGGAAATGAGATGTAAGGGTAAATGGAGGTCAGGAAATGAGATGCAAGGGTAAGTGGAGGTCAGGAAATGAGACGTAAGGGTAAATGGAGGTCAGGAAATGAGACGTAAGGGTAAATGGAAGTCAGGAAATGAGATGCAAGGGTAAATGGAGGTCAGCAGGGATGGTGACTGGGATGAAGCTGGGAGAAAACTTGTTGCAATAACTTTTGCAAAATCTTTGTGTGTCAGACAAGGAAGTACCAGGAAAGTTCAGTATAAATGTTTGTAATTAATTCCATGCTTCTTAATATAATTCAAGAAGACCTTATGGATATATTTTGAATTGGATATAACCGGTAGCTTGCAGTCAGTCTTGCATTTCTTAACAGTAAGCCCAGGGTAAAATAAAATATATATATAATATCAGACATTCAGTCATACCTCTTCAGACCTATGGACAATGTGGGTAATTAATAACAACTCTCATACTTCCCCAGGCAATAAGGTAGATTTTCTGCATTGCTTGGCTTTTATATCAGGCATCCGGCTAAATGCAGTGCCTATGCTAAAACAGGGGGATGATCTCAATAAGAATACAAGCTAAAACATTTAGCATTACAGTGATATAAGTTTTTGCTCCAACTACAAATGCTGAAGAAGAGGAACTTGACTAGTTTTATAAATATCTGTAGCAACTTTTGAAAATAACACAAAGAAGATGTTATATTCCTTACCGAGATTGGAAAGCTGAAGCTATCCATTGCCTAGTTTGGCTGTAGTGTATGAAATGAAGTAGGACATAGCTGAATTCTGCAAACACCACAGGAAGCACTCAACACTTAGAGATAGCGTTACATATGGATATCATCAGATCAGGAATAAAAAAAACAGATTCATTATATACTTTGTGGTTAGAGATAGACAGCTTCTAAAGAGTGGGTCATAAATGCCCTTTCTTAGGCCAGAAACAGATGGTTACCACACCTTTGGAACAGGCTCCACTTCACGTCAAACAGAGCACCTCACTGGCCCTCTTCAAATGCAATCTAGACGACTGGCTGGGTAACCATAAATCTCCCCCCCCCCCCGGGGGTTCCACCTGTGTCCTTCCTGGACAGGGGCAATATGTGTTGATCGTGGAAATAAGAGGAGAACTTTGCTGGGCTGGTAAGAGCCTTAGGGCCATTAGCCTAGTAACTTCATATCATCTTATGATCCTATGATCCTATAAGTTCAGTTAAAACAACACCTGCAACTGAATGTAACTCAGACCATTTTTTTCTTATCACAAAGTTTACAATTTAATTAAGGAAATCAGAAAAGAATAACATCTAGGCCAGTGAGATATGATCTCAGCAATACTCTAACTGAAAAGGTAGAGGAGGTGAGGAATAGACTTAAGGGATTGTACCTGGTAGACAGAGCACCTAAAAATTATGGACAGAATTATGTGATATTTTATAGGGGTTCATATTACATTATCGAATTGTTAAAAGTTCAAACATCATATGGTCAAACCCATATGATCGAACTTTTAACAATTTGAAAATCTAAAAAAAAAACAAATAAACAGCACAATAAACCTACCTGACTGTTTTAAGCAGGGGGGGCAAGCCTCCCACAATCCCCATGTTGGGGGCTGCGTCCCAACACCCCCCACTCTTTAAATATGCCACCTCCGAGATTGCACTACAGTGCAGGAAAAGGAAATCTTCCCATTCTGTACTGTACAGAGATCTCCAATGAAACGTTTGAATTGTTAAAAGTTCGATCATATGGGTTCGACCATGTGACGTTTAAACTTTTAACAATTCAATAACGTAATATGAATCCATTTTATAGAAAGTGTTATCAAAAATATTCCAAATATAAGAAAAAAAAAAGAAAGGAAAATGACTGTCAGTGGAGGATTTAGAAGTTGGTGTGCAAAGAAAAAGAGCCAAAGGTAATAAAGACAGGGAAAAATATGCCAGGCTAAATGCAGGGATTCAGATAATTTCATGGAGAGATAAGGAAACATTTAAATGAAAAGTTCAAAGAATTTGGAGAAGGCAATAGAACGAGACAGACAGGGCACATGTTCTAGAATGTTGACAATATTAAGGTAAACCAAGGTAAAAATGGGCATGATAATAAACAGATATAGTAAGGACCTAATAGAAGTAGAAGACATTATTAATAGAAATCAGGAATATACAGAATAGCTATATAAGAAGGACCCTGACATTGTGGACACATAAAATGCTATGATTTCTCTTCTACAGCTAGATATTCTGGAGAGTGAAAGCAAATGAGCCATTGAAAGTCTTGCTAGTAAGAAGGTCATAGGAAGTGATGGAATCCCAGTTTACTTGCTTAAAGTCCTGTAAAATGATACAGTTACTACAGTGCTTCTTAGAATTTGTCAGAAAATATAGAAATCATGGAAGAGGGAATTAGAGTGGATGCTGTCAATTAATATTCAAACACAAAAAAGGGAAACACCAAAGAATATTAAAATTATCAAGCAATGCACTGGTTTCTTATGTTAGCAAAATAATACTCAAGATTCTGCATGCTACACTATAGAAGTTGAGGACTATGAACTGCCAGATGAATAATTTGGTTTTAGAGGAGGTGGAGACACCAGAAAACAAAATGTTAACATCCAATGGATAAAGCAGAAAGCAAGTGAGTTCTAGCATAAGCATTTCTTTAGATTTACTAAGTATTGTAAAGACTTTGACTGTGTGGACCACAATGGTAACAAGCACTGGGTTTTCTTCTTTACCTCTTGATGAATATATATGCAGAACAAAACATGAAAGTTAGAAATGAATATGGATTAAATCCCTAGTTCAGAAAAGTAGAAAACAAATAGAATACAAAAGGAATTTATAGTCACCCTGCTTATTCAGTGTATATGCTGAATATACTTTGTGAAATGCGAGTTTTGTCAAATGTGATACTGAAATCAAAATTGTTCTGAGAAATGTTAACTACCTTAGATGTACAGATGATACCACCCTAATGGATGAAAGTGTGAAATAAGTGAAAATCCCATTAATGAAGCAGAAAGTGGAAAAGTTGTCTTATTGCTCAACATCAAAAATTAAAAAAAAAAAATCTAAAATTATATCATCTAGTCCTATCAATTCTTTGCAAATAGCAATGATGATGACAGCTCACAGTGTGTTTTCTGCACAGTGAGTGCATCTACAGTGATTACCTCCTACTCTTCTGGGAGCTATTGCCCACTATGGTCTCTTTCTACCCCCAATGCTCCAGCCAAATCTCATTCCATTACATTTATAGAACCTAGTCCTCACCCACAACTCCACCTACTTCCCACCCCTCTAAAATGCATACACAAACTATAGACATTCCCCAGTCGCATTTACTCACATCTCTTATACTCCAACCAGACCTTAAGCTAAATCTCATTTTTTCTGTCCTACCCTACTGTTCATTCCAATAAGCTCTCCTACCTTTTCATTTCCACACCAATCCAATAAGACCTTCAGTCTACTTTGTAGGTTTAACCATTATTATTTTTTTTTCTTACCTTCACATCATCCCCTGACTAACTACTCCATATTTCTAACGGATATTTTTTACTCTTGAATTTCACTCCTCATCCTCTTTCATTTTTCCTTCATTTTTACTCATTATCCCTCATAACTGCTGCCTTCCTTTCATCTTTCCAACACTTACCTCTACAGATAATTCACCATACCCACCCCAGTGATATCCTAAAGATTACACATCTCCAGCTGTTAGCAGTCGCTTGTCTCTCCTACTCTGCTGTTGTCTGTCTCTTTGAAATAAAGTATTATACCCACAACAATATAATCAACAAGCCTTCTCCTAGACCAAGGCTGTAACTCAAACACCCTTATACATACTCCTGTAGTTTTCACTTGAAAGAGTGTAAGAGCATCCATCATAACACAGGTCCTACAATCACTCAATAAAGTGAGATGTTTGCCACATCACAAAATGGCCATCTCTCAAAGCTGTATAAATTCCACCTATACACAGATATCCTTTAAAGTATAAGAAACAAACTTACTGATGCACATGCCTGGGTAGCCAACAGTCCTCGGATATACCGGTACCCTCTGAAATGTGGGTTAAACAAGAAATAAAAGATAATTAGATCATACCCCAGGCACATAACACCTTATGACTTGAAATAATTCATAAGAAAGGTGGTGGGATGACCATTATCTGCAAGATAGGTCTCATACAACCCTACCCCACATTTCAATGCTGAAATATTTATAGTGTCCTTACAAATTAATGTTCACAAAAGCCTTTGCATTATAGGAGTTTATTTCCCCATGGAAATAATATAGCTACTGCTGAAGAAATTCTCTCTCCTGGGCATCAAGCAATGTCTCACATGAGACAGTCATTTTAGGAGACCTGAACATTGTTTAACAAGCTATTCACAGCACCGGTCTTTCTAATAGCATTAATCTGTATGGTTTCACCCAGCTTATTTCAGCTCTCACAAGGTACAAAAAAAAAAACTCTGGTAGAGCCTCTACCTTTGCCAGGATTCCCTCTAATGACTCAAAGTCCTCTCTATAGGTGTCTTACCTAATATCTTAACTGATTACCTACCCATCTTTGCAATAAGGCATCCTAAACCTGATCACAAACAGCATAACCTCCCCTCCTTTAATAAGGACCAATCTATTGCAGCAATAAAGTCAGTCAACGGGCAAGCTCTTCAAACTTTTCCACTTGATGAAGCTGTAGCCCTGTTCAACTCAATTTTCTTTAGAATACTAAATGAACTAGCCCCAGTAAGAACCAAAAGAATTAAATAAAATCAAGAATACTGGCTTGCAAAAAGAACTAAATTGCTCATGAAAGAGACATGCATAGTCTGAAAAAAATGGAAGCAAGTTAAAACCACAGCTGTCTATCAATACTATAAATATCTCAGAAACTCCAATAACAATCAAATCGATATTA
Source organism: Protopterus annectens (assembly GCF_019279795.1). Classification (NCBI taxonomy): domain Eukaryota; kingdom Metazoa; phylum Chordata; order Ceratodontiformes; family Protopteridae; genus Protopterus; species Protopterus annectens. Next base: position 1,013,692,462 of record NC_056731.1, on the reverse strand, counting down.
CAATATTAATATACAGGCAGAAAATTCTTACAGCCTCAAAGCTTTGTGGACTGCTATTAACCAGCTGTTAATACCAACAAAACCTACATCTATGTCATGTAACCATACTGGCATAATAGCTAAAGAATTCAATACACATTTCATCCAAACAGTAACCTCTCTTATTGAAGCCTTGGCACAGACAAGCACATGTTCCTCTCCTCCCTTGTAAGGCCTCAAAAGACATGCACTCAAACCAGTCAATTTCTGCAATTTAAAAACTGTTCCTGACCTTAAAACCTCCCAGCTGTGTCCCTTAGAAAGTGCTCCAACCTTAGCTTTTCCTAGCTCTATCCTAATCAACTGCTTCATCACCATGTATCCCAACCCTATAGAAAATGAGCTACATTCATCCTCTCCATAAAGGTGGAAACTTAAATGAGATTTAAACTTCCGGCCTAAAGCCATACTGTCTCCTTTCTCAAATATTCTGGCAAAGTGTATCCAGTCTCAGCTCCTTGACATTCTTATGGACATCTGTCACCTTTCCCCTCCACAGCATGTTCTTCTTAGTTCTATAACATATGGTAAGCAACATCAACATTATGGGAACTCAGTCTCAGCACTTTTCTGAGCTGTATCCAAATCTTTTAACATGGTCTCCTACCAGAAATTGTTTCAAAAACTACCTTGAGTAGGTATACATAAAACTTCACTGTCTTGGCTCTCCAGCTACGTATCAAATAGACAACGGGCAGGATTCACGAAGGCTTGCATGGAGTGTAAGAGACGTGCAACACTCCATGCAAGCCTCGTGATCCAGGAACAGCCCTAAGCTCTGTGTAAGAGACCAGCTAAAACGTCTCTTACACGGACTGGGCGTGGACATACTAAATACCTCACTTGCATCTGAAAGGTATGCAAATGAGGTATATTAGCAATCCACGAAGTAGAAACCAGTCCGTGTAGGAGACGTTTTAGCTGCAGAAATGTATTCAGTTGACAACTGAGTACATTTCTGCAAATTCCACAACGGAGCCATGTCAGCTCCAAAAAAAGGTTGCATATGACTCAGGCAGCATGCCGATGGCCAAATATGTGGCCATTGGCAATACAACCTGATGCCAAAATGATAAAATTATATATATATTTTTTTCGGTGATCGCCGATGTTTAAACCCAGCGCAGCCCCGCGCAAATGGGCTGCACTGTATAAAAACATAAAAAGAAGGTTATAAACCCACAGTTGTGGGTTTCATGCAATACATGGAATGACAATGCAGGGACCAGCAGACCAAAACCAACATGGCCACCGTGTAGTGGTTGCTAAGGGGGGAAGCTGAGTCTAAGACATGTAACTAAGCATTAGTAGGCAATCTCATGTAAATGAGGGTATGGATACTGAATCTCACAGTCACATAGCAAATGAGCACAGTCTGAGTAGTGTAAGAGATACATAAGGGGAAGGAATAGAGTAGGAGATAGGTGACATCATAGGGGGTAATGGAAGAAAGAAATGCAGTTCATTGGAGGCCAGTGTAACATGACAGATGGCAGGCACAGATCATGGAAAGAGGTGTGCCACTAGATAAGTCATGGAAAGTCAAGAAATGGAAGGTGTACACTGTTACTTACACCAAAGTTTCTTGCTGAGCATGCATGCGCACGTGTGCATGCCATGAAGCGCAAGTAGGACAGTGTGCGCATGTGTAAGGCAGTCTGAGCATGTGGGAGCGTGTTAGGAGATGTTTAACACTGTTTGCGCTGGTGTGCGCGTGTGTAGGGCAGGCTGAGTATGTTAGAGGCTGTTGGCAGACGTGTAACAGTATTTGCGCAGGTGTACACGCGTTTTAACCGAATAAGTAGATTCTGAACCATGTAAGCACGTGTGCGCGCATGTAAGCCACTGTGAGTGTGTTTCAGATAGTATGCACATTGCCCCCCCCTGAGGAAACAGAGAGGAAAAAGGAAGCAACAGAATTAATAGGAAGCTAGCAAGGAAAACTGCTGAAGCTAGCAGGTGAAAACAATTAGAAGCAGGCAATTACACAGGCAGAATAGTAGCCCAGCCCAGCACTTAAAACTCTGCAAACAGTAGTGCAGGATGTTTCCATTAAGGGACACTGCAAGACAGGAGTAAGCTAATAGAAGTGAAAACTGAAAAAGCTGAACTCAGAGCAGAAATGTTAGGGGCTGCCCTAGCTGTCATAATGAGACATAGGCGACTTGCTGAGGGTGGTGACAATGCAGATGGTGCCAGACAACCCACAGTGAGGAGACGGAGAAGAGTGTACAGGCCCAGGGTCACCTACCATGGGTTACATGAGCTGGAGATAGTAGAGCGCTATAGAGTGGACAGAGAGCTCCTGCAGCAAATTGTTGAGCTGTGCAGGCCACGCCTCACACACAGAACCAACAGAGGGGAACCCATCCCAGTGGAAACCAAGGTATGTGTTGGCCTAAGAATACTAGCAACAGGTACCTTCCAGAGACCAACTGGTGATATGATGGGGATATCACAGGCATCAGCCTCCAGGGCACTACACCAGTTCCTGGATGCCATGTCAGCACATGTCGGTGATCATGGATATTTCCCCAATGCCCGTGAGGTATTGGCCAGCAATATGCGTCTCTTCCAGCAAATAGCGGAATACCCTGAGGTACTGGGTGCAATAGACTGCACGCACATACGCATCAAAGCACTAGCCGGTGAGCGGGGTAGGGCCTACATTAACCGCAAGGGCTTCCCCTCCATCAACTGCCAGGTCATGTGTGATGCCCAGGGCATAATAATGAATGTGTGTGCTGGCTGCCCTGGGAGTTATCACGATTCCCACATCTGGCATTTGACGCAGCTGTACCAGACATTTGCCAATGGGGACATCCCACACGGACATCTAGTGGGGGATGCAGGTTATGCACTGGAGCCGTGGCTGATGACACCCATCAGAAACGCACACACACCTGAACAGGAACACCATAATGAGTCACACGCATAAACACGTAATGTAATAGAGCATGTGTTTGGGCTGCTCAAGTCACGGTTCTGGTGTCTGGACACATCTGGTGGAGCCTTGCAGTACACACCAACTACATGTACCCAAATTGTCATGGTATGTGCTATGCTAAATAATATGATCCTGCGAAAACAGCTGCAGCAGGACCAGCATAGGGCCGGGCCAAACAGCCCCCCACCATTGCCAAGGCCATCACAGGCAGAGCGTGACTCGGAGGAGGAACAACCTGAGCCTGCCTCAGTAGGCAGAAGAAGGCGTGCCCAGTATGCCCTGGCCTTGGCAAAGAGGCAATGCATAGCACATACACTTGCTCAATAGGAACCCTGGGAATGATACCCTTCTCTGACTCACTCATATAGTAACAGGGATGCCTAACATGGCGCAACCTGCTCTCAAACATGTACAGGGAGTGTAGCATGTGCAACTGACAGAGGCAGCCCTGCAGTACCACCTGAGGCATGATTGCCATGTGTTAAGCAATGTAACACCATCTAGTATATGCAAACATGAAGACCCTGCCTAACATCTCACCCTCACCAAGCATGATGCCACACTATGAAGACAAGAAGATCAAGTACAATAATTGGCTGAAGTAATGCAGTCAGTCAAAGGGGAGCCAATGTGTTTCAGGCTGCGAAGATATGCGGAGCTTGACATGATGCACCATTTGCTAGGGGTGGTATACACCTATCATGCCATGCCCCATGGATACCAGCAAAGGCTGTCAGTACCCACAGCATGCCCTGAATAGGTAAGTCTCAAAACACAAACCCACCTTCATAAGTTCTACAAGGGATAGGAACCTAGATGTAATACTACCCTATGACAGATGTATAAACAGCAAGATGTGTGCAATGTAAACGCACACAGTAAGGAGAATGTAGATACCAGTCCTGTAATAGAGAACTGGGCAAAGCTCACATCAGCACCCTAACACTACCAGGTCACACCTCATACTGTGCTGTACAGCCGCAAAACATGGAACAAGCTACAAAAGGAGGGTGACTAGCAAGAAATGGCAAGGATATCCACACCCCCATGTTGGTACCACAACAAGAAGCAGCATGGAATAGCCATGGTCAATTACCAATGGCTAAAACTGCCTCGCAGTATATAGCCTGCTGCAGACTACTGTCCTAATACCAGGAACAGCACCTGGCCTATGTTGGAAGACATGAATATATCAAGCCTCCCAAACCACATTATATTGCTTGACTGAAAATACCCAGACAAACACCAGTAGCATTGAACTAGCACCAACACAGTAGGAGAAAATTATCCAGATTCCATAAACCAAAATGCCCAGGAACAATGTACTACTCCCACAAGAGGGGTAAGCATACTGGATGTGATAATCAGCAACATGTGTACTGGATGGCAAGATGAGAAGTGTACCCCTCACTGGTAAGACCAGACCATAGAGTAATCACACTGGATATACACACCCTGACCCCAGTCCCTGGCCAGAATACCACAGTGAAAAACATGTGTAAAGTATAGGTTGCAGCCCTCAAAACCGATGTTGAATACACAAAAGGCCCTGTGCAAGTGCAGAATATGGGACACACCACAGAACATGTTATACAGGCATTCCATGAACACAGCTAGGAATGCTTGGAGTATGCAATCACAAATAACAACAACACACAATGCCATACACGCAGGCATCTGGCATTCTGGCCTCTAGCCATTACCAAACCATGCAAGACAATGAGGAAGTTACCACATGATAGAGCAAACATAAAAAGGGAAGTAATCACTGGCCAGTAGTATGGCAACAACATATGTCCACACATACAATCCACTAAGTCCAGCCACAACAAGTATAATCTGTGAATCCAGAGGCAATGTGACACCAGTACCAAGTACACAGACAACCACAACACCCCCCCCCCAATAAATACAAACATATGTGATAGATGCATCCATGTATCCAAACCAGAGGTTGAGCTCCAACAACTCAGTACTGTCAACACTAATCAGGAGGAGAAGGTAACCACATACACCACAAACCCAGTCCCACATAGACCTACCACAACTGTAAACCAAACACATAAACACAGACAAATATTCCCGGAGGCCTTAATTACAAACACACCACACCAACAGAAGCCTCCAAAGTAGATCACAAGCAACCACAACCTTCAAACATAGCACATGCAATGAATAGTACGCAAAGCTGGTGTGCCAAGCAGTCACAGGCCCAAAGGAGAAACAACATGCCTGATACAGTCGTAATAGGTGTCTGTATAGGCAGACACACAGCTGTCCCACTCACCAGACTGAACAAGGGAAAGGGTAGAGTAAGCTGCTTGTAGGCTGCCACAAAATGCCACATAACACAAGTACGCAGGTCACCCCAAAGCAAGCAGAAATATGATGCACTCAATGTCCATGCTGGTGTGAATTACCTGAGATGTACCTCCCTGGTCAACATCAAATGAGACATGGATGGTCCCTCCGAGCATGTACCCCAGGCCAGGATGACACTGGCTGTGTGCAGCATCCAACCCTCACCAAGAATGATGCCACAGTACAAACACAGAATGCTCATGTTTAGCAGCTGGCACAGTTACAGCTGTCAGTCCAAGAGGGTCTAATGTGTGTCTGCTTGAGATGTCAAGCATGACAAGCCATGCTGCTGTTAGAGGGATGGCTGTCAGCTGTTACCCGTGTGCGTCTGGATACTGGATAAGGCCTTTGCCGCCTCCATCGAGCCGTATGTAGGCAAGGCCAAAAAGACTACCCACCACCCTAGAAAACATAAGTGGTAGGAAATATAAGGGTAATGCTGACCAATGCCAGATGTGTAAACTGCAATATGCATGCCCCTGAGGCACTTCCCAATATGGAGAACATTGATATCTGTCCAGTGACAGAAGCCTGCTGCAAGCCTAGTGATAGCACACCAGCACTACTAGGTTATACCACATATCATGTGTTATGGCCCCAACACCTGCACCAAGACATCAAAGTAGGGGGAGTATCCATATGCAGCACAGACACCCATATTGCCAGGTAACTGACAATGCACAAAGCAACGGACACCACCCATGTGCACATAACTGTAGTCAAAACTGCTGTACAGTCTGTAGCATGCGACAGACCACACTCTCACACACAAGAACTCCACCCAGACATCTGAAGACACTGGACAGTATGAATGTCCCACCAAATACCAGACAAGGTACACACAAAGTAGCACATAGGTGTCAAACCATTATGTATGCAAGGAGTAATCAGGGACCTAGGGACACAGGTCGACATTAATCTGTCATGTGACAGCCACAATGCCAATGTGGCTATGAAGACTGTTGATACTGGACACCGTATCATGAAAGGATTCACATCAACATCAACAGAGGTCACTGTGCCACTGTACTGTTCCCTTATCAGACCCATAATCTAGTACGATGACTCATATGGGATGTACCGTACGTGACACCTGTAGCGGTTCGGAAGACCTCATAGTTACCCCACCAACAGGATAAAGGGTGTGAAATATATGTCATATGCTGCCTGGCTGTAGACACCCCAGCTGACTGCAGTCACACACTGCCTACACAGATGCATTGTATGTCTGTTGTACAAGGCCATGTCCAACACAGGAGTAATGGACATGCTACACCACAGGAAATCAAAGCCATTGGAGCTGTGAGAGTCACAGATGTCAACCTCAACACATAATGAAATAAGATGTGCTGGAGGGACAGATACATAACCCATAGGCTCCCCACACCCAGAAACAGGATCCCAATCCATGGTAGGCAGAGCCCATCACTGACACCCCTCAACAGGAATATTGCCAAGTGGATGGATGACCGTACATGTATACTGGGGGTTCCCACTGTGTCATGACCAGACAGAGGTACAGTGAAGAACCTCATAAATGGCCATAATTGAACATAGCAAGGGGTGGCGAAAGACACATGCACTCCAGCTAGGCTTACTAATGGCCTAGGGTGTCTAGCCTACTATGAACCCATGAACCTATGAAAATACAAAATGTACAAGACACTAAGGATAATCACAAGGCTTACCCAACTGATTGTAGGAACCATGTTGGGCATCTGCAAGCACAAAGACCCTGATAGTGACCTAGTGTCACTTGTTAATTTCACTGGCATTAGAATGAGTTAATTATCATTATTTTTCATTTTCAGTGCAACTAAAATATTCAATATCATTATTTTCAAATTTCAATATTTTCAGTTGGATTTGATAATGTGATTTTGTATATAAGGGACATTGAATGTTTTAATTATGAATTTAATTAATTGGAACTGAACACATTTGCCTATTGGATATTTAGAGTCACATGGTCATTTTTGTATTGTTTTTAAGCAGTCCATTGTGATTCATTTGAGATTCTGATGAAGTTCAAGGTGGATTAAATTTGAATGAAACCCGTCATTTCACTTTTGACTCTTGCGTGTTTGTCCATCCTGGCATTTTCTGACTTATAGTTTTAAAGTTTTAGTGTTGCGTATTGTTTTAAGTTTGTACCTTTTGGCAGTTATGGCAGGAGAAGACTCGGAGCAAGAGAATTTACTAAATTTGTCGGTTTACCCAGTGCCTGAATCTGGTAACAATTTATATGAACTTGTTAGTTCAATTGTTAAAGAAGCGGTCACAGCTGCGTTCAAAAGACAGATGGTTGAAGGAGGAGCAACCTCTGTCAATCTTCACGTTAACAGCGGAGTCCGGGAAGTAATGGAGGAAATAACCTCGCTTCAGGCTCCAACGTGAATAGCGTTTGTAACCAGGTATTTGCTTCTAAAAACATTCCGGTTGCTGGTACGACTACATTGGGTTTAACCGAGTCCGTGTTGCAAGATAAACTCAAATCGGACAAAGTTGTTGAAAACATTTTTCGGAACTCTGAAAACCCGTTTAAATGGGATGAAGATCTTGGTAATTCCGAAAAAGTAAGTAACAACACTTGTCCGTTACTTGCTGACTCTATGAAAAGTTGTAAAAAGAATATTTTTCAACTTGAGAAATTTTGTTTGAAGTGTGTGTCGCTTCAAAACGAAATTTTTTATCTAGAGGAATGTGTTCGTTTGAAGTGTGTGCTGTTGGGTCTTAGATGGGCTAGGTTTCCAGACTGCGTGACGGAAGGAGACTGCCTATATCAATGGTTAGTCGAAATTTTCAACAATGCTGGCGTGGACTTTATGAAAGCACTAATTGAACATTATAGAGCTGAATTATTGGTATTAAAACAGCAGGTTGAAAGTTTGGACAATGACATTCGTGGTTGTAGTGCTTTCAATGACTGTTCTATTCTTTATTTTGGCATTAATGCCAAATTGGATAGGCATCGAGCATCCATTATCAACAGAAAGCGTAAAAAAATTAGGAGAGACACTTTAGCATATAATAACAACCTGGCATATCCCTTAAAACAAAAAAAGGGTAATGTCAGAGATACAGCGACAGTCTCTTCATCTGTTTCTGTTGTACATGATGTTAATGATAATTTGACTAACACGGTAAATGGACCAGTGAATAATGTTGGTGAATTTAACAATAATAATGATAACAGTAGTGGGCAAAACAAGTCAACAGAGATAGTTAGTGGCAAAACGTCTTTTGCACAGGTCGTCTCTGTTTCTAGTAGTTCTACTAGTAACAATTTGGTCAACAAACAAGGTCCTTTTTTAACCGACAAGGTCGGAAATATCAAAACGCCAAGGTGGTCAGGGAGGGTACAAACGAGAAACAAAGGCAAGGGCAAGAACCGGAAAAAGAATTAAATGTTACCATTTTAAATCTAACTGGTGAAGTATTACCTTCTGGGTTAGATCTGGTTCTTAGCAAAGGTTTCTCGTTTGTCCCTTCAAATAAAGTTAATGTTAGTCGACTTATTGTTGACTTCAAGCTTTATTTACGCAAGTTGAATTTAAAATTTATATTTGATGGTATTACCAGAAATTATGTAGATAATTACATGAAAAAGAGCATTTATAATCCTTTATTAAATTCAACATTAGCGGTATTTGGTAAACTCTGTGAATGTGACTTCAGAAAGTTAGACAGACAGACACCAAATTTTAAGTCTAACTTGACTGATTCTGAGTTGTTTGCTTTAGATCAAGTGGTTAAACAAAAAGAGTGGCGTGTCATGAAGGTCGACAAGGGGGGTGCTATAGTTATTATGAAAAATATAGATTACAGCAATAGTATGAAAGCCATGTTAAGTGATCTGAATAATTATAAGATGGTAACCAAAGAAGTTATTGTCAGGAGCTTTCATCATGTGGACATTTCCTTGTTCGACCTACTTACACAAGGTGAAATAGATAGAGAAAGTTATGATTTTTTGTCTGTAGAATTTCCAAAGTTAGCTACAATTTTTGGAATACCCAAACTGCACAAAGGGGGTGATGTTATACCGTTTCGGCCCATAGTTGCAGCAGGATTTTCCAAAACTGAATGTATATCCATTTGGTTGGACAAACACCTAAATCCTATTGTTCAAAAAACTAGATCATTTCTAAGAGACTCATGGCATTTGTTGGAAATGTTAAGTACATTACATTTAGATGGTACTAAATTTTACTTTGCGTCTTTGGACGTGAAGTCCTTATATACCAGTATTGACTAGGATATTGGCATTGAATACTTAAGGGAATTCTTAAGTAATCATACCAGCTTAAGTAATAGCTTGACTAATACCATCTGTACTTTGATGAACATTATTTTAGAAAACAACTATTTCATGTTTGAAAATTCTTATTTTCAACAAATTTCTGGGATTGCTATGGGCTCTAGGGTGGCTCCAAGTTTCGCCAATATTGTTATGGCCATGTGGGAAATTAAATTTCTATATTCAAATACACTAGCCAATAACATTATTTTCTACAAGAGATATATAGATGATTTGATTTTTTTGTGGAAAGGCGATTTTGACTCATTTATTGAACTAGTGGACTATTTAAACAACTCGACTGGTTTTCTTAAGTTTACTATAGGACATTTTGGTGAAGAAATTGACTTTCTCGATATTCATCTAAGTGTTAGTCATGAGGGATCTAATTTTGTAAGTAACATTTATAGAAAATCAACTTTTGTGAACCAATACTTACATTATGAGAGTTTACATCCAGAATTTATTAAACGTGGCGTTGTAAAGGGACAATTTATAAGGTTGAGTAGGCTTACTAGTGAGGACGACCAATTTGTCAAGGAAGCGCTAACACTAAATCAATTTTTCATTGAAAGAGGCTATTGTACTAATGTGTTAGAAGACATTTTTAGAGAGGTTGTAGTCCTAAGAAAAGATAAGGCTAGGCCTATTCTTTTTCCTAAACATATAGGAAATGATGTCTTAGCCATTTCAAGTGAAGTAGCCATTACTGACAATAATAATATTTTTTGTCGAGATTATAAGTTGGCTTTTTCTATACCTATTGTAAATGAAATGTTGAGTATTAAACACATCATTATGAATAACTGGAAAGTCATTTTGGGTAACAGTGACTTGTGTTCTATTGTGGGTAAATTTCCATTGTTTACTTACAAAAAAGTGGTTAGTATCAAAAGTTTGTTGGAGGTTAAAAGTTATGTCAAGTACGATGGTTCTAATTTTGGTACATTTCCTTGTAACCATTGCAGACAATGCAGATATATTTCGGGAACTAACACTATTTTTCTTAAACATCTACATAAGAGCATTCAATGCAATGGTTATTACACATGTAAGACACAAAATGTTGTATATATAGCAATTTGTGATACATGTGAACATTTTTATGTAGGAAAAACTATTAGGAACCTCAACAAACGTATTTATGAACATATTACAGCTATTAAGAAAAATTACTTTTCCAACGCTCTAGCCAGGCATGCAGCATCTTGCACTGATTTTAAGAAATTTAGATTTTCTGTATTAGGCAAAGTAAATGATGAATTGTTTTCTGGTAATTATAAAACAAAGTTAGAGTGTAAGGAACCTCTTTGGCAGATTTCACTTAGAGCTGATGAGATTCCTGGTTTAAACGATGTGATCAATATAAAATGTTTTCTGCAAGCACAAAGACCCTGATAGTGACCTAGTGTCACTTGTTAATTTCACTGGCATTAGAATGAGTTAATTATCATTATTTTTCATTTTCAGTGCAACTAAAATATACAATATCATTATTTTCAAATTTCAATATTTTTCAGTTGGATTTGATAATGTGATTTTGTATATAAGGGACATTGAATGTTTTAATTATGAATTTAATTAATTGGAACTGAACACATTTGCCTATTGGATATTTAGAGTCACATGGTCATTTTTGTATTGTTTTTAAGCAGTCCATTGTGATTCATTTGAGATTCTGATGAAGTTCAAGGTGGATTAAATTTGAACAAAACGCGTCATTTCACTTTTGACTCTTGCGTGTTTGTCTATCCTGGCATTTTCTGACTTATAGTTTTAAAGACCTCATAGTTACCCCACCAACAGGATAAAGGGTGTGAAATATATGTCATATGCTGCCTGGCTGTAGACACCCCAGCTGACTGCAGTCACACACTGCCTACACAGAGGCATTGTATGTCTGTTGTACAAGGCCATGTCCAACACAGGAGTAATGGACATGCTACACCACAGGAAATCAAAGCCATTGGAGCTGTGAGAGTCACAGATGTCAACCTCAACACATAATGAAATAAGATGTGCTGGAGGGACAGATACATAACCCATAGGCTCCCAACACCCAGAAACAGGATCCCAATCCATGGTAGGCAGAGCCCATCACTGACACCCCTCAACATGAATATTGCCAAGTGGATGGATGACCGTACATGTATACTGGGGGTTCCCACTGTGTCATGACCAGACAGAGGTACAGTGAAGAACCTCATAAATGGCCATAATTGAACATAGCAAGGGGTGGCGAAAGACACATGCACTCCAGCTAGGCTTACTAATGGCCTAGGGTGTCTAGCCTACTATGAACCCATGAAACTATGAAGATACAAAATGTACAAGACACTAAGGATAATCACAAGGCTTACCCAACTGATGGTAGGAACCATGTTGGGGCATCCACAGACATGCTCCGAATCACACAGATATTACAAACAACATACCAAACACACACACATATTGCTAACATACAACCTGTCAGGTGCAGTGCAAACACCCCCCCCCCCGAGTGCAAAATACCTATCCCAGCAGATGGTCCCCTGACATTGCAGATTCTGAGGTAACAGCCATCATCTGCAAAGCAGAACACACAGCAGCAAAGGTATGTGATGGTGTCCTGTGCTGAGTCCAACATGGACCCCAAGAATAATGGAATGCCAAATCACACTACTGGCCAATGTCAGCCTTACCACAGGATATGTACCCAAAGAGCAGTGTACAACAACAGTGGTCCATCACAACAAAGGTGTTGCCTGAATGGATACTCCAAACTACCACCCCAGGATCCTGACAAGCTTGTTCTGCACAGCTATGGAAAGGATCAGTATGTACCGCAGACAGAAGGCTAATGTGGACCTACTGATACTGGACCCTACACACTGTGGCTGTTGTAACTGCAGAACCGGCCCCTAAACATGTCTGACCCATTTGAAGCAGTCATTAAGGTCATTGATGAGGGCTATGTGGTCCACACAGCGTAGCTGGACCGTGCACATGCTTCTAGACAATAGCGTACGTGTTCAGTATGGATATGTTCACCAGCTTAAATATACAACCCTATGTTAGTAGAGGGGTTGCAAAGCAGACCAAGGACAGAACTGACATGGTCAGACATGCCGCATCCATGTCAGACTACAAAGCGGATATAAGTGGCATCCCACAAGGCCTGGTCTTGGCCCCCCCACCCCCATTCTGTATACATGTCCCATAGGTATAGGCCAACATGGAAGGACTGTGACTGAGCATGTATGCAGAGGAGTAGAAACAGCCCACCATATCTGACCCCCAGCTGACACAAGCAGTCCACAAAAGGGCCACCTACAAACAGACAACTGTAGCCATAGCCATGTCAGCAAGCTAATTGCAGAACTGTGTATAGACAACCACCATGGATATACAGTAAGTGCCCACAAATTACCACACAGGTGTTAACTCATGAGGTACCTAACATGTAATGTGAGACCTGGGTACAAAAGGTGATAAATATCCTGCACTGGACAAACATGTGGCTGTAGTGTTCGTAGAAACATGTACCATATAACCACCCAAACATGAAGGCTGGCAGATGTAGATAAGGGGAACTCACTGTGGCTCTGCAGCCATCCTCCATCAGCATCACAACTGACTACAATAGCCCCTGTGGGATATACTGCAGCAGACACCTCCATCAACTGTAAAGTCCACAACAGTACCCCACCAGGGGTAGCAAAGAGCATGAACAGATGCCATGTGTTGCCTGAGTAAACAAACTGCAGCCCCACACACCGCCATCCTTCCCAGCTACAGGAAAGCTGTGCCTGATGTATGAAGCCATGTCCAACCTGGAATGAATGAACATGTTGCACCTTGTACAATCTGAATGGCAGTGAGCTATGCACATGAGAGACCTGAACACCAGCACTGACATACATAGGACAAGCTGTACAGAATGATCCATAACACAGAAAGCACCCCCACACTTCAGTAAACTCCTGGTACAGGTCAGCCAGAGAGCCACATATCGACAACCCTCAAGAGGCATCCTGATGAGTGTATGGAAGATGGTAGGCTACCCTGGGTACCACTGTTATGTCAGAGGTAGACGGAGGCACAGTATACTAACCATGACATATGTCATGGCAAACTCCAGTTACAATGTGTGTCGAAGGACAAACACACCCTGTGACTAGCATCAGAAATGGCCTACGGAACATCGCTAGTGTTTGCCGATGTCCACCCATGTTGTGGAATACACTAGCAATGTTGGACGAGCCTGGTGTAGGTAGTCCATATCTGAACATATTGCAACATGGTCATATGTGCACAGCTGGCCCCTACACAGTCTGTTGTGCTCACTATGAAGATGTCAAGCAGTCATAGGACTAAAGCCCAGGATACTGTCCACCACAGTCAAAGTACCGAACCAGTGCACTATATGGTACTACAGTGTTAGGTCATTATGAAAGTATGTTGAGAACTGTCTGCAAAGTATCCCATGCAATTCCTGCAGGCACAGTATAATCCCTGTTGTGGCAGACACAAAGCAGTTGGCCAGTTAGTACACAACATGACACCCAACACACAATCATAAACGTGCGATATTGTTGAAGTTCACACACACCCAAATATGTGGTGGACTTCAGAGTGCAACATATGGAAAGCTCACACTGGGCATGGTCGCACACTTTGATAAATGAGGCATATGTCAGACAACATGCCATGGAAAGGCTGAACTGGGCATGCTCACACACGTAGGCCATATCTCCGTTTAGCAGTTGGCCACACATATCTGGTATTTGTACGTGTCAGTCCAGGAACCAACCACAACACAGCAATCAGCCCAATGCACACAGTGAATGACCACAGAGACATAAGTGATATAGTGGATCGCCATCATATGCAAACATCTGCCACAGATACACAAGTTGGTCATAGGAACAGGGAATGCTATGGCAATAAAGACCTGCAAACAGTAGAACAGCACAACAAATATTGTGCATCCGACAATTGAACATATGGGTGTAGAGGTCAATACTAGGCTTCTTGCCCCAGGGAATGACAGCTCAGCCAGAGTGTGCTTGGCATCTGCATCCCCAGGATAGTAGGCTACTGTGCCACTGTAAAGTAGGTCACAGAAGGCAACATGTGAGGCTAGTGAGCTGTGCCTCTGTCAAGAAGGGGCACCGTGGAGGTCTCAGGGATTGAATGTGCTAAGCCACAGCCATGTTGTTGGTGTGTGCTGTGAGAGGGTTGCTGAGGATCTCTGACAATAGGTGTCCATCAATAACAGACTGAGGGGAGCCCTATCTGCATTCTCTGGACGATTCCACTGTCAACACTGTGTTGTAATGAGTATGTGTGAATGAAGTGCCATGCTGGAACTGTCCACAGATGTCCTCCTTCTGTGGGCTACAGCTCTGCAATTTATTAGGTCACTCTGTCTGTTGAACGGCGCATATATGGCTGGTGTACGGCTGACAGGTGTCTTGTTGTGGAGCAGTCATGGGTATATGTGGGATAGCATGACTAATGCAAACTGTAAACATGCTCATAGGATGCAATTGTCAAGGATTATGCTGAGTGGCCAGTATAGTCCTCCAGCATGGGTCCTCTGAAGTCATCCACCCCAGTCTACACAAGTGTAGAGTCTTCTTGTGCTAAACACAGTTTGTGTGCAGTGACAACCTTGCCTGGGGGTGGAGATGAGATATGGATGTCCAGAGAAAGGTGGGTATGGTCAGATATCAACAATGCTGGTCTACTTCTGGTGTGGAACAGTGAGTACCCACGTTGCAGATGGACAGGTGCAATATGTATTCATCCATGTGGCTGTGGTGTGTGGTTCTGCCATAGCACATGGACCCACAAATTGTAGTGGCTGTAGGGTAAAGTGGTAGAGGCCTGAGTAGTTCTCACACACAATATGCCTGTACCTGATGTTAACAACTGGAATGGTGTATGTGAATACCTGCATATCCTGGCACTGTTCCCAGGGAAGCTAAGTGTGTGTCCTGGATGTGGGTGTGGTGTTCTGGACTGGTTGTGTTGTGTGTTACAGGTCCTGTGGTCCCAAAGCATGGCATAGAACATAACCTGCCAGTGCAATGTGCATATCTGACCCTGACGTAGGTGGCTGAAAATGCATGTATATGCTATCCCCCACCTGACAGGTAGTACTACATCTACATACCTCTGTAGAAATAAAGATGTCAGCACCCTAGAAATACTACAGGTGCAGAACAGATACCCCATCATTCGGATAGTGCGCTCTGCTAATGCGTCTCCCTCAAGTGTCATAATATAGTTAGATAGGGGTTTGAATCCTGCAAATGCTCAGTGCGTGTGGGTGAGAGGGGTTTGTGTGTGTGAGAGGGAAATGTCCCTTTTGGCAACTGGGAAAACACACTACAGGATGCACACTCCCCTTTCTAAACACAGATGATGTCAGCACCCTATAAGTACAGCGGGAGAAGGAAAGCCTCCCAGTAATGCGAATAGCGCGCTCTGCTAATGCGTCCGTCTCGAGAGTCATAACATAGTTAGGTAGTGGTTTGAATCCTGCAAGTATGTGTGTTTGAATGAGGGGGATTAGTGTGTGTGTGCAAATATGTGGAGGGAAATGTCCCTTTTGGCAACTGGGAGAACACACTACAGGATGCACACTCCCCTTTCTAAACACAGATGATGTCAACACCCTATAAGTACAGCAGGAGAAGGGAAGCCTCCCAGTAATGTGAATAGCGCACTCTGCTAATGTGTCTCTCCCAAGTATCGTAATGTAGTTTAGATAGGAGTTTGAAACCTGTAAATGGCATGTGTGTTTGGATGTGGGGAGTTTGTGTGTGTGCAATTCCATATGAAAAACATGTTAGTTTTGGCAATCAGGAGATCACACTACCTGATGCACATTACCCTTTCAAAATACTGATGTTGTCAGCACCCTATAAGTACAGCCAGAGAAGAGGAACTATCTAGTAAACCGAATAGTGCGCTTTGCTAATGCATCTTTCTCACGTGTCGTGACTAACTTAGTTAGGTAGGGGAATGAATCCGGCAAGTGTGCATGTGTGTGGGGGTAGTAGGGTGTGTGTAAATGCAAGTGTGAGAGAACAGATCCTTTTGGCAAATACTACAATACACCAGATGCTGCATACTCCCCCAGTAAAGACAGGGGATGTCACCACACTATCAGCACAGCCAAACAGGGCTAGTTGGCTAGCAATGCCAATAGTGTGCTCTGCTACTGTGTCTATTACCATTGTCAGAGTACAGATAGATATGTTTTGGTAACCCACAACTGTCACGTGTGGTTGTGTCACACAGTATGACCTTGTGTGGGTGTTTGTACATAACAATGCATGCCATTGCCTAAACCAGCAATGGCATTGCACATGATGTATGTGTGTGACACATACACATAAATACCTGTGACCTGCAGTAGTTACCATGTCTGACACATGCCTCGAGTGGATAAATGGTATTTGCAATGTATACCAATATGACTGTGTCTTACTGTGCAGGGTCCACACGTGGTATGTCTCTATACAGTGTGGTTGTCTATGGTGAAAGACCTACAGCAGGGGATACACATCTGGTCTGGGCCATATAGTCTACATGTAGTCGATGTACAGGTGCTGCATGTTCCCACCTGTTGTGGTAGTGGTAACATGTCATTCCACTGCAATTCAGTGACCACATGCTGTGAACCCTTCAACTTGTGTGTTGTAGCTACAGTAATGCTCACACACAATGTTTGGCTGGATGCAGTCCGGCCATATAAACACAGTTCTTGAGACTGTCATATTGCCAGTGTTGTTATGGAGGATAGGTGGTCTTCCTGTGTATGGGAGGGTTGTGTGCCAGGCTATGAACCAGATGGCAGTCCGACACACTGTTAGCTGCACATGAGTAGGCCCTGATGGTTTGTGCTGTGCCAACAACCTGGAGGTGTGTGTATCTGTGTTACCTTGGGATACCACCCCCCTATCCATGTGTGTTACATGTGTAGGGGATGACAGGCATGGTATGGGGCATAACCTGTCAGTGATGGGTAACACCTGTGAGCCATGAATCATGAATCTGGTACTGCACAGACATTGTAGTTCACCATGCTGAGGGCAGTGTCTAATGCATGCATCTTCCGGTGTACACTGCTGTTGTTGTGTAGCAGCACTATTAGTGTCCTAACCTGTGTGATACCCACTGAGGTGGCTATGCAAACCATGTCCTGCAGCATAAGGCAGTATGTGTGTACCAAGGAGCTTTGCCATTATACATCTGGCCATGGGTGTCATGTGCAAGATGACCCTTGCACATCATTGTGGCTTCCCTAGCATGTAAGCACACGTTGACAGCCAGTGGATACCCTATGAATGACAGTGGAGACTGAGCATAATGTAGACATACAACACCCTTCCCACATATAGTGGTAGAATACCTGGTGAGGGTATGTTGGCAACCAACAAGAGGCTCATACTGGCCTGTGCCACATGCTGAGAGATCCATTCTATGTTCCCTATCATGCAGTCCAGGGAGGTATGTCTCAGGCAGCCATACTGGCATGGTCAATGAGTGAGTCATATGTGTCCATGCCTCTGAATGACCTGTATGCATGTGTGCTGTGGTGGACCATAGTGCCCCTGAGGCATATCACTGTGACCTTCACCAGATACAGCCTGTTGAGCGGGACCCCAGTGCAGCACACAAGACAGGTACCTGACATGTCTGTAGCAGGTTTGTTGTGTAGCCCTACAGGCTGTGAGTGTGTGGCACAGGGGATGTGCGTGCCATGTGTGGCATGAGCTGTGTTCCAACAGAACATATGCCTGTGTGCCAGCTGCAGAGGTGTGTGATGCCCAGGCAGGCTGCTATTCTGAGTCCCCATGTATGCCCCAGTGTGTTCAGCATGCTGTCAGAGCATGTCAATGTCTGACTTGTTTTGTAGTCACTGTAATTTATTTTATTTATTTATTTATTTATCCTACATTTGTTGACTGGGATAGTCCAACTGGATGCATGTCCATTTCCAGGGGAGGCCCGTGGAGACAAGCTACGAGGGTAGCAGATACAGCATTACATAATACTAGCATTACATATTACAAACAGATTATTTACAGAGATTACATAAGTAAGCAAGTCAAACATGTTCCACAGGTTAATGTTAGTCCTGAGCACAAGTCAGGATTAAATTAAATTACACAGTAAAGTGGTTCACAGATTTTACACATTCAAGTTAGCCAGGCTTGATACATTGACATAGCCAGTTAAGTGACAAATGTTGTTTGAGTCTACTGTTAAATTGACCTAAGGTGGACAGTAGGGTAATATCAGCTGGAAGTGAGTTCCAGGATCTACTTACACGGTTTGCAAAGAGAGAATCACCGGCTGTGTTATTAAACTTGTTAGTCCGAAGTAGTAATTTGTTAGAGGATCGAAGCGGTCTAGGATTGTTATAGGGGGTGATAATATTTGAAGCGCAGGAGTATTGTCTGGATTATAGAGGATTTTATAGGCCATAATCAGTTGGTTATACTGTATTAGGCTGGGTATTGCAAGCCAACCAAGCTGATTTAGATTGATGCAATGATGTGTCCTAAAAGGTAGCCCACTGGCAAACCTGGCAATGTGGTTGTAGCAAATTGAGTGTTTGTTAAGGACAGTCTTGTTCATAGTCGAGAGTAGAGGGGATGCATACAGAAGGGTTGAAACAAGGTGTGAGCAAGCTATGGCACCTTTAGCTGGAGGGGCTAGGAAGGCTTTAATTCTGTAAAGTGACTCTAGTTTTCTATTGATGGCTTTGATAATCTGGTTAACATGTAGGTCACATTTGAGATTATTGTCTATGATGACACCTAATAGTTTAGGAGATGGGTCAGGGGAGATTATTGTGCCATCAGTTGATGTTATGGTAATGGTGAAAGCGGTAGACCTACGTGTTGGTGAAATAACAGCAGTTTAGTTTATTTGGGATTTAGGATCAGACGATGTTCAGAAAGCCAGTTTTCTATTATATTAAAGGTGGTCTGGGTAGCTGGCCATAACTCTACTGGAGATGTGGCTGAGCAGATCAGAGTAGAGTCTTCAGCATATTGGATACAGCTGACTTTTGGGATGACAGTATAAAGGTCATTAATGAAGATGGAGAACAGCAAGAGCCCTAGTATAGAGCCTTGTGGTACTCTGAGGGTGTTAGGTAGAAGGTTAGAGAGTTTGTTCTGCCAGAGGCCAGCCTGCTGTCGACCATGCAGGTAGGATTGAAACCATTGGAAGGCTCCAGTATCTAGACAGTGTTTGCAGGGTGTGGAGTACAAGTTGGTGATCAACCATATCGTATGCCTTGGAAAGATCCAAAAAGAGGGCTGAGGATATATAATTAGTGTTGCAAGTATAGTTTATGGTGTTAGTAAAGGCTAGGAGGCCTGAAGTAGTGCTATGATGAGGACGTAAGCCATGCTGAGTGTCTGCCATAATGCGATTTTGGATTAGGTGGTGCATGAATTGTCTATGACGAAAGTTTCCATAATCTTTGCAAATGGAGAGAGTATAGCTATTGGCCTATAATTGGGGAATTCAGTAGAGCTGCCTCCTTTGTGAAGTGGGATTACATATGACATTTTCCAGATGGTGGGAAAGTTAGATTCTACCATGGTTCCTTTGATTACCTTTGAGACGGGGTAAGATATAGCATCATCTGGTTTTGATAGGTACTCGGCAGGGAGTTGATCAGCAGAAAGTGTAGTGGGTTTCACTGTTTAAATCAAGGTATGGAGAAGTGAAGTGAAGTGGCGACTGGTTGGCAGCTGAACGCAAGTAGTTTTCTAGGGGTGCTACTTTCAGGACCAGGGGAGCTAGGAGGTAGATGGCTAGCTAGGGCCTGAAATGTCTCAGTAAAGAACTGGTCAAAACTATCAGGAACATCTTTAGGGGTATTATCAATAGTAGCAGCAGGGATTGGGGTTGACATTTGTCCAGGATGTAGTGTATATATGACATGCCACCTGACAGGGTATGGCATTACTGGGTTCAGCGAGACCAGTCCCCAGATTGGCTGTGTGGTGGCATCCCGCACATGTGTTGTACATTCCTGGCCAAGGGTGATGGCTGACTGCATACATGTGGCAGCTGTGACATTGACACATGACTCACATAAACCACAACTGGACCATAGAGGCGATTCACAGGTTACCTTTGCACATGCTACCCTAGTAGTGTGATTGCCATGGTGAGTACCAACACATAGGACCAATGGGGAACAACATACTGAAGGTGTGTATGTGTGGGTGTACCGCTACTGTTTCATTGCACTGACATATATGACTGCACACGTGGGAAAATGCCAGGTAAGACGTGTGCAATGTGTCACAGGCAACGTACATGCGTACAGGACAGACAGTGACATTCTGTCATGTGTAAAGTTGACATACGTATCGTACGCTATGCAGATGTCACTAGAAGTCTACAGAAGCACTGTAACTCTGCATTGCAGGTGTAAGCAGTGTTCCAGGGAACCCCAAGCGAAAATGCATGCAAACAAAGCTACAGTAAACAGGGCTGGAAGTAGTGCATTATACAACAAAGAAGGGGTAACAATAATAGTAAGTAACAATGCAAATATGTAGGCACTATCAACATGCACCCAGGAATACACAGCGCAGATGCCCATGGTAGAACTGATATTATGTCATACTTATTTGTGATTTGGATTACATTGGTACTGCACACATATCTACATGCGCGAACATCCACATGGCATTGTCGTTGCAGGCAACTTGACACCATTACTGTACATGTCCACCATTGCATATCACTACTTGCATTAGCTTTCCCCCTGTGCTACCCATGTATGCGGCTATCTGTTGACAACCTTACAACCGGTATGCAATTATGTGCAGCTGTTATACTTTGGTATGTACTATGGGTGCAGATAACAATTCAGGATATTCATACAGTTACTGCAGCAGGCATGCTGGGATAAACACACAGTCATAGCAGCACACTGTACTGTTACCAACATGATACTACTAATACACTTCTATGTAGTCACCCTGTGCATCAGCAATGTGTTTACCTGTTCTCGCAATGATGTTGGAGATTGCAGGAGGTGGCACAGTGTCATCATATGCACAGGGTGTGGATTAGGTATGCCTGAGTCAGCCACTGATACCACCAATTGATATGTGTGTGTGTATGTGTGTTGGAGAGGGGAAGCAGTACAGGGTGGGGCAGTGTTGGTGCAGTGTGTGCATGTATGTGGTCACCCTAGGTGTTAACATTTCGCATGTGTGTATGCATGCACACAGTTCCACCTCATGGCTGCCATATACAGGGATTTGTGGACAGCCACAGACTGCACCTGGCAGGCCATACAGATCAGTGTCTGTGTGCACGGACACTGTACCTGTGCCTGGCAGGGGTTCTACGGACCGTATCCAGTACTAAGCCAGACTGGGTACTGTCATCAGAAGTGGGAGTGTGTTGACTGGACACAAGTCCCTGTTGGGACTGTCCAGAGCCATGTGCACGTGGTCTCCTGGGGCGTTCCGATGACAGCACAGACCCAGCATTGCTGGGGCTGCTGCTGGCACTATGGGGGCGTGCGCAAGCCTGTTGTCATCCGTGCCGACTGCCAGCTGCTGCTGCTGCCGGCATACGGCCACGTCGACGCCGCAAACGCCCACCTTGCCCTGGCTCATGGACATCTGGTTGTGGAACTGCTGTAATATGTCCCCACAATATCTGTCTATGACATCGGTGAAGTTACGGATAGCATCCGCAATGTCACGCATACTGTCTGTCATGGCTGTGCGACATGCTCTCAGCTCCCTCAGACCCTGTCTGGTGTACCTTTCCATGCGTGACTGTGCCTGCATGACAGTCTGAAACATAGCTGAGGTTGACAGACCTCTTTGGGCACGTCGGCCAGCGGCAGTACGCCCACGGATGCTCCCACGAGAACCCATGGGCAACTGTCTGTGTGGTACCATTGGAGGACCCTGCCCATGGCTGCTGTGTGGGGATGCATGTGCCACAGGTACCACATTACCCTGGTCTATGCCCACTGTATCCTGTCCATCACCTAGGGACAATGGTGACAAAGGATGTACAGGCAGGATGACTGTGCGCAATGATGGGGTTGACAGCTGTGTACTGTCAATTGGCTGACCAATGGCAGACCCTAACACATCTTCCTGTACCATTACACAAATATCATCATTACCAGTAGCCATAGCACAGGATTCAGGTTCCCTGCTGCAGGTCACCAGAGCAGCCCCAGACCCTGTGGGAGGAAGACAGGAAACACAATTTACAGTCTCCAGACATTGTTACCAGTGAAGCATTTATACACACATGCACACATGCACACATGGACACATGCACACATGCACACATGTACACAGGCACACATGCACACATGGACACAGACACACATGCAGACATGCACACCTGGACACATGCACACAGGCACACATGCAGACATGCACACATGCACACAGGCACACATGCACACATGCAGACATGCACACGTGGACACATGCACACGTGGACACATGCACATATGCACACGTGGACACATGCACACATGGACACATGCACACATGCACACATGCACAAGTGGTCACATGCACACATGGGCACATGCACACATGCACACATGCACACGTGGTCACATGTACACATGTGCACATGCACACATGCACACATGCACACGTGGACACAGGCACACATGCACACATGCACATGTGGACACAGGCACACATGCACACATGCACACATGGGCACAGGCACACCTGCACACATGCACACCCCGCAGTATACACACAGAGCACTACTGAGTTACACTACTGTTACTAGCATTATCAGGACTATTATAGGTTATGTTAAACACACTCACCAGCATGGATGGCCTGCCTTGCTGTAACCCTGGAGGGACCTGCAGAAATGATGAGATTAATGTCAGTGGGCACAACTGTGCCATTGATATTGCATATGATACAGAGTACAGAACAGTCAAGTGTACATATGGCATATTACCTGCACGCTCCATGTCGTGCTGCTGTGTGGAACCAGCTTCCATCATAATGCAAGTGTACTGCTGTTGGTGTTCCGGGGCTGGAGCCACAACACTTAGGAGTAGCCCCTCCAGTCTGGCGAGGGGGGGTGTGTGTGGCCACCCCACCTCCTGTGGCGACCTGTTGCCTGTGGATATCTGATGCACACTGACGGACACTTCGGATTAAATCACTGCAGTGATGTCGTACCTGCTCATATGTCCTGTTATGCGTGCCAATATCATTTACCCTAAGGACAAGGTCTTGCCACAGTGCAGCCCTCTCCTGCTGATTCTGACTGGTGCGGGAAAACAGGATGTCATACTCCAGCACCAGGCTCTGGTGGATCTCCTCATCTTCCACCACAGAGTAGGTGGGGTTACGCTGACGCGCCATCTCCCTGGAAGAGAACACAAACAGGATATCAGCAGACCATGTCAGCAATATATGGCACACATACTATACATGATACTCATGTGTAGTGATATACTACTACTCCCATATGTTGCATGTGTGTGTGTCGTGGTGGATACACAGGTACATGGCCAGATATCAGTGCTCAGCCAACACCTGTGCAACAATACGTGCCACATTCCACACATCATAGTAGCATGCCCCATCGGTCAGCACACACTGACAGGTAAAATGCACAACCTCACTCTGGGGGTTCATCCCAAGGTACTGTATGTGGGACACCGTCCACTACTGTGATGTGGACAGAAGTTACTCGGCCTGGATATACATATCCCAACACCACCACCAACACAGTAGACTACTTTGATATGTATGTGATTAGACAGTTATTCACTTGCTGGGACTGAGATGGTATCCATGCAGCACACTGGGCCAGTGGAAGCCACAAGCCACACTGCTGACCCCTTTGCAAATGCTTACCACGGACATGCCACAGATTGCATGGAACTTGCACACACATTTCTAACCCAAACCCTATGCACAAAGGTTAGGCATCCTGTCCGGTGGACCCCAGACAGAGGCAGATTGTATAACAATAGCAGGAGGCTACTGCAGGACAGAGCACATTCACATTAAGGGAAGGCATCTGTGGTCAGCACTGGTACTACGCTACGGTCTGTCATAACAATGGCCACGGCTTACTCTGGGAGGGAAATGGACACAAACACTATGGATGACCACAAGGCCTTCTTCAGTTATGTTACACATATGGACCACATGCCTCAGATATGCTCTGTGTTAATACACACCTACTAAACATTCACCAAACACACAGATAATGGCAACAATCTTGCACACATGTTCGGTGCACGTATCCCCCCTCCTTCTCTCCCAACAGTTGAAATATTTATCACAGCTGGATGTAACCTCCCTATCATCTCACATGTCCAGGTGAGGGCCACCCTCAGCAGAGAAGAACACACAGCATCACTGTGACCTCGTGGTATCGCTGGATGTGTGCTACCGGCACTCCGAGAGGACATACAACCGCATATAACACTGATAATTTATCTTGGCCATACTACAGGATATGTACCTGGACAGTGGCATACAGCAACAGTGGTCCCACACCACTAAGGGGGCACCTCGACTGACCCTGGGAATTACCACATCATATGCATAACGGGCCTGGTCTGCTAAGCTATGGAATTATGCAGTATGGGATACATATGCAGTGATATCGGGTACCTGCAGACACTTGTTCCTAGCCAGTGTGCCTTTGAGATGGGCTGATCCTGTCCTTTGAACCTGGCTGACCTTTCAAAGCAGTCACTACAGCCATTGCTGGGCCAACACACAGACAACTGCTGCCAGGATCATGGCCTAAGACTGATTGACATGTAATGTATGGTCATCCCCTTTTGGTGGAACTACGTACACACAACATATCACATGGACATACCTATGGATACAGACCTATGACACATTTGGAGGGTTCACAGTATGCACACTATTAACCTGCTACTTTGCATTACCTGTGTTTGTCGCAGCTGGTTGTGTTACCACTGTTTCTGCTTGCTGCTGCTACTGTCAGTGCTGACAGCTTCGGGTGTCAGAGTCACAGTGTATAATTTTTTTTTTTTTTTTGCTCTCTCTCTCTCTCTCTCACTTCTCGCTCTCCCTCTGTCTGCTTACAGACAATGCAATGAATGTATTGCATGTGGGGAGTGTTAGCACTGGATGCTTTTGTATGTATCTGCATAGGTCCATGTGATGGCCTCTGCACCAATTGTAAGCCAGCATTTGCTAATTGCATACAGCCAGTTGTGTACTGATTGCAGTTCTCACTGTGATTTCAGGTCAGTGCTATAAAAGGGTATGTGGGATAGGCGTTGCTGTTTCAGATTGTGAGGGTGGGGACCATGCTGGTATGCTGTGGACAGTGTTCTGTGAGTGTAAAGGTTAGTATCTCTCTCATGATTCAGGCTGTGTTGTATATTCACATTTCTCCATTCCTCTCTCATGTTCCCTGTAGCAAGTGTGTATGCACAATGACTCCTACAACTATATATAGATATATATTTATATATATATATATATATATATATATATATATATATATATATATATATATATATATATGTACATATACATACATTTATATATGTACTTTAACTGACCTTATTATCTACAAGCTACCAACTAGCATGGCTGTTTCTGTTCACACACTACTATTATGGAAATCCAGTAGTTTTGACAGTAATTTTAAATGACATGCTTTGTGTACTACACATCCTATATTCCCTTTACATTCATTCCTACTATTACATGTTATATTTATTTTAGCACAATGTCTTTGTATAAGAGTTATGGCTTAGTTGTAGGTCATACAGACTAGTGTTTCCAAGGTCCTGGGTTCGGGACTGACAGTGGAATTTTATTTGGCTTTTGAACTGAGTACAGGACCTGTCAATCAAAGTGACTAAGGCACTTTTAAGCAGTTGTAACCGGGTTAGCGCTGGTTTGAGTGGAGCTCACACATGCGCACTGGCAGCTAGCTCCGTACGCACACACGTGCACACCCGCTTACAATCGCTTAACGGTGCTTACTCTGGCGCACACCCGTGCTATTTTCTTTGAAAGAAAATGGGGAGACAGGAAAGTGGTGAAAAAGGGGTCACAAAGAGGGTAAGACAGTAGGGAAACAAGCTTGGGATTTGCAGGAGGGATGTAGGTAAGGCCCATAGCTGCCCATTTCTTCATCAGCAACAGCTGTGCATATGTATGTAATTTGGTGTGACATTTGAAACCTTCCACCCCTGAGAGAGGTGTCAGGGCAACAATAATACTTGTACAGCCAATTGTAATTGATAGGTTCCATGTCCAGCAGACATGTGTGCAGAATGGGCAGCTATCTATGGGGCGTAATTTTTTTGTGGGTACAGAGTGCCCTTTTTTTTTTTCAGGTGAGAGTGGTATGTCAGGTGAAGGAAGTCGGTACAGCTGGGGAGGTAGGTTGGGTAGGTAAACAGACAAGACAAACAAGATGCATACAGGGGCGGTGTATGACATGTGTGGGGGGTTACACAATTGATGGGGACAGAGGTTTGGATATCCAGAGCCCATGAGCCCACAGATGGCAACAGTGGAACTGATATCCCCACCTATAGGCAGTTGCCACTGTTCTTTCACTGCCCAGGACGGGGCTGTGCTGGGGGCTGTGTAGGCTGGGCAATAGGCATGCCCGTTAGTTGCGCCACCCGTGCCTCGAGCTGGCATAGGGGCTCGAGAACAGAGTCCCGAATCTCCCTACGCACCACAGTCCGGACGCTATGGAGTGTGAGTGGTGGTTCTCCTCCGGACACACTTGCAGAGGGGGGGGCGAGCCCCATCCCCTGCAGCGCTTCCACCCGCAGGTGGCACAGGGCCACCAGAGGAGGGTCAGGACTCGGCCGTAGTGCCAGGTCACTCGCCAGCTGAGGTGGGAGAGGTGGGTCCGCTGGAACCCGCCTTCCCTGTCGTCCTATGTTTTGCATTATGTCATGACAGTTTGGGTTAGTGACATATAATACCATTCACAATTAGTTGTAACAGCATGCATTAGTATTCCCATTAACCAAACACCCAGATATTCACACCATTGAACAGCGTGCATAACACATGCATAATTTGAACAGAAATACACAGTCCAACAACATGCAGGGTTAATTGATGGCAACAGGCAATCAGGTGTGGATGTATTAACAGGGCAGATGCATCAACGGACATGCAAATATATATGACCCAACAAGATAAACGTCCAGGGGTGTTAATTGTGATTGCACATACCATTTTCACGTGGAGTGGGTTATATGTGGTTATAGGGTGGGGTAAAGAAAATAATATTAACACCTTTGAATAACAATACATATGCTGTACATTTTTAATAGCTACAGTTATATACACACTACTGTTCTAACTACAGTTTCCTATAGGATAACTATTTCAACTTGGTGATAGGACTGTTACTGCAACATCAATATACATTTTATTGTTCTTCATACACATTCATATCTAGCTTTGTTCAGCTACATCATCCTGCTACATTTGCTTTATATAGCTGTAGACAAGTGTGGATTTTTGGTATATAAGACAATCATCCTATCTGCATATTGCAGACTGAGAGCAACATATCCAGATTTTGGGATACACATTCCAGATGCAGCAACACTTTGAACAGATTTCGCTGTTTGGTTTTGAATCTCACATGCATTTCATTCTGTCTTGACTGCTGTATACTTTATTCAGGGGTTATTACTACTGTATTGCTGGATTCATGACACTTTCTCACACTCTCTCACTTGCTTTCATTTTACTATTCAGGATGGTACTTACTTCTAGGCTTTATTGACATGTTTTACCTGTAGTTATTACAATCCTTTCCAGCAGTCTCACTTCTGTCATGTTTCAGTATTTCAACAGGGATATATTTCACACGTTATTTCATCATCTTCTGCAGCTATACTTTTCAGCCTGCTGCAGGTTGTGTACTATTTTCTTCCAGGTAGGGCATTTTTATTTCAGAATATATGTCAGACAGTTTCATTTTTCGGTTTAACCTACAGGCTGAAACACACTTTTGTAATCAAGCAATACTTGCAGACACTTTCACACTGTTACTTGCACATTTTATTCCTTACTGACTACACTGCACTCTTTTGCTGACTGTCATACTTTTATATTTCTTTACAGTTACTGGTAGTGGATTACTGACCTGCCTGGTGGCGCAACCGCACCAGCCTATCGCCATAGGCTCTGCGGTTCGCAGAACGGACACCTGCAGCTGTAATATAAATGAAGTAATATTGGAATACACATCTCCATAATATCAGCTAGTTTAATTTCTTACATACATAATTAAATGTAACTTACTCAGTAGTGGGGTGTTGGCTGTTTGCCGGGCCTCCTGGACCCAAAGGTTCAGTTGGTCCTGCTTGCGTCTCTTCATGTCCGCATGGTGGTGACGGACCTGCTCACCAGTCTTTGGAATCCCTGTGGCACTGGTGAGATCATGAGCCAACCGGTCCCACGCCTTGGCCCTGTATGCTCCCCAGAGGACCTGGCCCTGCATGAGTTGGGCCTCATGATTATGGACTAGGAGCCAGACCATGTACCTGGACTCCTCAACACCCCACCTCTGTGCTCGAAAGCAACTACCCTCTCCTACTCCTGTCATTCTGCCTGCAGGTCAGTTCTACAATCGTTTATGCTGTGTATTCCCACCTATGGGGCTTATATAGTCCGTTTTTCCCGCACATATCTGTGATTGGCCATTTTGGAATTGTATCAACTTCAGTACACCTGCATTGTCATGCTCCAGTTTGTATTCATTCCTATACATTAGCTATTATTGCATTTAAAGGTACTGCTGTCATGGCTTAGTAGTTCTGTACCTTGACTATGGTGTATAGTATCCTGGGATCGAACCGGGCCACTGCTTTTTATTTTTCATGACTGTCTAGACATGCTGAGGGGTGTGTCTGTGTAAAGGCAGTTTTGATATGGCTTGCTCAACTTTGCACGTCTGTTAGCTTGTTTGCGTGGTGCACAGCTCCGCGCAAAAGGGGTACGCTGCTTTAAGCCTCATTTGGCTATCGGCACGCATATTACGCTCAGCTCAGTTAGGGGAACATAGATTGAGCGTGTTAGACCACTGCTCAGCTACGGGCACTCATTTTGCACCAGTTAAACCACTGCTCATCTACGGGCAGATGCACTCACTCTGTTAAACTGTAGCTCAGCTGTGGGCACATCTGGCATTTTTTTATTCTTTTGTTACCTCACATTTCTTCAACATAAATGGGCTATTTCATTACATTTTCCATAAATTGTGGTTTTATGTGTACATATTTGCCAGGGACTTGTTTTCTGCTTATTTTGCTAAAAAAAAAAATTGGTGTTGTGGGGGCTCGAACCATGAATGCCTGCTCTTCAGCCAACATCTCTACCACTACGATATTGCTTCCTGGCTTATTTTGCATATTTAGTTCTTATATGCTTTCCCACTGACTGCTAACTGTAGCTGCGCTACGGGTACGCCCGCGCAAACGAGCGCACTCACGGTTAAACATTTTTACAATTTAAAAAATATATAACATGTTTATTTATATGTTTTGTGTTCATAGTCTGTAGGGGCATGTGTTGTGTTGTGTTTATTCACATTTCCGTGGACTCTGTCGTGGGTGTTTACTTTGGGAACTTTTCCTCTTCTGGGGGCGTGTCCGCTTACAGGGCTCGGCCTACGGACACGCCCCCTACTGTCTTACACGGACCGTGTTGGCCTTAAGTGTGATTCAGCATGCTCTCATGAATAGGCAGAGCATGCTGACATCACTCTGTTTAACTGCAGCCTCCGTGTATGAGTTATAACTCTTACACAGAGGCTTCGTGAATCCTGCCCAACATGCATCTAAATAACATCTTCTCTTTCCTTTCCCTTGCAGTAAGTGTCTCTCAAGGATCCATATTAAGTCATCTGCTGTTCCATATATTCAATCATAATCTCCACCTAGCTTCTAAACAAGCCACACAGTATGCAGACAATCATTCTGATAAATGCATAGATAAATTATAATAACTCAACAGAGTTTATCTGCCATAGAGGTTTGGCTGTCTCTTAGACAGCTGCTCCTTATCCTAAAAAAAACAAAAAACAAAACTGATCCTATTTACACTAAAGCATTCAAATGACCACAACAATAATTTAAAAATCACTTCTTCCAACAACAACATTGAACTTGTAGGTCAGACTAAGCTTCTAGGAGTCACTATTGGCAAAAGCTTAAAATTTGATTATCAAATAAAACAAGCAGTAAAAAACATCCACCAAAAGCAAAGTGCATTCAAACAATACCGCTCAGATAATGCTAGAAAAATATTGTTCAGTCTCTTCTAATCCTGAAACTACTTTATGCTACTCCCATCTTGATTAATCTACAATCCACTCAACTCACTCTATTGGAAAAGTGCTATAATAAAGGGGCAAAATTTGCTACCAAACATTTTTACATGTGTGGTGAGGGTGTCACTTTAACAATGACAATCATCTCGTGCCAGTGTTCACATTGCTTTGTGGCTATTCTGCTATGGTTGTAGTTTCAAACCACACAGGCAGACACACACACACACACACACACACACACACACACACACACACACGCGCGCGCGCGCGTGCACACACACACACACACACACACACACACACACACACACACACACACACACACACACACACACACACACACACACAGACACACTCTCATCTATGGCCAACTTAGCGTGTGCAGTCCACCTATTGCAAGACTTTTCCAATTTTGATAACCTATTTGCAAAAGGGTCATCTGATCATTTGACCATAGGGATGAACTGACGTTAGATTGCTTTTGTACAAAGTATTGCAAAGTGAATGCAAATAAACAAGTAAACAAGTAAGTGTGGTGTGTAAGCAAATAAGTAAGCAAATAAACATAAATGCATAAATAAATAAATTCATAGTGATGTGGTAGAATGAGACAGAGTAAAGCAGCAAGACTGAACAGCAAGAAATAAAATATGAAAGTGAAAATGGTGCATGGCATAGGATTCTTTGGCATTAAGAAATATCTCTAATTATGTTCAAAATTCCATGTCACAAAATCTGCCTTGCAATATTTGATAGCCTAATTAAGGTCATCAGTAAATGTTGGGGAAACCATAACAGTATCTTTGTTTCTGAGAATCCTTATTATAAGAAACCTTGCTGTTATACATGTAGTGATATGGATCATACACATGGTCAGATGGGTAGAAGCTGCCCTGAGAAAGTATTTTTTCCCTGCAGGACAAGTATCAAATAAGGAAAGGAGACAGTGATAAAGATAGGAAGGTGACAGACATACTAGATGGGATGGGACACATTTGAACTATTAGACTCAAATATCAACTTCCATAAAGTGCTGCACAGAATGTGGAAACACATAGGGGGAAATTCCATAAAGGCTAGCCCCAACACAGAACATGGCCGCTGAGCGATCCAGTAAAGAGGTCGGAGGGGCGTGCATGTGTGTGCGAACATGGTAGTGTCGCAGAATGCAAATCACCTCATAAGCTGGTGAAATCCATGCAAATGAAGTTGATTTGTGATACAATAAGCAGAAAGGCACCCGTGTAGGTGCCGTGGTGGTGTAAGAAATGCACGCAAATAGAAACCATGTACCGGACTGTAAATTTTAAACACAGGGTGTAAGAGTCCAACAAAAAGGTTGGATATGGCACTGTAGGCATGCAAATGGCCAAACTATGCCCAGCGAGTTCAGAGAGCAATGCAAATCATTAAAAAATAGTATTTTTTTTAAATACATATATTATGTTATGGCAAACAAAAAGTAAAACAATGTAAATTAGATATTTTCAAAAATATTGCATTATAGTGCCTAGCATACAGAGTTATACAATGGCAGGTTTCAGTGGTTGCTAAGGAGGCAGGCCCTCGAGTAGTGAAGTAGACAGTATATACTCATTTAGGTCTATGTAAATGAGCTAGGGTTACTGAATAGCAAAAAGGGCCACTGTGTCTGCAGGTACAAACCATGGTAGGGCAAAAATCATGTAGGCAGTATTTGACAAGGTAGCTGACATCTAAAGGGGGTTTGTCATTCTATGTTTAAGCGGATTGGAGCTTAGCAGCACTTGTTTGTGCTCAGCTAAGCACAGCTAAGCAGGCAGTGTGTGTCTGATGCTGCTAAGCTCTGCTTAGCCCCGACGTGTGTGTTTTAGCTGGTTAAAGAAAAGCTAACTGTGCCCGTGCACAAGAGAGGGTCCAAACTGCTGAGCATTGTTTGCACTAGCGCCACTGGTTTGTACGTCGAGTCGCACTGTTTAGCAGTGAAAGAAATAGGAAAAAAATAGGAAAAAAAAGAAAATAGCCTGGGAAAGCCAATCAGGTAGAACTGACTGATGAGCACTGTTTGATAGACACTGGCCCATTCAAACCCCTAATGCCATACCTATCAGGTGGAATGCAGTATAATGAGCCAATCACACTTGCTGCCTCTGCAGGACACCACTATAAAGTATGAATACACCCTACATTCTGATTTTCCCACATACTCTGCACCATTGGAGCACACACTTGAGAATTTTAACTGAGAAAATGCCAGGGGCTACTGCTGCTCCATCTTCTACATCTGTATGGGCTTGAGGCTGAGGTCAGTGATAATGATGCTGACAATAGGCCTGGACTGAGAAGTAGAAGAGTGTTCATGCCCAGGGTAACCTTCCAGGGACTACACGAACTGGATATTGTAGAGCACTACAGGGTGGACAGGGACATACTACAAGAACTCACTGAGCTCTGCTGCCTTCAACTCAGACCCAGAGCCAACAGGGGGGAACCCATCCCAGTGGAAACAAAAGTATGTGTAGACCTTAGAATATTAGCTACATGTACTTCTCAAACACCAATTGGAGACATGATGGGGGGTTTACAGACATCTGCATCCAGGGTATTCCATCAGTTCCTGGATGCCATGCTACCACATGCCAGTGAGCACATCTAATTACCCTGCACCCCTGAGGAGATGGTCAGCAATATGTGCATCTTCCACCATGTAGCACACTACCCTCAGGTACTGGGTGCCATAAACTGCACTCATGTGCACATCACAGCACCACCTGGTGAAGAGGGTAGGGTCTACATCAACCACAAGGGGTATCACTCCATCAACTGCCAGATCATATGCAATGCCCAGGGCATTATCATGAAAGCGTGTACTAGCAGCCCTGGCAGCTATCACGACTCCCACATCTGACATGCCTCACAGCTGTACCAGATGTTTGCCAGGGGCAACATCCCATACAGCCATCTACTGGGGATGCTGGCTACACACTTGAACCATGGATGATGACACCCATCAGAAATGTACACACATACTGAAGAATGCCATGATGAGGCACACTCACAAACTTTGAACATCGTAGAGCATGTGTTTGGGCTGCTCAAGTCATGGTTCTACTGCCTTGATATATCTGGTGGATCCCTGAAGTACTCTCCAGCCACATGTGCACACATGTTCACAGTATGTGCCATGCTACACAATATGATCCTGTGGCAGGAACATCACAGGGAAGGGACACACAGCCCCCCACCAGTGGTAAAGTCCCCACAGCCACAGGGGGACTAAGAGTAGTAACCTCATGAGCCTATCCCTGTAGGCAGAAGCAGGCATGCCCAGTATGCCCTGGCCTTGGCAAAGAGGCAACACATAGCAAATGTACTGACAACCTAGGGTCCTAGGCATGACACCTCACTCTAACTCACATATGTAGTAAAATGGATGCCAGCCACACCACACAACCTGTACCTTACCATGTATTGGCTGTGTACTGCATGCATCAGACAGAGACAGCCCTGAAGCACTGTTATCTCAACAGCTGCAGGCACAAGGTAAGTCACTCTTCTGTACAATAAGTGAATGGGTGGTAGACTGTGGTAGCATATGTATGGACCTGCCACATGTATGCAAGTGAATAGAGTGGGCTACTGAGATAGCTGCAGACAGCTGCCAGCTGTGTCAGACAACAGGAACTCTGTCCAATGCTGGCTGACCCATAATATACAGTAGGCCCCAAGCCAGCAAAACCTACTGCACTATGCCAGGGAATTTAAAACAGTGGGGTCACAGGACAGATGCTTGAATGTCAATGCTAAAGTCTCCTAACCCCAACACACCCACGTTCCCATACAGCTGCAGTAACATTATGTTTGCAAGGTAATAGCAGCAGACCACACATTCTCTGGCTGTCCCAGTCAACCTGGTGACATATATCATTTACTCAATATGCAGGTGTCAATGTGCTATGTATGTCTGTGCATCCAGTGTCAGGACATAAACTGCACTGCCTGGTGGCTGTTGTGGCTTAGTGGGCTGGGTACATTACCATGGTTGATGGGGTACATGGTTTGAGACTGGCTGTGCCTACCATTTTACACGTGAGCTACACCTATGGTTGGAGTTCCACAGACTGTCCATATGTCAGTACTTCTTACTGCAATAAAGCTGGACAAAGACAGAGACAATGGAGGGACAGGGGGCCACAGATATGGACACTACACAGCTCTAAATAATCTAGACGGCGGCTAGTACAGCAGCATGTTGTAAAAAGTCAATGTAGTACCAGGATATAAAGGCTATCATGTAACTGTGTGAGTACTTAGAAGAAGTCACTGGGCATCTTCCATGC
Source organism: Protopterus annectens (assembly GCF_019279795.1). Classification (NCBI taxonomy): domain Eukaryota; kingdom Metazoa; phylum Chordata; order Ceratodontiformes; family Protopteridae; genus Protopterus; species Protopterus annectens. Next base: position 1,013,657,124 of record NC_056731.1, on the reverse strand, counting down.
CTCACTAATATACACAGTTTCACAGAATGTCCACATTTATGCCTCATACATCTGTTCTATTTGTCATAACATTGCAGTTTTCTGGCAAACTACTGGCAAATCAATAAAGGCTACTGTGAGAAAATAACGACAGACAGTTGAGATGCAAACTTCATGCCCATCAGAAAATGGATGCTAATAAAAACATTCTACCAGCTGTCTACATTTGTAAGAACAATATTAAAATCTTGTCCCCATGTTTGGGACTGTGTCCCACCGTTATATTTGGCTCTGTCCAGATTTTTGACTGTAAGAGTTTGAGAGGTATGGGCAACATGTAGCCTTAAAATAACAGTATGTCTGAGGACCAGAGCAGACATATGGGGCACAAAACTGGACAACCTGCAAAACAGGGGCAGTCAGAAGTATGAAGTCTGTTACCCTGTGTGTGGTGTTACATCTCTTACCCTAGTCACAGCATACCTACAACTACATAAGAGCAGCAACTGTGGACAAAGCCAGGAACTGGAGCAGGGCAGGACAGAGGACCACATTTAAGAGGAAGGAGAAACGACTGGCCAGACAAATGTAGAAAGTGCAGAATAGAACAGTTCATGCAGTAGCATGGGTTCCCTGCAGTGTATGGAGTCAGTAATCCAAATGTCTGTCAGCGGTTCCTCACATCAATCTATAATGATCTGCCACTGATGTACCAAGAAATCACAGTGCAATGTAAAATGTACCAGACATTATGAAAAACTCTGTTCAGTCCAATATTCTCTGTAAACACCCTAGATATGGGTCAAATATTATGGACAGCACACAACCAGAAATCCCTTAGGCATTATATCAGGGAGGTGCTAGATAATTTAATTAGGTTCAGCAGGCAATTGGCTGTAGCAAACAAAATCCTGGACTTGTGTACATGTACATCTGGTCTGGAGTCCCATTGTAAGTATTGATGGTCATACTGGGGATGCTCCTACACTTAGCTAATTTCAGCTGATGTCTGAACCCACATCTGGCTATAGAACTGTGATGCCCGTATATCTCTCTGCATACAGACAGCTATGTATACCTTAACTGTCTCTCCCTATCCCCATCAGACATGATTACCCTTATCAATCCATATGTGGCACATATAAGATATATCTGAGTCTGCTGAATTTAATATAGATGCATATATATATAAATAAATAAATAAATAAATATATATATATATATATATATATATATATATATATATATATATATATATATATATATATATATCTACACCATATAGAGAGAGGCAGACAGAAGGGGGGAGAAACAGTGAGACAGAGAGGCAGGAGACAGTGAGAGAGAGAGAGAGCAAGAGACACACACACACACACACACACACACACACACACACACACACACACACACACACACACACACACACACACACACACACACACAAAAGTATAGAGTGATGTAGTGCTGCATCCTGACCAGTGGTGTGTGCAAATAATATGGTGAGCTCTAATGTGTAATGGTAGGTAGGGGTTCTCATCTCACATCAGTGACCTTGTATGTTTGTGTATATGTTCCACATATAGCAGAATACACACGCTTGACAGGCTTATATCTGTGCAATGGTCACTCATTTTATGGCCCTGTGACTAGTGTCCTCCACAACAGTGGTCTATCTGTCAGCAGCTACTGATGTTATCCACCACAACAGTAGTAGCAGACACTATTCAAACACATAAGCTCTGTGGCACATACAATAACTGTGTCGCATTATAGTGTATACAGCTAGATAGGCAGTGGTTCTAATCCTGGCACTATAGTGATTGTGTGTAAGTATTCCACCTTGCTGCTGTGTGTATCCCTTGCCTATGTGTGTGCAAAGCCAATACATTTTCAGAAGGCTATGGTTTGACTACTGATTCAGACACTGATTTTCCACCCCTTCCAGCTGCTAATGATTCCTTAGGGCATCAGCAATGCTTTCAGAGTGATGGCAGCAATTCCAGACGAGGATATAAAAAGAAAGACTTTGCTACGGGTTCTTCTCCGGGTGAAGGACAAACTAGACAAACATTTAAGAGGGGTAGATGGACTTGATTTTTTGAATTCTGTCTTATTGAATGATAATAATGTAGTTAACATTTCTGGCTGCAATATTTCTAATGAAGAATTGTCTGTACTTCAGTTGGGCCTTAAATTTGTTCCTACTGTCTTTCCTAGGCATCATATATTGAAACAAGAGATTTTTAAATTTGTTAGAAAGCTTCATTTGAGAATTTTTTTTTCACATGATAAAAAAATGTCTATATATGATGAGCCTGGTTCTAATATGCTATATAGTGATAGTGATGATGATACTAGTATAGATAGCTATTACTCTTGTTTTTCTGATGAGTCTTTTCCTTTTTTATATTCACAAGCTTATTCTACACTTAATACGGAGGGTATTAATTTTCATAGTAGATTTATTCCTCCATATAATAATTCTAATATTATTCATTTTTCTGAAATGATACATTTCTCGGTACAAGAAATGTTTAATCTATGTAGGAATGATCTAAAGTCATTTAATATGACCAAAAATGAATGGAAGGCCATGAAAAATCTTTCTAGTAGACAGGATATTGTCATTAAAAAATCTGATAAGGGTAATAAAATTGTAATATTGAATAATAAGCAATATTTAGACACGTGTATGGAACATTTATGTGACCCATTTACTTATGAAATTAGTGATTATGATAATTATATTGTAGCCATGAAAGAATGTACTACTTTATTAGATAAGGGTGTAAGATTGGGATATATTTCTAAGGATGACCTTGATAAAAAATTCTGTTTGGAGAGCTGTAATTTAGCTACTTTTTACTGTCTCCCCAAACTTCATAAAAATATGAATAACCCACCTGGACGTCCTATTGTCTCGGCCAATAACTATTTTTGTCGGAATATGGGTATAGTTGTTCATAATTATCTGTTATCTTATGTACAAAAATTAGAATCCTATATTAGAGATTCTTTTGACTTTATTGATAAATTAAGTCACATTACTTGGACAGATGATATGTTTTGGGTTAGTGTAGATGTTGTCAGTCTCTACACTAACATTAATCATTTTGATGGTTTGCAAGCATTATTATATTTTTTGGGGGATAGTCCCACCACCCACTATATAATGGACCTTACTTTTTTCTGCCTTTCTAATAATTTTTTTAGTTTTAATCAAGTTATCTACCATCAATTAAAAGGTACCGCTATGGGGGCATCTTTTGCCCCCATGTATGCAAACCTTTTTATGGGTAAATTTGGGCTAGAGTATGTATATACTAATAAATTTTATAAAAATTATGTTTTGTGTTACTACCGCTACATAGATGATTTGATTTTTCTTTGTAGAGGTGGTAGAGAATATATTTATGAGTTTTTTTCAGATCTTAATAATAACAGATATAACTTACATTTTGATGGTTTACAGTTTGGCAGTGAAATCCATTATTTAGATATTATGTTAACTGGAGTGGTAGGTGATCAGGTCCACACTACAGTATACCGTAAGTTTACGGATGGTTATCAGTTTCTTTATGGAACTAGTTGTCATCCCCCACATACATTATCTGCTATTCCTTATGGAGAAATTATCAGATTATCTAGACTATGCAATAATGAATTAGATTTAGAAAAGAACATTTATGACAGTATTATTATGTTCTTGAAAAGAGGATATAGTATTGATATATTAGATCTTTGTATCAATAAATTAATGGATAAAATAAATTTTAGAAAGGGTAATAAATTGGTGATTAGTAATAATAGAGAAGAAAGTGTTTTTTTACCTTTTATGAAAAAGGTTAGCTCTGCTAGTGGGAATAATATTTGTTCAATGATTTCTACTCAGGAAATATTAGATATTTATTTTGTCACTGTTTACAATGTACATAGTGACAAAATTTGGGATATTATTAAATACTTTTGGAAATTTTTGATTTCAGATAAAAATCTTTGTAAGATCTTTCCAATTATTCCTAAAATTTATTTTAAAAGAGGTCAAAATTTATCTGATAAGTTGATTAATTCTTATTATATTTCTCCTTTAGATAAGGTATATAATAATAATTTTTCTATAGTAGGTACTAATGTTTGCAGCCAGTGCAATATATGTAAATATGTAAAACCATATTTTGACAATATTAATGGAATTTCATTTAGACCTAATAATATCTTTTCATGTAATTCTGTAGGGGTTATTTATTGTGTTAGATGCCCTTGTAAATTATATTATATTGGTGAGACAAAAAGAAAATTTAAAACTAGAATGCAAGAACATATTAGAGATATTAAAAAAAGAGTATTAACTAGCCCCATTGCTTTACATTTTATGGAATGTCACAATAGTAATGTTGAATTGTTTGAATGTTGTATTTTAGAAAATATTTTTATTAAGAAAGGTGATGACAGATTAATTAAAAACATTCTGTTATTTAAAGAAACTATTTATATTTTGAAATATAATACCTTGTCACCTAACGGTTTAAACTTAGAAGTAAACTGGAAAAGTTTATTATAATTTTTGTATAATTAGTACTGTTAGTTCTTTTTTATATTGGAAGTTCTCTCTTTAAATGATATATTGTTTCTTGATTGATTAATTTATGTAATTACTTATTTAATTGTGATATATATTGGAGTGGGTGTGTGTTTGTAACTTGTGTTCATTGAAGGCTATTATGCCGAGGCGCTAAGCTGGATTAAATTCATTTGTGAACTGGCGTTGTTTTTCAGGCTGTTGCCTTCTTTTTCTTTTGTTGTTTCCAATACATTTTAAAGCCTGTGCCTACTTGCAAACTCCCCCCACTGGCCTACTTTACAGGGACTGTTGATGTCATCCACCTTAGATGCACAGTTATACACCGTCCAGACACTGAAGTTCCATGGCATATGTGATAAGTATGTAGCAGCATAGTGTATACAGCCAGAGAGGTAGTGGTTCTAAGCTCAACAATGGCAACTCAGTGAGTGTGTGTAAGTATATCCCCCATGTAGCTGTGTGTATGTCTTGCCTATGTGTGTGCAATGCCAATATATTTTAAGGCCTGTTCCACCCTGTTAATCCCCTCATTGGATTATGTTACAGGGATGTTAGTGTCATCCACCTTAGATGCACAGTTAGATACTCTCTAGGTGTCTAAGCTCTGTGGCGCATGTGATAAGTATGTAGCACTATAGTGCAGACAACTAGATAGGTAGAGGTTCTAATCGCATAACTGGCAACTTTGTGAGAGTATGTGTGTGACGCATATCCCCTGTAACAGTGTGTGTGTGTGTGTGTGTGTGTGTGTGTGTGTGTGTGTGTGTGTGTGTGTGTGCGTGTATGTGTGTGTGTGTGTGTGTGTATGTGTGTGTGTGTGTGTGTGTGTGTGTGTGTGTGTGTGTGTGTGTGTGTTATGGTTATACCATTTGGGGGCCTATTAATCCCCCCATCCCCCATATGATTACTTTACATGCCCTGCTGGTGTCATCTACCTTAAATGCACAGTTAGACACTCTCCAAGTGCATAAGCTCCATGGCATGTGTGATGACTACATAGCACTGTAGAACATACACCTAGGTAGGTAGGATTCTAATCTCAAAACTTGCAACTCTGTGAGTGTATAGATGTGTGTGTGTGTGTGTGTGTGTGTGTGTGTGTGTGTGTGTGTGTGTGTGTGTGTGTGTGTGTGTAAGGCATATCTCTTGTAGCAGTATGGCTGCTTTGTGTTTTTGTGTGTGTGATGTTTATACCAATTTGTGGGCCTGTCCCACCATGTTAATCCTCACATTGGATTATTTTACAAGAACTGCTGGTGTCATCCACCTTAGATGCACAGGTAGACACGCTCAAAGGCACATAAGCTCCATGGTGCATGTGATAAGTGCGTAGTATTATAGTAAATGCAACTAGGTACAGTAGGTATGGTTCTAATCTCAGAACTGGTAACTGTGTGTGTGTGTGTGTGTGTGTGTGTGTGTGTGTGTGTGTGTGTGTGTGTGTGTGTGTGTGTGTGTGTGTGTGTGTGTGTGTGTGTGCGTGTGTGCGTGTGTGTGGATGTGTGCGTGTGTGCGTGTGTGTGTGTGTGAAGGTTATACCATTTTGGGGACCTGTTAATACACCCACTGGATTACTTTACAGGGCCTGCTGGTGTCATCCACCTTAGATGCACAGTTAGCGACTCTCCAAGCCCATATATTTTGTGGTGCATATGATAAGTATGTAGCACTATAGCACATACAACTAGATAGGTAGAGATTCTAATCTCAGAACTGGCAACTGTGTGAGTATATGTGTGTGTGGATGTGTGCATGTGTGCGTGTGTGTGTGTGTGAAGGTTATACCATTTTGGGGACCTGTTAATACCCCCACTGGATTACTTTACAGGGCCTGCTCGTGTCATCCACCTTAGATGCACAGTTAGCGACTCTCCAAGCCCATATTTTTCGTGGTGCATATGATACGTATGTAGCACTATAGTACATACAACTAGATAGGTAGAGATTCTAATCTCAGAACTGGCAACTGTGTGAGTATATGTGTGTGTGTATGCATATCCTGTTGCAGCAGTGTGGCTGTCTTCCCTGTGTTTGTGTGTATGTATGTAGTGCTATAATATTTACAACTAGACAGGTAGGAGTTCCACTCTCAACAAGGGCAGTTCATGTTTGTGTGTGCATACATCCCCTTGCAGCAGTGTGACTGTATTAGGGCCAACACCTGTCCCCCATGTAGCTAGCAGTATACCTCTCAACTGTACAGATTTTCACAGAATATTCAGATTTTTGCCTCATAATTTGTGTTTTTTTTTTTCCTCATAAAATTGTGGTTTTCTGGCAAATCTTTGAGGGTTAAACTCAGAATATAATGGCAGTCATTTGAGATTCAGACTTCATACCCTTCAGAAAATTCATACTAATGCAAAACCTGTTGTTCAATCTACTTTCTAATTTTCTAAGAGCAATATTTAAAAAGTGTACCTATTTTTGGGCCTTTGTCCCCCTTTTATTTATTGCTTTGCCCAGATTTCTTTGCTATAACAGGTTAAGAGTTATGGGTAGCAGTCCATGTTCGGTGAGGTGTGTCCTTTGAAAACAACTAAAAATAATACATAGGTCCCAAGAGTGTAGGACAAAACACATTTCCTATGGGTCTAATAGTTGCATAAGCAGTCATTGTACATCAGTAACACCTTAATGTTCTCAGACATAGCATAATGTTGAGAAATGCTACACAAATAAGTTGTTATACTGGCAGACCAAGAGAAGTCCTGTCCTTTGCACTTGTCATGGGTATGGTTTGTCTTGCCAACTTTCATTATACTACATGACATGTCCCACATTGGGCATTTGTTAAGGTGGCATCCCCACACTATGTTGCGTGAGTAGATGCTGCCCCTAAATAACCCATATATATCTAGGCATGAATGCTAACTGCCACCACCCACATTTGTAGGTACTGACTAAGGCTGTGGCAACTGTAAGTTGTGTGCTGTCTGTCACTGACCCAGCAAATGATGTTAACACATTGCAACAGGGTCTTACATTGGGTACAGACTGGTGCCAAGGTCCTGGTCTCAAGCTAAATGCAGAAAGCAGTACCAGCATACAATACAGCAAGGACACAGCTCCACTGTTTGCCATATCACTGGCAACCCCATAAATACAAAACCTGTGTTGAGAGACCTGGGTACTCAGTCTGTTAACAATGTCGCATTCAACCTTCATGTAGTGGCAGTAGTCAGAAAGGCATTGTTCATGGTTCAACAAATAGGTAAAGGGAATGCATCAAGAAAAAAATTGGACATTACCTCTGTATAGTCCTCATTCAGTAGACAATAATTTAGTACAATGGCCAATCTGATATGGACCTATCCAGACATCTGCACTAACTGTAAATGCCATGATAATACCCACAAAAGTAATCTATGGCCTCCATCACCTGCCCCATACAGACAGCCTGTAATCAGTAGTGCCTCACTTAGTATTAGACAGGTTGGCCAGAGGTTGGCTGTGGCACACCTACAAGCCAATGTTTAACCTTGCCCTTCAACAGCTGCCCCATGTATGTGAGTCTAATTACTTGTGCATTACAACCACAACAGGCTTGAATCTGACATGTGACATCAACAAAACCTGCCAGATTGACAGGCTTGTCTACCAGAGGTTCCTCTGTCTCAGAAATACAGTTCCCATAAATGTCAAACACAATATCATGCAGGCCCTCATCAAGTGTAACTGTGATGAGTGGATGGGATACCACAAATCTGTCCCAGGGGTCCCACCTATGTCCCTCAATGACAGAGGTAACAGGTTTTGATTGATGATTCTATTGGGGATAAACTAATGGCTAGGCTTGTAAGGGCCTCAGGGTCAATACCCTAGTAACATCCTATGATCTTATGATACTGGAATCCTGTAAAGCAAACCCCGAGCCTACACTGGCGACATCCACTACAAACAATCATCTCGCCTACTTCACATAAGATTGCAAAATCAAAGGAAGCACTCAGATCTACTCAGTAGTGATGGTCAAGGACAACAGATATACAAGCACTGTAGGTATAGCATATTTTCTGCCTGTCAGATTCAGTGTAGTCTTCACCCCCTGTCCTCCCCATAAGTACATCAGGACATCCATAATACCTGTCCTCTTCCCCTTATATATAGGGAAAAGGTCACCACTGCCATGACCTCAAGCCCGACCTTGCAACACTATAAGGCACTGTATTCCACCAAGGCCTGACTACTGCCTTTGTCCCAGCTGAGTGGAGGACACCCACTGTTATCCCTTCACACTAAGGTGGGGCATCCACCAATCTGGCACATTATAGACACATCAGCCTAACTAGGCTACTCTGCAAGGCCATGGCACAGTTTATAGTGAACCTCATTAACAAGGTCATTGCGACCTCCACACACTCCATCACACACAGCTAGGCTTTGTCAAGGTAGGGATCATGTATGTTACAATTGGTTGACCTCTTTGACACAGTCACCAAAGCCATGGACAGGGGTGACAGTGCACACTGCCTACATAGACCTGGCCAAAGGCTTTGACAGTATTCCCCACTTGGTCATAATAGATATATGCTCACACCTAGGCATCAGATCACCATATGGGTAGCACACTGGTGCACTGACAGGACCCACATATTCCACATAGGGTAATACCCACAAGAGGTAGACCCATACCTAGTGGCATAACCTGGTTTTCAGTGTTTGGGCCTCTGTTATATGTAATGTACTCTTCTGAGGTGCAGAGCACAGCCATTGGGCTATGGTCAACCATGTTTGCAGACAACTGCATGCTGGGTGCTGTCACCAAATTCCCTAGGATGTGGACATCTGCCAAGAGGGTGTCACGCAGACACATCACTGGTGCCAGAAACATGGCCTCAGGCTGCATACCATAACATGCAGTATCATCCCCATTGGGTAGAGTGATGTCCCCATATATTATCACAGTACTAACAACATCCTAAGCATGCAATCAGTCAAGAAGGTTATGTGCACACAGGTTGATGGTAATATAATATTTGCCCACCATGTTGCTTCTGTTGTAAGGAGAACATTCTACATGGCCCACCTCATACATAATGGTATGCCATCCAGGGACATGGGGGTCCTAACATCCCTGTATTACCCCCTAATAAGGACCATTACTGAGTATAATGCCCCTGTGGTCATTTACCTGGCAAAGCATATGCAGCAGCTGTGGAGATCACAGAGGTTCCCCAGTAGGGCATACCAGGGCCTCAAACATCTATTATACACAGATTAGCCCACCCATCTACCCAGTTTCAGACAGACTCCTCACAGGTGACCTCTATCTGGCATACAAGGTGATCACAGACTCCACCATGAAGGGACTACTGCACAACTGCAACTTAGGCCCCACTCTATTAACCCGCACACACACCCTCAACCTGGTGTGACATCAACAGGACTTGCTGGCGGGACAAATGTATGTCCCACACTCACCCAGCTGTGGAATGGACACCCTGTCCACATCAGCCAGGGTAGCTATTTACACCTTTTCAAGCGAGAACTGGATCACTGGATGGTTAACAGGACATACTTACTTGGGATACCACCTGTGTCCCTGTTGGACTGGGACATTGGGTGCCGACTTGCAACCACATGGGCTAAACTCTGGACTAGGCTTGTGAGGGCCTCAGGGCCAGTAGCCTAGTAACCTCATATGATCCTAGGTTTACTAATTATGGCCCTCTGTGCTGTGATGGACTGTGTTGTTTTGTGTTCACTCCCACCACTGTCATCTACTGTGGTGTATCCCCTATGGTTGATATATCAGTACCAGGTCAAACATCCACCATCCGACCAATAGGTGAGTGGTACCATAAGTGTATGGGGACAGTCTGGTCTGTGTGACACAATTACAGACAGCACTACAAACGTTTTGTAGGGTATCCTCCTTATGGGTGTTCAGCATCCGCAGTACAGAGATGTTTGCAGAATGTGTACATGTGCCTGATATGTATGGACCCTCTGCCAGACAAATCTAGATGTCTGGAAAACAGTTGGACAATATGTAATGGTTGTTACCAGACTGTGAGGAATCTGGGTGTCACATGCCAGACACTTCAGAAAATAGATATGGTGCTTCAGTATCTGTTACTGTATTCATCCCCTCATGCTGTATGCTCAATATGTACAGTCAGTTGCTGAGAGGGAGCCTGTGTCCCTTCACTACTACTGACTATAACCTGCTGTCCTGCTATAGGGGGTCAATAGGTATGCTAGCCATAGCTCTCAGGTGATGATATACAGGTGTTGAGTACACATTGACTTAGCCAGTACATCAGTCACAGTCAGGGACACCTGGACAATGTTTGAATAATGCTTGTGTGACATTCACAGAGTGAGAGGAGCAGACTGACAGTACATAATGTGATGTGGCAGATGTATCCGCCACTGCTGACTGTCTAATACACAATCCAGTTGCATTCATACATGACCTGACCTTTGCTGGGGGGACTCAGTGGCCAGAGCTGTGATCTATGTCACAACACACAGAGCCAAAAGGAATGCCTGTAGCTGCTGGACAGCTAACAGCAACATGTAATTTCAAGATATTTATCCAAGACCTCAATTGCTGTAATCCCTACTTCCCATGCCTGCATCCCCCAACTGTGTCCAATTACATGGGGAATACTATTACATACCTGGTATAGTGCTTTACTCCTTTATGTTCACACATTCTGTGGTAGAATACTAGGATAGCACAGTCTGTCATCATAGAGAAAGTCACTGATCTGTGTATCATGAACAACTAACTGCCTGTGCACCAATCTGGGGCTCAGACTTGCTAATTGCTTTCAGAACAGCTTAGTTGCATTTTCATTTGCCAAAGTCATGGTAACAGAGTGCTGTGTTTGAGGCTTTCATGTAGGCCTTGACCCTTTTCCTGGCCTGTGAGAAAGACATTATCAAGGTATGAGGACTACAGTATCACAGAGGCTAGGTTCAAATACTGTCCACTGTTTGTATTTATGCGGTAGGTTGACAGTTTGCGTGCTATGTTTAGCCATTGTGAACAGACTTTCTGATTATGTGGCAAGTTTGGTGTTTAACAATGTGTGTTGAGGTCAGTAAGGAAACAGAGAGAGAGATGTGAGTGTCATACATCATTTGCATCAGAATATGCATGATGTGGTAGTAGCCACTGGTCTATCAGCTGTGTATGTTTGTATGGGAAGACTTTGACACATGTCCCGGTTCAAGGCTCCCGAGAGCACCCCAGCACTACCAGGTTATACCTCATACCATGCTTTTTGGCCCCAAAACTTGGACCATACTACAAAAGGAGAGGGAGTATCAATATCCGTCAAAGATACCCACACCTCCAGGTCGGTGGCACAGCACGAAGCATCAGAGACTATCCATGTGCAACTAACAGTGGATAAAACTGCCTTCCAGTTTATAGCCTGCTACAGACCACCCTCCCAAACCCAGGAACCCCACTCGACCTTCCTGAGAACACTGGAAAATATGAAGGTCTCTCCAAACACCATTATATTGGGCGACTTCAACTACCCAAACATAGACTGGGAGCATTACTCTAGCTCCAACACCCTAGCCCAAAGGTTCCGAGAATTTATAAACTCAAATGCTATGGAACAACTTGTTACCACTCCCACAAGAGGGGAAAACATACTGGACCTGATCATCACCAACATGGGGACTCTATGCTCCAGACCAGAAGTGTATCCCTCACTGGTAAGATCAGACCATAAACTAATCTCACTGGATATTCACATCTCGACTCCACCCCCTGCCCTGAAAACCACAGTGAAAAACTTCTTTAAAGCAAATTTCACACTCCTCAAAACAGAGGTGGAATCCTGCAAAGCCCCCGGGCCTGTGAAAAACTATGGCCCAGACCGCAGAATCCTTTATAAACGCATTATATGAACACCTTCAGGAATGCATGGATTATGCAATCCCAAATAAAACCAAGACCCAATCCTCCAAAGGCAGACGTCCTGTCTGGAGGACCCCAGCCATAAACAAACTATACAATAGCAGGAGGAAGCTACTACATGATAGAGCAAAATCCCAAAAAGGGAAGACATCTCTGATCAGTATTAGCAAAAAACTACAGGCACTCATAAAATCGTCTAAGGCCAGCTTCGAGAGTAAAATTGCACAGGACACTAAGGATAATCACAAGGCTTTCTTTAGTTATGTTAGGAACCTGGGTGGGAATTCCCAGATATGCTCAGAATTAGTCCAAAATGACAAAAAATACACCGAACCCACAGACATTGCCAAAATCCTAGCTGACAGGTTCAGCGCAAACTTCTCCCCCCCTCCCCACCAAAAGGGCAAATATTTATCCCAGCAGAGTGCTGCCCCCCTGACATCTCAGATGCCCAGGTAAGAGCTGCCCTCTCCAAAGCAAAAAACAGCATCAATGGGACCAGACGGTGTTCCGGGCTGCGTCCTACATGAACTCCAAGAAGAGCTAAACCCAAACATAAAACTACTGTTCAATCTCAGCTTTTCTACAGGATATGTACCCAAAGAGTGGCATACAGAAACAGTGGTCCCTCTCCACAAAGGTGGTACCTCAACAGATCCTGGAAACTATCACCCCATAAGCCTAACTAGCTTGGTCTGCAAAGCTATGGAAAGGATCATCATGGACCTCATAAATAAAGATATTAGGGACCTACAGACACTGGATCCTACCCAGTTCGGCTTTGTTAAGGGCAGATCCTGCCTCTTAAACCTGGTTGATTTCTTTGAAACAGTCACCAAGGCCATTGACGAGGGGAAGGTGGTCCACACAGCTTACCTGGACCTCGCAAACGCCTTCGATACAATACCCCACTCGGGCATTATAGATAAGTTCACCAACTTAAATATAAACCCCTATGTCACTAGATGGGTTGCAAACTGGCTCAAGGACAGAACCCACATGGTTAGAATTGCTGGAGCCATGTCAGACTCCAAACCAGTTACAAGTGGCGTCCCACAAGCCTCAGTCCTGGGACCTCTCTTGTTTGGTATATATTTCTCAGAGGTACAGGCCAACACGGAAAGACTGTGGCTGACTAAGTTCGCAGATGACTGCAAACTGGGCGCCATAATCGACTATCCAGCCGACAAAATCATCCTCCAAAAAGGCCTCATACAAACAGACAACTGGTGCCAGAGCCATGGCCTCAAGCTAAACGCCAAAAAGTGTATAGTCATCCCCTTTGGCAAAAACAAAGTGCCCACAAATTACCACATAGGTGGTAATCCATTAAGTACAGAAGAAGTAATTAGGGACCTGGGGACCCAAGTTGATAGCAATGTCTCATTTGACAACCACGTGGCCAAAGTGGTTAGAAAAACATTTTATGTAGCCCACCTAATCATGAAGGGATTCACATCTAGATCAGGGGAGGTCATCGGGCCTCTTTACTCATCCCTCATCAGGCCCATAATTGAGTACAATGCCCCTTTTGGGATGTACTTTACCAGACACTTGCAGCAACTGGAAATACCCCAAAAGTACCTCACCAAGAGGATCATAGGGCTCAAACAGATGCCATATGCTGCCCGGTTAAAGAAACTCCAGCTCTACTCAGTGGCATACCGCCTGCTCAGAGGCGATCTGTGCCTGACGTATAAAGCCATGTCCAACCCGGAATTAATGGACATGCTGTACCTCAGAAAATCCTAATCTCATCAAGCTACGCGCTCGAGAGACTTGAACCTCAGCACTGAAATAAATAGGACATGCTGGAGGGACAGATTCATAACCCAGAGGCTCCCTTCACTCTGGAATAAAATCCAAGTCCAGGTTAGGCAGAGTCCCTCATTGACTCTCTTCAAGAGGAATCTTGATGAGTGGATGGGAGATCGTAGGTTTACCCCGGGTATCACTTCTGTGTCACTGTTAGACAGAGGCACAGTATACTAACCTCGAAAAAGGGCATAGCAAAATTAATTTAAAATGGGTGGCAAAAGCCTAACACACTCTAGCTAGGCTTATAAATGCCCTAGGGCAGATAGCCTAGTATGAACCTATGAACCTATGAACCTATGAACTTGACCATTCCCCCCACCCTTTTTTATGTATGGGTGTTGTGTGAATTCCCTGTTCTAGGTATTTGAGAGGTATGGTAGGTCTGTAGCAGGTAGCTGAACATGCTGATGCATATATTGCAGGCTGCAACTGTTACATTCTGCCCAGGAGTCAGAATGGGGATTCCAAACACATTGTGGGACAGCAAGATGTATATGTGAGTGAGTGTCAGCTCTGGTGTCACATCATAGCCAGGGTGAGGGTACCCATATCAGTCTAGGTGAGGCATGTGCTTCTGGTACATATGTTATGTAATACTGCCATCTAGAGAGTGGTAGGCAACATTTAGGACACCTATACATATTTGTGAAGTGTGTCCCAACCTACAGGCCTTTGACGTGCTAATATGGGTGGCAGTGACTGCAGTAGCAGAAAAAGGTTTTGCTTAACATTGCACGGCTCAGTCATTTAATTGTTTTGAAAACCATGTATTTGACATGCAACACAATGGAATGGAAATCAGGACTCTGGGTGGAAAAATGTTGCACATGCCAGGAATGTAACAGATTGAGCTATGGCGTCAATACTCTAACAGGTGTATTTGCAAGACATATGTGCATGCATACAGTCTGTTACACAGGATTGGCATGAATATGTGTGATTGGATGAGTATGACATGTGACACTTAACTGTCTGTCATGATTTCATAATTTGAATGTGTACTGACTTTCCAGTACATCAGCACACAGCATAGGTTGTGTGACAAGTGTGCCAGATGTAAGTGGCACAACTGTGGACATTCCACAACAGTCCGTGCAGTTGTCAGCTCTACCTGATATCCTATGCCTCACATACATCCATCAACATTTATTTGTCTGTGTACTGGTTTGGTCTCTGTATCATGGTCCCAAGTACGTTGTCATTTTTCCCATTATATGTACAAGCTGTGTGTCACTGGCAATAAAGATATATTTCCGGAAACAGCTGCTGCTCCTCCAAGCTGAGTGGCTCAGTGGACTAATGCACTGTGTTGTAGTTTGCAAAGTACTGGGTTTGAAGCTTGGTGGGGCTAAATATTTTTGTGATGTGCATCACTGATAATCAGGATATGTTTCTGGAAACACCTGTCAATCCTTAGAGCTTAGTGGCCTAGTGGGCTAATACACTATGCTGTAGTTGACAGGGTTCTGGTTTTGAAACCTGGCAGGAATGAATATTTTTGTAATGTGCATCACTGATAAACAAGATAAGTTTATGGAAACACCTATTATTCTTCAAAGCTGAATGGCCTAGTGGGTTAATGCTCTATGCCATAATTGACAGGGTCCTGAGTTCAAGACTTCCATTTAAACCTGCACTATTTCCAAAAATAAAATGAGGGTGATAGGAAAGTAGTGAAATTGGGACAAGCAGGGAGGAAAAACAATGTGAAAGGCAGGTGAAGATGTGCAGGATGGATGCAGGAAAGGACCAAAGCTCTCTATTTCTTGTACAGCAGCAGCAGCTGTGCAGGTTGTGGATAATTTGGTATTTGCCACCTCACATCCCAGAGGAAGGGTGTGGGCAACATGACTTAGTTGATTAATTGATGTAATGATTGACTGATGACAGTGTAGGTGTGGGCAAAATGGAGAGCTATGTATAGGGTGATGTTTTTTTTTTTTTGTGGGACAGATGCCTTTTTCTTTTTTTAAGTAGACAGTGGAATACTGGGGAAAGGATACATATACATGTGAGGAGCTAATTTGGGTAGGAGAGGTAGCATTTGCAAGCAGACAAGTCAGCAAACAGGGGTGGTGTATGACACATGAGGGGGTAAACACCTTGGCAGGGAGGGTGTTGTTGAATCAGAGAACCATGTGCCCCCAGATGGCAGCAGTGGCACTGAGCTTCCCATCCATGGGCAGTCATCACTGATCCTTCACAGCTCTGAAGGTGGCTGTGCTGTGGGCTGGGCACTGGAGCAGGCCTGCCCCTCCAGGTGCACCTGTCTGCCCTCAATCTGGTGCAGTCGGTCATCCATATCACACTGGACAATCCTGCACACCATCCCTGGGAGTTGTCGCTGGGTGACTATTCCCTCTCTGTGCCCATGCCCAGGGGGGACAGGCATCATCCCCTGAGGCAGCTCCACTGTGGGTGCTGCAGGACCAGTGGAGAGGGCAGCTCCAGGTTTGGTCCCAGATGTGCTGGGACCTGGTGACATGGCCAGTTTAGGTGGTGTAGGTGGAGCCACAGGAACCAGCCTACCTGCTCATGCTGTGGTGATGAGGTTTATTCAAAGTGTATAGGTTAGTCATGTGCAGCACTTTTAAACATTAGCTATAACATCATGCAAGGTGTTCCAATTAACCCAGAATGATAATATTGCTTAGCATACAGAACAAAGGAATAAATGGAAAAAGATTCAGTATTCTAACAGCATGCTAGTAACAGTTATGGCATAAGGCCAACAACATTGGTATTTCAACAAGGTGTGTTATTATGCAACCAGTGTAATTTATATAATAAAACACAAAGCCCAACATTAGGTTTTGAGAACAACATATGTGAAAAAGAAACCATATCCATAGCATAAGAATAATAATTTGTGATGTAGACAAGGGGTGGGGGGATACATTCAATTAACAACAGTATAGGCTGTAGTGTTTGCAACAGTACTCTTCTATACTCTACAGGTCTGCCCTTGCTTTATGTATACAAGTGCCCTATAGCTTCTGTAGCATGTACATACCTCTCAAGCTATCCGCAAGGTACAGTATGGGCCAAGCTGTAACACCTACAGGTACATGGGAATATTACACAGTTGGACATATATGACTACCAAGGTGTACCATGCACTGTTGTTGTGTGAGTGTGCTATTGACATACTTTGACTGGATTTTCTGTATGCATCCATGGGTTTTGGCAACAGTGGTCACTATCCATGACAGCGTGACATTTGAGAGACCTATATCGTGCACAGTACAGACAGTTTACAGTTATCCTGCTCTCCTTGGCAGGCATGGGATTAGACTATCAGCAGACATTCACAGACGAACCAGGCATACAGACATACCAACAATAAACCATTTTAGGTATCTTATTAACTAGAAATAGTAGTGTACTTGTTGGTGTATTTAATAAAGTCTTATCACCTTGCTGAGGTATGCTCTTTACACACTACTACATCTGGACACAGAAATTACTATACCATTAATACAGCTACTACAGACATTTATTTACCTGTAAGCTCTGTGGGGAGAAAATCTGTTAACAATACATATTTGGTTCAATGGTGGTGCTGCGGTAGCATTGTTGCCTCACAGTAAGACGCTGTCTGGTTCAATTCTCAGCTAGAGCATCTTCTGCGTGGAGATATGCGTGAATGGGCGTACCTTTGTTGGCAACTTGGCACATAAAAATCAACTACCAATCATTAGCGGACCTGAGTTCCACTGTGGCGAACCCTAACCGGGAAAAGCCAAAAGACACAACAACAACATAGTTAGTAGTACTTGTCTGTTTCTATAAATATATAGTAGTACTTGTCCCTGAATTCGAACCTCAGTCTGTGTGTGGCAAAATGAACAACTTACATATCATTTGTCAAATTGAGCTACTGAGCCATTGCTGTATATTGATTGACTGATATGTGCCTAGAGCTTACCTGGTAAAGTCTGACCTGGTAATATAGGTAGTGTCACACAAGACTGCAGTGACAGTCTAACACGCATGTATGACATTCATGTATGACAGAGATAGTAGGTGAACTGTGTATTAATACTTTGAATCTGGTGTACACATTTAATCTCTAGTGGATGGGATTATGTGTAATGTGTACAGACCATATTGGGGTGCTAGCTTGCCTACCTGACCCATACACAGTTGCAGATTGTATGTTTGCAGTCTACAGCTATTAAATTGCCTGCAGCAGTGTAAATACATTCAGGAATGCATATAGCTTAAATGCAAAGGTTAACACAAGACAATCCTGAGTTAAACACACTATAATATCTTAGACATTACTATTCTAGGTCCCGATCTTAGTGCAGCACAAATATCATAATGCAGTATATCTTGTAGTATAGCTCTACATCTACACTTTAGCACAACAGTAGTTTATCGGTCAATCTTCCATCACTTCATGGTATTATACCCATGTTTTTATCACAGCACTTGTAATATCTGATTTCTTGACCAACAACACAAAATACACACAGCATTTGTCAAAACACATCTTTATTCAGGGTGACATAAAATAGTGATTGGTATACATCTAACCATCTTTATTGTTGAACACTTTAAATAATGCAGGTGTTGAAAGACAGCTGTTATTCCACCATGTATGCATTACTAACCTTATTTCATTAACAATTCTGATTGCAGTTGTACTTTATTTTCTGAAACTTATTAATGAAGTTGATTTACTCCCTTCACATTATGAATGCAGTAGTACTTTATTACCAGAACATTATTAATAATACAGTATACACTTGTTATTCCATAACATTAGTAATACAGTAGTAACTTTCCTTCCTTCATGTTAGCAGATTTCATGCTTTCATATATATTGAAAACACTGTAGCTAGGCTTATGAATGGCCTTGGCCAGACAGCATAGTTCCTACCTATGAATCTATGAACCTATTGCATGTCCTTTGTGCATGGATAATTAACTAGCTCTTCCATTTCAATTAGCTATCATGCTGATACACTGTTTGGTGACTACAAGTCATATGTATCCTGTTATTGTCTATTGTACATGCCAATAGACATACCTGATGTTTGCATAACATAACAGTAATGCTATGTAAAATGTTAGACAAATCTACCTACAATACTGTACATTACACATTTTTGGCACAATATCCCACAATGCAAATCATAATTGCACAGCAGGACCACTTTAGACATGTTATTCTCAGTTATACACCCATACATATGCCTACTGTTACAGTATATCAATATATACTATCCCCTGTTATGGCACGAACTTGTTGGACCAACACTGCAACTGACAGCGGCTGGAGTGGAATTGTTGTGTTCAAAGTCCTTATATAGCATCCCTTGTGGTGTATGAGGTGTTTACCTTGTGGCCTACAGCAGTACACACAATTTCTACTAGCGTTACTATGCTCAGCAATACATCACTACATAATACCTTTTCCCACTATATGCATTGTGTACACTTTAATTATTACAGAACAGGTACAACATACACTGACATACTGAGTGTTCTACATACCTTATTAGTAAACCGAGTTGTCATTGACGGTAATTTAAATCCTATTCGGTTTGTGTTGCAATCCTCGTTGTAACATTTTGCTGGTATATACAGACGGTTAGAATGTATGACAAGCCATGCTTTTATACTTAAATGTCAGTAACATGTGGTATCCTGCCAACAATTGGTGTTCTGGAGTAGATGATTACATGCACATCAGCTGTGCAGCTACTCCATTAGCCAATGACATGGCAACAGTGGTGTATAATTGAATACTCCACTTGGGCATTGTCCCTTTGCCCTACTTTCAAGGAAGACAGTCTGTATGTGTTGTTTGTGATGAAATGCAACAGCTATATGGAGACACACAAAGATATATTACCTTCATGGCCCCCGTGGATTGTGTGTAACGGCTAGAAGATGTAGTTCTACATGTGAGTCTAGCTGTTATATTTCTGAACATTGCTACTTCTGCAGGGTTTGCACTTGATACATCTGCAAATGTTTAGGTCTGGCAAGGATGTTTGAGCAGCTCAAGGCTGTGTGGCTATGCATAGAATGTTAGGTGTTTTGAACTGTGCTCACCTGACATCTTTGGTATATTGTACATGTGTATCATACTGTGCTGTTAATCAGTAATCTGTAACACTTCCTGGTGTACGCACAGCCGTCTGATACGGGATTATTGCACCCAAACCCTGTAACATTGGCGGCTGTTCCATTGTACAACAGCAACTATTTCACATTGGGCCATTTTAGTGTGTCTCTGACAAGGTATGTTAAGGCTTCTGCAGATGTGATAGAGTGAGTGGATGTTTGTGATGTTATTACAGTATGTATTACAATTGTTTCGGGTGTGGGAGAGATGTAGGTGAGTATACATAGCAGATGCAGGTGTGTAGGAACTGCATTTATACATATTCGATATGTGTGTGAGGGCTCCTTCCCTATTTGAAGACCTATCCTTTAGTGGACTAATACTATGGTAATTGCAGGCTGATTCATTAAGCCATTGTTAATTGGTTCCTGTATAGCATGCAGGTTATGTTGGTCCTTCAGTCCCTTTGGAATTACATCAGTATGTAATGATATGTTGCTACAAGAAAGCTGTCTCATGTATTTGTGTCACAGATATTTGCACTCATTGGAGTTGTGTTGGTGACTGAACCTCTTTGGCTAGGGTTGCCACCTTTTCAAATGGCCATAGTGGGACATTTGCAGGACACACATCGGATTTTAGAGGCCGACACATACCCACGGTCAGTACACAGTATAGAACTGTACATATATGCCTATATAAAAGCTTATTCTTGTAGCAGTTTACTAGCTTATCCTGGTTCTTGTTACATGTAGGTATTTTAGATACAGACATGACTATTTTATGCAACAATTACATTAAATATGGAACATGCCAAATGTCTCGAGATTGTAGGACATTAGTATTTGTACTCATTTTGGTCAGGACACTACCGCACATAGAGGGACTGTCCCTCGCAAGGTGGGACAGGTGGTAACTCTCTCCTTGGCTCATGTCCATAGCACATATTTGTAATAGTGTATAGGCATATACTCTCCATATCTTTTGTTCATAACATTCGGTATTGGTGGAATGTGTGATTGCTATGGCCCATGTTATACACATATTTGAAGACTTCAACCACTGTATACGGCATACCCATGGATTCAGGAACACACACACTTCCAAAGACCATATTACCGTTCCCAGACTCCGAAACCCCACAATATCGAACACTCAAACTCTCGACAGTCAAACTCCCGAAAGTAACACAAACACAGAACACACACACACGCACACACAGACACACTCCTACCCATGACATCCAAACAAACCATCCTACACTACGTATGAGCAGATGGCCATGCCCCCATACACCCCCATGTGGGTGGCTGTGCACCCCACACCACACCTACTTTAATAATCTACCTCTGAGATAGCACAAACAGACACATGGAGCAAAACCACACACACACATTGCAGTCCCCCGGAAACACACACCACACTCAGAACACACACTTCCCACACTACAGCAATCAGAAACACACTTGCACACATTACCTACCTGAATAGCAGCACCAGAAGTAGTAACTAAATGTCCCTTAACATCGTAATAGTAGTACTCGCTGTTCTGGTGTTTCGGTACTGTGGACTTTCAGTCTTTAAGCCTCGTGATTACGCATGTCGGTATGTAATGCATTCCATATTTGGTAGTTATCCTATTTATATGTACCTCCATGGTTGTGTAGATGTTGTTAACCTATCTATATATTTGCATATATATATATATATATATATATATATATATATATATATATATATATATATATATATATATATATATATCTATATATATATATATATATATATATATATATATATATATATCCATATATATCGACATATATCTCTTTATCACCCTTTCTCTCTCTATATTATAAATATATATATATATATAAATATATATATATATATATATATATATATATATATATATATATATATATATATATAGGTTCATAGGTTCATAGGTTCATACTAGGCTATCTGCCCAAGGGCATTTATAAGCCTAGCCCATAGTTATTTGGCTTTCGCCACCCCTTTAGTTTGAATAAAACTATGCCTATTATTTCGCTGTGCCTCTGTCAAGCAGTGACACTGAAGTAATCCCTGGGGTATATCTGCGATCTCCCATCCATTGGTCAAGATTCCTCTTGAACAAGGCCAGCGAGGTGCTCTGCCTCACATGTACCGGGATTTTGTTCCACAGCATAGGGAGTCTCTGGGTGATGAATCTGTCCCTCCAGCACGTTCTATTAATAACCGTGTCAAGGTTTAAGTCTCCCGCCCTTGTGGTTCTGAGGGATCTAGATTTTTTGAGGTGAAGCATATTCATCAAATAAGGGTTTGACATGGCCTTATATGTCAGGCACAGGTCACCTCTGAGCAAGCGGTATGAGACTGAATAGAGCTGGAGTTCTTTCAGTCGGGCAGCATAAGACATATTTTTGAGACCCTTTATCCTTTTGGTGAGGAACTTTTGGGGCCTTTCCAGCTGCTGCAAGTGTCGGGTCAGATACATTCTGAATGGAGCATTGTACTCAATCATAGGTCTAATGAGTGATAAGTACAGGGGGACGATGACCTCCCTTGATCTAGATGTGAATCCCTTCATGATCAGGTGGGCAATGTAGAAGGTTTTCCTAACTACTTTAGCAGCATGAGTGTCAAATGAAAGGCTACTGTCAACCTGGGTCCCCAGATCCCTAATGACTTCTTCTATGCTCAGTGGATTGCCACCTATATGGTAGCTAGGGGTAACCTTGTTTTTCCCGAAGGGTATGACTATGCATTTCTTGGCATTTAACTTTAGGCCATGGCTCTGGCACCAGTTATCCGTTTCTTTGAGGCCCTTCTGAAGGATATCTGTGTCAGATGTGTTTTCGACTATGGCGCCCAGTTTGCAGTCATCTGCAAACTTTGTCAGCCATAACCCTCCTGCATTTGCTTGTACTTCAGAAAAGTAGATGCCGAACAAGAGTGGTCCCAGGACTGAGCCCTGTGGGACACCACTTGTGACAGGCTTTGAGTCTGACATGACTCCAGCAACTCTGACCCTGTGGGTTCTGTCACTTAGCCAGTTTGCAACCCATCTTGTGATGTATGGGTTTACATTCAAGCTGATGAGTTTTTCGATGATACCTGAGTGGGGTATTGTGTCGAAGGCCTTTGCCAGGTCAAGGTAGGCAGTATGGACTGCCTTTCCCTCATCAATGGCCTTGGTGACTGTCTCGAAAAAGTCAACCAAGTTTAAAAGGCATGATCTGCCTTTGACAAAGCCAAACTGGGTTGGATCCAAAGTCTGCAAGTTCCCTATGTCTTTATTTATGAGTTCCATTATGATCCTCTCCATGGCTTTGCAGATAAGGCTTGTCAAGCTAATGGGACGGTAATTTCCTATACATATATATATATATATATATATATATATATATATATATATATATAGAGAGAGAGAGAGAGAGAGAAAGAGAATACACCTTTCATTGGGAATATGGCGGTTTATACTATTTGCCGAAGTCCGCCCTTTTGTGTTTTAACCTGTCACAATACACAGCTGCCATTGGTACATCTCAGGTAGCTTAGTGGTAGGTTATTGTGAAGACTGTGTACTTGGTTGCATGTGCTACTCTTGGCAGTGGTCGTTTTACCTCTCAGAGCAGGCACTATTACTACAAGGGTGCATAACGCACATTTCAGTGGTTCTGGGCAGCTTTGCCCATGATCTGCATGATATTCAGCAAAGGTTAGACCTGTGTTGCGGATATCCATATAGTCATGTTTAAACGCCGCTTACTGGCACTTACCGGCTCAAAAAATGGGTAATATGTGCTTAAACATGCTTTAATGACCTGCATCCAACATTCCTTATTCAGGACATCAGAATTACGTAACAGCCCTTGCAGGTCGTGGAACCGGGACCATGAACTACACAGTCACTGGCTTTACCACTGAGGCATCTGGGATATGTACAAGTGTTATGGTGTTTAGTACGTAGAATGTACTAAGGCTGTTCCTCAATACTGCAAACAAATGTGTAACTCAGTTGGTGTACATATGGATGATAACTGTTAATGGTATGTCCAAGTGAGGCTTAATGGATATGCTCCAACTATGGGAATCCATGTCACAGTGAGCCACACACTGTAATGAGCTATACCTTGCCACAACCATAACTAGAGAATGCTGGGGTGACAGATACCTGTCATGGGTACTCCCAATTCTTTGGAACTACATCCCTGATTACATTATATGGAGCCCTTCAATAACACACCAGGGAATCCTTGCAGAGCGGGTGGGGAACAGTGGTTATACCCCAGGAATCCTGCAATTGGGTCTGCTCCACAGAGGGACAGTTAGTTAATCAATGGAGTGGTGATAGCAGACACATTATGGCTAGGCTTATGAATGGCCTCTGACAGGCATATACCTACTGATGTACCTAGGAACCTATACATACAGTATCAACACATGTTGATAGCTTAATTTACTGTTCAGGTATTGACTTACCTTGTGCCAATAGCAGTTGTGCGTGCAATAGTTGAGGGCTGCCTCTGTAAGATGCACACAGTAGACCACCTATACATGACAATTTACACATGGTCGTGTGTGTGTGCCATCCATGTTTACTGTGTGTGCAGGTGGAGAAATGTGTCAGTCCATAGGGGCCTACACTGTCAGTGTATGTGCTATATGTTCCCTCTTTGCCAAGGCATGGGCATACTGGGCATGCCTCCGTCTGCCTACTGGGGCTGGCACAGGGTGTTCATGGTCTAAATCCCACTGTGCCTGTGGTGCCCTTGGCAATTGTGGTGGGCTATGAGGGTCTTCACCATTATGTCCCTGCTGCAGCTGTTTCTGCAGGATCATATTATGTAGCATGGCACATACTATGAAGATGTGGGCACACGTGCCTGGAGAGTACTGCAAGGCTCCACCAGATATGTCCAAGCAACAGAACCATGATTTCAGCATCCCAAACACACGCTCTATGATGATTCTGGTTTGTGCGTGTGCCTCATTATGGTGTTCTTGCATGGGTGTGTGTGCATTTCTTATGGGAGTCATCATTCACGGTTCCAGTGCATAGCCAGCATCCCCCACAAGGTGGCCATATGGGATGTCCCCCCTGGAAAATACATGGTACAGCTGTGAGGCATGCCAGATGTGGGAGTCATGGTAGCTTCCAGGGCTGCCGGCAAAAACATTCATGATAATGCCCTGGGCATTGCACATGACCTGGCAGTTGATGGAGTGGTATCCCTTGCAGTTTATGTAGAGCCTACCATGCTCACCGGGTGGTGACTTGATGTGTATGTGCATGCAGTCTATTCCACCTGGTACCTCCGGGTAGTCTGCCACATGGTGGAAGAGGCGCATATTGCTGGCCAACTCCTCCTGCATTTGGAGGAAGTATATTTGCTCATTGGCATGTGGTAACATGGCATCCAGGAACTGGTGGAGTACCCTGGATGCTGATGCCTGTGAGATCCCCATGATATCCCCAGTTGGCCTTTGAAAAGCACCTGTGGCTAGTACTCTCAAGCTTACATATACCTTCGTGTCCACTGGGATGGGTTCCTCTCTGTTATTCCTGGCTCTGAGGCGTGGCTGGCACAGATCACTGATTTGCTGTATGGTGTCCCTGTCCACCATGTAATGCTCTACTATCTCCAGATCATTTAACCCCTGGTAGGTTACCCTTGGTCTGAAAACTCTTCTCCTCCTCCAGTTCCTGAGGTTGTTGTCAGCCTCATCCTCCACACCACCTTCAGTCTCCAACATATACTGATGAATCAAAGCTATGGCGGCCCCTACCATGTACATTTTAAAAGTTCCCCATCTGTTTACACCGATGGTGCAGAGTGTTTGGGAATACACAAGTGTGTGTGCGGTGATTTCACACTTTATACTATTGTGCTTTGGAAGTTGCTGATGTCATTGGGTGTGTATGTGCAATTTCAGCTGCAGGGTATCTTACTTGTGGGTTTCACAGCAGGTACTGCTATTGTGATGCCTGTGGTGTTGAATTTCACTTGGCTGCCATGATTCATCTATTGCCCTTTACTGAACTTTTCAACCGAGATTCCCCTCCCATTGTCAGGCACACATCCAGCTGCCTGCTTTCATGTTTTGTAATTTCCCAACTCAGGAATGTGTTGCGAAATGTGTTATGTAGCTGACCTACTGCAGGTTTGCTTTGTTCTGATGTGACAGTTCTCTTTTCTTAGCAGTACGGCAACTCCCCTTTCCTATTCTGCAGGTAGCTGCTGGCAGCCTTGTTAGCTGTCGTCAATGGCCCACTGTGAGTTCCTAGGTGTTAATGACTCATTTATACTCATATTACCATGCTGCAGCATTTCCTTATTGTCTTCCCGTAACCTTCCTGTTTTACCTAAGTTGTGTGCCGCACGCGCCCGATTTCCAGGTTTTGAGTGCATTTTCATCCACGTTTACATGCACTTTTGGTCACCTTGTGTGCTCTCAGCTAAGCATAGCTATGGCTAGGTACACACCCCTATCCTGCGGCTTTGCTTGGCAACAGGCAACCCGGATTACCAATGCTCCAATGTGCTTACAGCTACGGCGATGCCCACCTCTCATGATGTCATGCTTACCTCCAGGCCACTCCCCGGTGTTGTACCGCTGGCTGTGTGGTACATACTTATGCCAGCAGGATGTTTGAGATTCAGTATTACTTGACTCATTTGCATGCTATTGACTACTAATTCCTAGTTACCCTGTGGAACACTGTCACAGACCCTTAGCAACCCTTGCACCTTGGTTGTGGTGTAGCATGCATACCATTGACTTTTATGACGAAATCATGAGTTGTGTTACATTGCAGTTTTATGACATCTAAATATATTTTCCTTGTGTTCCCGTTTGAGCACCCATGCACTGCGGTTTTACTTTGTGTTAGTGTGGCCATAACATTAAATGTTATTTTTTTATGTGTTGTGCATGTTTTTTTATGCCATTGGTTGTATATTTAGCCATTGGCATATGTTAATATTGTAATACGTAAGTTTGGTCTGCTTTCATGGCTCCGACGTTCTGTTTGAAAAAATGTAAACTGTTTTTTTGGTTTACATTTCTGCATGCTTACGCTATGCCTGCACCACTTCATGAATTACTATATACCTTCATTTGCATGCTACACTGCTGTACATGGGGTAATTAGCATACAAGCACCATGAGCTGCGCAGCTCTGGTGTACGCTGGTAATGCACGTGGAAACAGCTCTTACCTGAATTGCTCAATGGCCATATTTGGTGCTAGATTGCCGACGCTACTCCGGCACATGGCGCAAGCTTCATGAATCCTGGGGAAAGTGTATTCTAGGACATCTGAAGTTGTTTTGATGTAACCTTCAGGCAAGTTGATTTCAGCTAAGGTAGAAAGCTTTAATAGGAGAAGATATTTTCTGATACCATTCCGTACTATAATTAATGTACTATTATGGCATATTGCCATGAAAGAATGAAATTACAGATCAAAGGAATTTCTCTCTTCCCTGTGATAGGGTAATCTAAGAATTAATATACATAAGTAGAAAAAGGAGTTAAGAGATGCCCCCATGCTAGGGAGAGAAAGGGGTATTCTGTTCTATAAACAAAATGTTTTTAATGGTGACTTTGTAAATAATCTGAGTTTTGAAGTTAAATAATCAAAAATATTGTGACTACTCTTATGGGAGTCAATCAAAAAAACTTGAGTTCCATTAGGAAGCCAACTGAAACACACACAGGTGTAAAATAGGAATGAAATAGTACTAGGAATAACATATTATGGCCAACAAGAGAGTTAAGTACAGCAGAGTGAAAAACAGCAGGCTTGAACAAAGCTACACTTTAAAATTTGTGCCCACATTGAAGTACACACACACACACACACACACACACACACACACACACACACACACACACACACACACACACACACACACACACACAAAACAGGTTACCAGAAAGGTTTCTCCAGACAACAAAAGGATATATCACAAATACCCACTAAAATTTCATTCCTGTAGAAAAAAAAAATCGCAGCCATAGCTTAAAGCTCCTGATATCAAATTTGTGATTTATTTTCCAAACACAGTTTTACAATACCAAAAATTCTGTCATGAAACAAAAGCTACTTAATGCTACTAAATGTTTTCAACTAACTGAGTATACAAGAACAGGCAGACAGAGCAGTATTTTTGAAAGATTTGGAAGCAGAATGAGAGTTGTCCTGAGGTATGTTCTTTGTGTTTATTTTATTCAATATGATTTATCTTGTTCTTTATCTTAATTGTTGCTTAATGACTACCACATCTACTTACCTGGTTCAACAAAATGATTATGATGAATGAATGTTATAGTGCAATTTGTTTATGTGGATCCAAGCATTCCATAAGGGATAACGAGATAATTCATTGTGTTGTTTGATTCTTTTTGGATGAGTGACTTCCCATGCCAGCATATTTATTTTTGTCTTAGCTGTAATGAAAAACAAAGTACAATAAGGCATAGTATATACAGTGCAGGCCTGAGGATCTATAGATTTGATAGTGGACTCGGAGTGGTAGTTCATGTTTTTCTTGGACTTAGTTACCATAAGGTGGTTGTAAAAATGGTGTAGAGGAAACTCTTAACAGAATTTCAAGCATATGTAAAGTGGTTCTTGGATGGATGGTTCATTCACTTTAGAAGCATTTTAGTTTGCATTTTGTGTATGGATGGCTTATTTCAATCAAAGAGTAGAAAATATTTTTCTCATGCTTAGCAGGTGTGGAGTTGCAGCCCCATTTATGATGAAAATATGTCTTGCCTTGCTGTATTTGCGTATTAGAAGCTCAGAACAAAAAAAAAAAAAAATATATATATATATAAAAGAAACACACACATATATATATATATATATATATATATATATATATATATATATATATATATATATAAAACCTACTTGTCCCTGGAAAGGCTAAAGCTACCTAGTCTGCTATCTGTAATAGCTGCCACTTAATGATGATTGACTTGAGAGGTTGGCTTTCTGAGTAACCATAGCCTGTCTTTTAAAACTTTTTTGAGGGTTTTATTTAAAAAAAAAACTTTTGGTACCAAAAAACAAAACAATCAGTTTTAGAACACTAAAACTTTGACTATCAGTTCTTGTACCAGTACAATTACATAACTGTAAACTTAAACCTAGAAGTAATCGAAATACTAATGAATATAAGGGTGCTAAGTTTGAACATAGTGACTTCCGTGTTAACATCAGAAATAAGAATCTTTATCAAAGCTTTTGCTGTAAGGCTTCATCAGATCTGCCCTTTATATAACCTAAACCTAAAGGATAATCTAGAAAGTCCTAAAATTACTCCTAACAGAAGTTCAAGAAAGTATTGCCCTTTATATGAAGCTGAAGAGTGTGTGTTAGCTTGGGCGGTGTTGGCTGTCTGGCCTGAGGTGGACGCCAGGTAATAGAGAATAAGCAGAATTATGGAGTCAGGAAAACTGGTCTTCCATTGATTGTAAACAATGATTTTTCCCATGTGAGATGGCCAGCCACTCGGATTAACCAGATGTGCTAGAGTGTTATATTAATGTGTGCATGTGTGCCCCTTAGTTTGAGTTATAACATGAGGCCAGAAACCTAGTTGAAACAGGAACAATAATGGCTTTCAGGGAAAGCTAATCAATACCCACTGAATTAAGTGCAGCATGCATTACTGTGGTGGATGCTTGTGAGACTATGGTGGAGCAGGAAGCCTGGGGACCTATGTCTTGCAGGTGGATCCAGGTACTGGGTGCACAGGGCTTGTGACTACCCAAGTGAACCTTATGCTGGAGGTATGTAGCTTTTTATCTTGCATTATGCAATAGCATTAAAAGCAGAAGCTAGGGCAAGAACCAAAGATAGGATAAAACATCCTGAGGGAATGTCCCTGGTACTTAAAATCTTATCAGAGACACTTAGAATAGCCAAAATAGAAATGTCAAATAATATAAAATAAAATAAGAAGAAAAGTAAAGACTGAGGAAAGCTAGTGTATGTAGTAGGAAAAATGAGTTAGTATTATGGAGTGTATAGGCAGAGGGCAGGAAGAAACAATCTTGCCAATGTCGATTGTTGGCCCCTAGAGTAATCCTTAAAAGTAGTGTTAGTGCTAAATCAGAAAAGTGGTGACTAGTGTTGGGACTAGCTGCAGTGTGCCAAGGCAGAAATATGAGTTGGGCTTATCGATGTCTGCCAACTGTTAAGGAAAATCAATTAAACACCTGTGTTGGTAGGTAGAAAGTGATAAGCAAGCGACCTTTAACTGACCCAGCAACTGCAAATTCAATTTGAGTGAAATAACAGGAAGGTAATGTTGGCTGAAAACCTTATTCAAAGAAAAAAAAAAAAAAAAAAAAACCTCTTGGGGAGAATTTTTAAGTACCAAGCCAGATAAAAGTCCATGCAGTAACTAAAACCCTAGCCGGTCCAAGGCATTGGGGAAGGACCTGATGCCAAAAGCAAAAAAACAGAAAAAATACTCTATGCCAACAGCAACATTAATATTTCTTGGTGATGGGAAACAGTGATTAAATATTTTATTCCTACCTGGATTTAGATCCAGGATTTAGATCCAGAAATCTAAAGCCTTGAAGGAGGTCCTTTAATCCAAAGTGTTTAGTAGTACATTTGATGCTCCAGTTTTCTGAGGTTTGATATACAGTTGATTGAAGAAGTTATCTTCAGACCAGGTGCCTTTCCAGCATTAGGGAATGTTAACTAAAGGGTATTGTTTGTCACAGTGTTTTTCACTTGTGGTGAAGATGCTTTGTTATGCATTCTATAGCCTCAGGAATGCATTTACAAAACACATGTTAAAAGATGTTGTTATGCTGCTAATTATGGTAAGGATATCAATGTGATAGTATTATCATGGCAATGGTGTCACTGCCCAGAATCAAGAGTGGGCATTGGTGTTTTAAGTGGAGGCGATTAAAAAACTGTAATACGTTAATGTAATTTTGGAACATATTTATGAGAACTGTGAGCTTTAGCATTGAAAAAAGCTACATAACTTTGTCTTCTTTCATGCAGGCAACTATTGCTTTGTGTATATGCAGGAGTTATGCAGATACATTGCCTTAGTGGTGGTTTAAGTAGTGATGTTGAGGCAGGGGTGACTGGGATTGCAAATTTTGAGGCTTTGCCTCCATGTTGAAAGATTCCAGTTGCACAATAGGTCACTTGATTCAATCTGTACACATGGTAGATATCTATATTTCAGCTGCCTACTAAAAAGAGAGAAAAAGACAGAATGCTTGTTTCAGATGTATAAAGATTCAAAAATGGTTTATTGACAATGTTTTGGAAATTGCATATATTAAGGTAGCAGTTCCTCAGGGAAACATGTCAAATGGTCTAAGTATATTCTCTTCAAATACATTTTGTTCAATAGAAGTTATCAAATAAAATGCATATTGGAAATAATGCTTGCTTTCCGACATCTTTCAAAGATTGCTGAATAGTAGAGAAATGGGAATGTTCCCTTTTCTCTGTTATTGTGCAACTTTAGAGTTCCTATATTTAAGTTAGCAATAATTTGTGGGATTGGGAGGGATATTCCCTCCCAAAAAAAATCACTCAGTTTATTTATTTATTTTTGATGAGTCCATTTTCAGTCAGTTTTGCTTGATAAAACTGACTTCAGAGTTTTTTTTCTTTCAGCCATTTGTCATAAATCCATTCTAAAGATATTGTTTTGCCCTTACTTTGCAGTGTTTGTAAATGTAAGAGGTAAACTGGGGGGGGGGGCAGCAGAATGTTCCTCTCCCTAATTCTGTTAGCTGTAGTATTTCAACAGATACCATATTTTCTTGTAATTCCAGAGGAGTAGAAGGCTGAAGGTTATTCCTCCAAAACCTCTGATTTTTTTTAGTTATTGCATTTCCTTGGTGGACTGGTGGCAGGGACATAGCACTTGTCAGGCAGGGGAACAGTGGTGCTGTTTCGCACGCACACATGTGCACTCACACACACACACACACACACACACACACACACACACACACACACACACGCACACTTCTGTTTCTCTCTCTGTAGATAGATATACATCTATCAATCTATGCATCTATCAATCAATCTATCTATCTATCTATCTATCTATCTATCTATCTATCTATCTATCTATATATCTATCTATATATCTATTTATCTAAATACAGAGAGGGACCCAGACAGAGATGTGCACATGTGCCTGTGTGTATATTTATACCAAAGAATTATCATGATAATTTTCAACTTATGCACCACTTATCCTTCAAAAAAGGGAGGTTCTATTTATGTCTGCAGTGTAAAAAAGTGGGAAGCAGAAGTGCAATATAAATCCCCAGAGGACATTAATAAAGTAATACAAACACTGGGTTGCAAAATTAGACTTAACTGCCCCCTTTTAGCTGAGACTTGTGTGTTCATTAGATTGATATTTGTTGTCGATGCAATTTCTATGACAAATTCTACGGCAGTGAGATGACAGTCACATGCTATTTAGTGTCTTACACACTTTAGAGAAGTTTAGCTTAAGCATTTAATGAACTTGGCATCTTAGTAAGCCAGGAAAGAGGGCAATTCAATATCTCAATATCATTTTGTCATCAGAGAGAGATAGAGAGAGACAGTCAGAGCTAAGAATACAGACTCTTCAAGATGTTTTGCGATCAGTTGTTTGTATTTTTATCAGAAGATAATTTAGTAACCATATTCTCATGCATCGTTTTGCAGATTGCCCTTGGATTTTCCACATATTTAGCCCTGTCCATCATAAACTATCTTACAAATAGAGAATATATTCTAAAATAAAGTCTATTTACTGAGCAATACTTCATTGAACAATATTCTTTCTATTGGTATATGATCAGTTTACAAATGGCACACTGATTGGTCTTTTTTGAAAGCAAATGCAAGTTTATTGTATAATGTGAGTGATACCAAAAAAGTAAGCAGTGTGCCACTTATAAAGTCAATTGGAGATACATTTGTTTTAGGTAGGCAATTAATTTTATTATATATCGAGGTGAAAATTGGATGGCTGAGTTAATCTTTCGGCTTAGATTTAAAGCTTCCATGTTAGGGTCTGAGTCTGAGAATTAAGGATGGAGTTTTAAGGTTAAGGAACTTGTTTCATGATTAGGGTTAGTACATATAAATGGTGTTGGTTACCTGCAGGGAATGAGTGTAACCCAAGATTACATTCCATGGAGTAATATATGCAAGTGAGTTAAGCCTGCACATTATAAATATCCATCACCATTAAATCCAAACCACGAGGGCCAGAAAGGAAGTTAGTAAAATGAAAAATATAGAAAAAGGAATATATGAATAAAATGGTGTTATCTGGTTGTAATCATTTTATAACTTATGTCGCGTAGAAGAGCTATGTAGCTGCTGGAGATTTCTCAGGGATTTTAGGTCCAGAAGACAGCAGCTCAGAAACTAGGGAATATACAATTATGCCCAGCTGTAAAAAGATTTCAGACTCCCAAGTGTAACAACAAGAGAATATGCTCTAGCCAACTGATGATGATAATACATCAGCCTGTGAAGCAATATTGGAAAAAAATCATAATTATTCATTCTAGTTATTATGATGGCCCAAAGGGATTTGGCTTAATTGATACAAAAATACATTTATTATGTAAACTCTTTATTTCCAGGAGTGCAAATTGTGTGGTCAAGAATTATTTCTCATTCAGTATAGGGAGTAAACTTTATTCAAAATCAGTTCAAAAGGAAAAGAAGTTTGTTAAATAAAGCTATTCCCAGGAGGACTGAAGAGGTAGGATATATATTTTTTACATCACTGGGACTAAGTAATATGAGAATCTAGCTTGGTGCATGCTGGATAGGGAACATTTAGCTGAGATGGGTATTGGATTTCTTTAATTTTATCCGGTTAATGCTTCAGGAACTCAGGAATGGTTAGTTTTCTCAGACTGGTTGAGGTCTCAAAGTTAACAAATCCTAGTCTTCTCAGTCAGGTATGGTAAAGGGATAAAATATATAAATAAATGAATAAGAAAAGAAAGAAAGAAATGCAAAACACAGGGAAGAAAGAAATGAAATGGAGCAAAACAAGATATAACTGCCGAATATGGACTGGTGGACAGATGGTAGCTGAGTATGCTGCAGGTTTCCTGTTCTTCCAGGATGTCTACAGGAGTTTACTATTATTATTATTATTATTATTATTATTATTATTATTATTAGATTTATATATTTTTTTAGGAGAAGTCCTTTTTTATGCTGTTCCTTAAGTTAGAGTTGGGGGGGGGGGTTCCAACTCAGGGAATGGCACCAGCAAAAGAATAGCTACCAACACGTCTGAAATTATCACGGTTAGAAATTGTCAAAAAGTCCCAGTATTAAGTTAAGAGACACCAAGAAGGCAAGCAAAAGTAACAGAACCAATTAATCGATCTCACTGCACATTTGAAAAAAAAAATCTCACAGGTGAGAAGAATAGCTTTCTGGTGAGAATTAACAGTAATCCAAGTAAATATATGGAATAGGTCAGAGGTGCACTCACCCTTTGACAGTCCTAGGAAACAGCATGTTCACAATGCAGTTTTTAGTGGGCTAGACATAGACAGGGGGATGCATCAGCAATCATCAGTTTACCCAAATCAGATTGTATAGACAGGCTTTGCTGCAGGAGTATTCCATAAGCATTGCAAGCAAATTGACTGCAACAGGAATGTTATGGAAATGAACAGAGCAAGCGGAATCAAACAATGAATCTAATTGTTATGCTGCATTAGCAGCATAAAATCAATAAAAGACAGCAAAGTGATATGAAGACCAAAATGGGCCAGCAGAAAAGCTGCCATGGGACAGTCCAAAGCAAAAGTGCAGATTACTAAAACTGGAATCATTAGTCATCTTGCAAATAACACTGTGTGGGGGGGTGGGGTAAAGATTGTCACAAAGAGATACCTGTAAAACTTTTAAATCAAGGATGCAATAAACACTGAAGGCTGCGTAAGCTGAAAGACATGTTTGCAGTCCATCTGATTCCTGTGTGAGTCTAAAACAATCAGCAGGTCAGAAGGAAGTAAAAAGTGGCTGTAGCATAACCCCACTATTCAAGAGATATGAGTAGACAACATCAGGGATGGCGTAATAACTTGGCATACCATTTTATTGTCCAAAAAGAGTCCTAAATGGACATTTTAATTAAATTTTATATGCAATTTAAAGACCAAAGCATTAAGAAAACGCCAGCAGTATGTACTCATATTTATTTATTTATTTATTTAATATTTGTTGACTGGGCTAGTCTAGCTGGATACATATCCATTTTCAGTAGAGGCCCAGGGAGAAAAGCTCCAAACATGAGTAAATTATAACATTCAAACATTCAAAAAATGACTAGTTTCAATTACATAGCAAGACATACTAAGAAAAGTTATTAATTTGTGAACAATGTATGGTTTCATTAGAGTAGGTGTAAGAAAGAATCAAGTATTAGTTCTTTAGTAGGTGTCATGTACAATCAGGCAAGAGGTTACAGTATTTGAACATTAGCATTCCCTTGAAAAATAAATCATTACGTCAGTAAAAAGAAGAGAATGGGAAGGAAAAGATGCAGGTAAAACAGCGCGGGCTGGTCGTAATTATTCAAGAGTTGTAGGGGGGTATTTGTTCTGGAAGCAGGAGAGGAAAGGGGGAGGAGAAGAAAGAAAAGTATGATTCAATCAGGCTTTGAGCAGGGGCAATGCTAGAGTATTTTTAGGTGATCTCTGAGGTGTTTCTTAAAGATTGGTGTAGATGAGAGAGAAGTGAGTGTACTAGGAAGGTTGTTCCAGATTCTACCCACAACATTGGAAAAGAGTTACTCACCCGCTTTGTTATTAGATAAATTATTGGCAATAAGTAACTTATTAGAAGAGCGTAGTGTTGTAAGATTTTTATATGGGGAGATCAGATTAGAGAGGATAGGAGTATTAGTAGGATGGTGCAGGATTTTTTGTGCGATCACAAGTTGATTGTAATGTAGTTGGTTTTGTCATATCTCTTTTATTTTGCTCATTGGTTGTTTGCAGTCACGTAAAAAAAAAAAAAATGTTTCACTACAATAGGTTTAAGGTATTACACAATGAAGATACAAGTCTGTCTGTGTCTGTCTTGCAGTTTATATATAAATATAGATGGATAGGCAAATATATATAGATGTATATGTATATATAGAAACATACAGTTATATGCAGTAATGTTGACAGGGTGAGGCAAGAGGGGCAACTTGCCTGGGTACAAAGTGTTGGAGGGAGTAATCAGTTGATCCCAATATCTAATGCAATTCTTGGTTTTAATAGCCAGTATTTCATTTGCAGTCAGAACTGACCACTGTAGCACTCCTAATGTGGCATAAACTGTAGCAACTGTTTGCTATATTGTAGAAAACAGTTTGCTGGAGTTTCAACTTAGCATATTTTTTATTTTAATTAAAGCTTCAGTGACATAGCTCTCCATGTAGGCAAGGTATAAACTATAGCAACTGTAGGACAAAAGTGGCACATGAATGGCTTCACTTGAAGAGGTTACTGGGTGCAGTGCTGGTTCAAGCTACCAGCACAGGGTGCATTTATGAGCCAGCTATGCTTCTCAATATAGCTCTCTCTCTCTCTCTCTCTCTCTCTATATATATATATATATATATATATATATATATATATATATATGTATGTATATATGTGCATACATAAATAATTGCATGCTTGCCAGTTTGCATTTGGAAATGTAAATACTTCAAAATGCAGACATTAGAAGGGCAGTGTCAAAATGTAAACATGTCAGATAAATGCGGACAGTTCAGAATATAGACAATGATAAGTGGGTTGGTATGATGGGAATGTGTTTGTATGAGCATTAGCAGTTTAGGGTCACATTAGGGGTTAAGGATTCTGAAGACTTCAGCATTAGGATGCAGCAGTGTTTGTGTAAGTATAGGTGATTTATAGTTAGAATAAAGATTAAGTACAGGGACAGAGTTAGTGTAGTGCATGTGTGCCACATGTATCTGAAGTGACTTGTGCAGTGATAGTGTTATGGAAAGGTTTTTTCTAAGGTAAGGTGCAGGGTTAGGGTTAGTAGAAGGGGCAGGATTAGGGTTAGGGATAGCACACATTGATATGGTGGTGCAGGAAGGAAGCGTTCGACAGGAAAATATAATAATAATTGTTCTTAACACTGTTGTTATACTATCTCAAATTTAGTGAATTTAAAGTAGCAGGGGTGCCACATGTGCAAGGGTTCATGCCCCCTGGCAAATTCATCTTTTTTCCTTTTCCTGTTTTTTTTTTTTTTTTTTTTTTTTATTGGTAAGTTCAATGTATCTTAAAAGGAGATGGTGGTTTGTGTTTTGATGGGTTAGTAAATGATGTTTACTCATATAAATGATACAGATGTTTTTATTTAAAGATAGTTAGATATACCTATATACCTGTATATATATATATATATATATGTATATGTAGACATACCAATATATATTCTTCTTCTTTAATCCTAGGTTGATAGCTTTCTTCTCATCATTACACAAATTTGGGATGCTCACACAGATCTACTTCATAAGATCAAAAACCTTAAATCATGAATTTTATATTACCTAGACAACAATTTTGAATTATTTTAACACTGAAAGCTTAAGAGGCTGACCTTCATAAAGTACTACTAAAGTCATTAAAAATACACATATATCTCTTTAAATTTATGTACTAAGTACCTAATCAAAATGGTGGATGTCTTGTATGTCACTCCAAGCAATATTGGCTGTGTTTACACAACTATAAGGTCACATTAAGGAAAACAAGTACTGGTCGCTGATGTATATATTTATCAATTCGCAGGTTCATAGGTAGGTACTAGTCTATTGGCCCTAGGGCCTATATAAGCCTAGCCAAAAAGGTACCCTGGCTTTCACCACCCAAGAAAATTATTTTCCTGTGCCCCTGTCGAGCAGAGACACAGAAGTGATCCCTGGGGTGAATTTCCTATCTCCCATCCAATTATCAAGATTTTCCTTGAAGAATGCTAATGAGGAGCTTTGTTTGATATAGATAGGTAGTTTGTTCCAGAGTATCAGAAGTCTCTGGGACAGGAATCTATCCCTCCAGCATGTTCTGTTTATTGTGTTGACAAAGTTTAGGTCCCCAGAGTGTGTAGCTCAGAGGGATTGGGATTTCTTTAAGTGGAGCATGTCCAAAAGCTCTGGGTTTGACATAGCTTTGTATGTTAGGCAGAGATCACCTCTGAGTAGGCAATATGTGGTGGAGTAAAGCTGGAGTTTTTTGAGACGGTCTGCGTAGGCCATCTGTTTGAGGCCGGTAATCCTCTTTGTGAGGTATTTCTGCGGCCTTTCTAGTTGTTGTAGATGTCTTGTGAGGTACATGCCAAAAGGGGTGTTGTACTCTATAATGGGTCTAATGAATGATGAGTAGAGGGGAACAATGACTTCTTTTTTCCCGGATGAGAACCCTTTTGTGATGAGGTGTGCCACGTAGAAGGATTTTCTGACTACTGTGGCAATGTGATTATCAAAGGAGAGACTTCTGTCCACCTGTGTCCCAAGGTCTCTTATCATACTTTCCGTGTGAAGTAGACTACCGCCTATGTGGTAGTTCATGGGTACAGAGTTTTTACCAAAAGGGATGACAATGCACTTTTTGGCATTGAGCTTGAGGCCATGGCTTTGACACCAGGCATCTGTCTCATTGAGGCCCTTTTGTGGGATTTCCACATTGTTAGGAGTTTGGATTATGGCTCCTAGTTTGCAGTCATTTGTGAACTTAATTAGCCAAAGACCTTCTGTGTTAGCCTTCTGAGAAGTAGATACCAAATAGGAGAGGACCCAGGACTGAACCCTGTGGTACTCCACTCATCACTGGTCTGAAGTCGGATTTAGAGTCTGCTACTTTCACAGTGTGGGTTCTGTCAGTGAGCCAGTTGGCAACCCATCTTGTGACATAGGGATTTATACCTGGTTTAGTGAGTTTATCTATAATTCCAGAGTGGATGATGATGTCAAAAGCCTTGGCAAGATCTAGATAGGCTGTGTGAACCACCTTACCCTCATCTACAGCTTTGGTGACTGCTTCAAGAAAGTCTATCAGGTTTAAGAGACATGATCTGCCTTTTACAAAGCTGAACTGGGTGGGGTCCAGAGTTTGGAGATTACCAATGTCATTGTTTACAGGTTCCATGATGATATGTTCCATAGCCTTGCAGACCAGGCTTGTCAGGCTAATGGGGCGGTAGTTCCCAGGGTCCATGGTGGCTCTCTCTTTGTGGAGTGGGATAACCATCACTGTGCATCATTCAGTGGGCACAAAGCCTGAGGTGAGGCTATGATTGAACATGGTACTTAGGTGGGGTGCCAGTTCGTTCTGCAGTTCATGTAGAACGCAGCCTGGGATGTTGTCAGGTCCCATGGATGCTGTGTTCTTGGCTTTGGAGAGTGTGTTTTTTTACCTGTACAGCCATGATTACAGGACCTTTGTATTTATCCGGTATAGAAATGGGCCCTTTAGGGGGTGAGAGGGGGGTAAAGTTAGTACTGAACCTATCTGCCAGGATGTTGGCAATATCAGTTGGTTCTGTATATTTAGTGCCATTGTGCTGTAACTCAGAGCAGATCTGAGTGTTGCCATTGAAATTCTTGACATAGCTATAGAATGCTTTATGGTTGTCTTTAGAATCAGTGGCGATTTTGTTTTTGTAAACAGCTTTGGAAGATTTTATGAGGGATCTTAGCTTTTTACTGAGGCTGACCAAGGAGTTCCTCCAATCATGGAATTTTACTCTTTTTTGCAACTGTTTCTTTATTTTGTTGTAGAATTTGTTTATGGCAGGGGACCACCAGATTGGCTTACTTTTTTTGGAGGATAGCAACTTGGTTCTGTTAGGGATTGCAGGATCCATGCACTTGTGTAAGTGCTTATAAAATGCATTTTTGTAGGATTCAGCAGTTGTACTTCTATTGTCCATCTGCATGAGTGCCGTGAAGTTTGCCACTTCTGTCTTAAGAAGTGGGAAGTTGGCTTTGTAGAATTTTTTTACAGTGGTTTCCCTATTGGGGGGTGTGGGGGCGGGGTGTGGATGTCTAGGGTGATTAGCTTGTTGTCAGATCTGACCAACGAGGAATTGACCTCTGGTGTGTAACACCGGTTGCCCATGTTGGTAATGACCAGGTCTAGGATATTGCTGCCCCTGGTGGGGGTGTGGATAAGTTGATCCAAGGCATTGGAATTTATGAATTCCAGAAAACATTGAGCAAAAGAGTTGGTACGTGAGTAGTTTTCCCAGTTTATGGTGGGGTAATTGAAATCGCCCATTATTAGGGTGTTTGGTTGCACCCTAATATTTTCAGTGTATCAAGAAATGAGAAGTGTGAATCCTGGGGCATGGTGGGGGATCTGTAGCAAGCTACAATTTGGATTGCGGTCTTTCCCAGAGTTAGCTGCACTTGGATAATCTCGGATGCATTATGCTGAGCAACTAGCCTGGAGGTGTGGATATCCTTAATGAATACGGACATACCTCCGCCTTTAGTGTTTCAGTCCAGGATAGGTGGCCGAAAGGTGCAGTATGAATTATAGCCTAGTAATGCATGGGTGCTCTCTGGAGCCTTGAACCAGGTCCCTGTCACTGCACAGATGTTGATGTTCTCTATTTTAAGGAGTGCCTTGAGTGAGTGCATTTTCAGGTTTAGACTTCTAGCATTGAGTAGCATTACCATCAGATTTTGCTTGCTTGCACCTGCTACAGTGGTGAGTTTAAAAAATATTGGGCTTTTAAGTATAAAGCTTTGGATAAAAAAGTGTTTGTTGGGTGCTAGAGAGACTCAGCTGTCTGTCTTAATCCTTGATTTACTTAGAGAACCAAACAGAAAAGACAAACTACAAGTTAGAATGTCAGCAGAATATCCACTTTCCCCTAGAAAAAGGAAGCTGCTATTTTGGCATTCTCAATTTGAGACCATTATGCAGAACAATTGTAATTACACACCCACTGATTTTTTTTCAAGCAGTAGCAAGGCTGTTGAAAATTTGAATAGTGTGTTTATTGGAAGTTGATTTCTGAGAGTTAAATTCACATTGTACTGTGAAGAACATGTAGTACATAAATGTCATTGTTCAAAAAGATACATTTCTGTTTTGACTGGAATAAGATAACTGATAAACAAAAAATCTGATGCTATTGAGCTTACTTTGAAATTAACTCCCCTTAAAAAACTAATTTATACCCAAATTATGATAAATAACAATGCGTATCACACATCACTTTTTCTTAGCAAAATTAATCTCTCCCACTCTCCTTATTGTACCATATGCCAAAACAGTGTTGCTGACACCCTTCATATTTTTTGGAGCAGTAAAAATGTTTACAAGCTGTGGTGTTCGCTAAGAACCAAGTTAGAAAAAAAGGGATACACCAAATCTACCTTGTCATGGGAAATGGCAATTTTACATATATTCCCTAATAATTTCTCATACGAAAATAAACACATCATAGTTACATTGTGTGCAATGATCAAATCATATATAGCCCAAAATTGGTTAGATAGAAGTAAAATCTCATGGGAAGAATTTAAAGGAATGGCTATAAAATACTTATTAGCCAGCAAATTAACTACAAGAAGCGAAAAAAAACTATCTTACTATCTGAAACATTGGAAAATGCTTTTAGAAATCCTAGGACAAAATTGATTTATGACCAGGAGACTACAATATCAATATTACTTTACATAATTAAGGGAAACTAAAGGCAATTATTATAGAAATACCTACAATAACAGTGTACTGGTTATGGCAAACACATATAAGATGAACATTAAGGTGACATCAATGTATATATTTGCAATTATTATAGAAATACCTACAATAACAGTGTACAGGTTATGGCAAACACATATAAGATGAACATTAAGGTGACATCAATGTATATATTGTACATAGTGCAAGAAAGAATGTTTATTTTGGTAGAATATCTGGTTGCAATGTTTTAATGTCACATTTTCAATATGTTGTATACTATCTTTATGTAAATGTCTGTTTTACAGCTCATTAAGAGCAGCTTGATTATTATAGCAATGACCCACGCCTGGGTGTGGGTAATGCGGGATTTAACCACGGTTGGCGTGGTTTGGTGCCGAGGGCGAAGCCCGAGGGACCAAACAAAGACAACCGTGGTTAAATCCATTACCACACCCAGAAGTGGTTATTGCTATTATAATGACATTATTTAAGAAAAGAAATAATTACTTTTCTTAAATAATGGCATTGTATAATGCCTCTTTGCTGCCCTTCCGCAGCTGTCTGGTATTCCGCGGCAGTTCTGATGTACTGCGCATGCCTACGCAGTACATCAGAGCTGTGGGCAAAAGCAACGGAGAACTCAAGATCTCCATTGCTTTTTACTGTCTCGCTATGTTAAATGGGTTTAACATGGAGACAGTTTAAAATAAGCAACGGAGATCTCCGTTGCTTATTTTAAAGCTGTCTCGCTATGTTAAACCCATTTAACATAGTGAGACAGGTTTAAAAAAAAAGCAACGGGGATCGCAAGATCTCCGTTGCTTTTTACACACTGTGTCGCTATGTTAAAGGAGTTTAACATAGCGAGACAGCTTTAAAAAAAGCAACGGAGATCTGCGTTGCTTTTTTTAAACCTGTGTCGCTATGTTAAACTCTTTTAACATAGCGAGACAGTGTTTTATACTAATGGAAAAAGTCCGGGCGACTGGACCTTTTTCCGTTAGTATATTGAGGGATTTACAACGGGCACGCTGGTTGGGCTGGCCAATCAGCGTGCACGTTTTAGAGGAAGAATTGTATAATGGACAATTCTGTATAATTGTTACCCTAACATTGATGATTTATGTTATGTATATCGTATTTGGACAACTGAAACTTGATATTCCAAGTAGCTTGTATGTATATTTTCTGTGTCATTCTTTTCTTGTATTTAAATAGAAGTGAAATGCAATAAAAATTAAATCTGAAAAAAAAAAGAATACTGCATTGGTGGAGGGAGGTATGTTTCCTCGTTTAATTTCAGTATTATGAATGTCTGCATTTTAAGCTTTCAGTGCTATAAGAATTCAAAATTGTTGTCTCGGTAATAAGAAACTGGCTATTTTAGGTTTTTAATCTTATAAAGTAGATCTGCTCACACACATACACACACACATGCAAAACCACCATTCATGAACACACACATAAATTCATGTTCAGATGTACTACTCATTTATATCCTATCCTATAGCACTGATTGTTTAACACTCTCCTCAATGCAAGAAGATATTTTGTAATGTGAGATTTGCCATTCCCTCAAATTAAGTTTATTTTTTCAGATATTTCCATAAATGTGATTGTGCATCATCTGTTTAATTTTATGAATAAATGAACAGCAAAAAGTAATTTAGATGTCATATTTAAATTAGTTTCATTTTATAAGGAAATGCATGCGTTCACTGCAATTTGCTTTAAACTTACATAAAATACATCAGTCTACAAAGCAAACTAATGTCACTGTGAAGTAGTGAATATTAATTTTTCAAAGTGCACGTCTCAGTTTTATCCAATCTTTGAAGAAAAAACACAAGTGACATGGAATTTCTAATATTGATTTCACTTCTGTGGTGCAATGAGATGTAACTGCTTTATTGTGTGTATTTTCTAGTTTAACAATAAAAAGAGCAGAGAGAAAATATTTGAGATCAGCATTCACCTGAAAGAATGGTATCTCTTTTCATATTTAAATTATTAGCTCATTTTACAGTACATATGTTGTGATCTTCTAAAATGAAACACTTTGAGACATGCCTTGTAAAGAATTTAACAGACTAGAATGTTCATCAGCATTTTCATGTTTTCTAAGTTATTTCAAAGAGTTTGCTTTTTGCAATTAGTGATGCATGTGCTCTTGTGTATGATACATGCTCAACAATTTCCCTGTAATATTTTAAATTCAGGGACACAATGGTGTGAGCTAAATTCATCTTAGTGAAAAAAAAAGTTTGAATATATTCCTGTTCCTCCTATTTTGCTAAAACATGTCTTTTTTTTTTTTCATACAGTGATAGACTGCGGTGGTGGTGCTGCAGTAGCGCTGTTGCCTCACAGTAAGACATTGTCCTGTTCGATTCTCAGCTAAAGCATCTTCTGTGTGGAGACATGCGTGAATGGGCGTACCTTCGTTGAAGGTTGTGCATCAGGCCTGGCAAGTCGGTACGTAAAAATCTACTGCCAATCATTAGCGGACCGCAGTTCCGCTGTGGCGACCCCTAACTGGGAAAAGCTGAAAGATACAACAACAACAACAACAAAAGTGATAGTATTTTCCACTAAGCTCAGATCACTGGTATGGGTATTATGGATTCAGACCTGTGGGAGGAATTTTCAGTCCTTATATAGAATTATACAAATCTTTTACCTGTTCCTAATAACCCAGCTCCTTTTCTTCTATTCATGGTTTCTTTCTGTTTCCCCCATGCGAATCAGCATGGTTGTCATTTATAACATTAGTCCATATTTTGTACAGTAACTTCTATTTGTTTTGTCTTGATTAGATA
This sequence comes from Protopterus annectens, assembly GCF_019279795.1. Lineage (NCBI taxonomy): Eukaryota > Metazoa > Chordata > Ceratodontiformes > Protopteridae > Protopterus > Protopterus annectens. The sequence continues at coordinate 1,013,612,186 of NC_056731.1, read as the reverse complement.
TTAAAGCTGCACTGTTTGATTTGTATTCTTCTCTACAAATTTCAAAGAAGCCACTTCCACCAGCAGTGAAGTAGAATCAAAATTCCACAACGCTGGCAAAGTATGAGAAACTAAAAAGCCTTTACACACAGCATGCTTATTGAAATGTTTATTAGACCAGAATGTTTGGACCAAGGAATGACAGCATTAAAGATTCTCTGGGAAATTGTAACCATGATTCAGTAAAGTAGTATTTTACCTATTTGATCAGTTATAATTTAAACCATATGTTTATATTGATGATCAAAGGGGTCAAATGTGCTCCCGCTTATCAAAAATAATGCATTTATTATGCTGCCTTGAAAAACAGAAAACAAAATGTAATTGACTGCAAATTTGTGAAAAATGGGCAGTGCATAAAACCACACAGTGACTTTGTGAACTTGAACTACTTGTAAATTTGCAAGTAGCTGCAGCATCACATTTGATGTGATGTTGTTTGAACTGCACTGCAGAATTTCTGCCTAGTGTTGAGCATGACCTCCTATTAGAAGTACAATACCTTATATTTCAAATGGAGACTCTTCAAAAATGAAAAAAAAAAACTAATTCTGGTCATGGCTAGCCTGAGTGGAAGATGCCTACTTATTGAATGAGCTACACTGCAGTGATTGCCACATTTTTTTGCTTGCACTGCCTGCTGGAACAAAGGATTTGTTTTTATTTTGAAACAGAATAGCTGAAAGTGAAAAAGATCTAGAAAATCTGCTATAAAGGTTTAAAATTTCATCAACAAAAGAAAGTACATTTATTCTCTTGAAGAAATTGTCTGTAGTGGCAGCAGAAATGTAAGCCTACCGTAAGGTCACAATGATTCAAAGTGGCAGAACATACCCCGTCGATGTAAGGTTTCAGTGCGTTCCACACTTTTAGACCAATAGCTGCACAAAAAAGGGCTAAAGGAGGAGGTGTCTCAATATACATCAATAACAAGAATACCCCTAGGGTGGTGAAACAGGAATATGTGCTGGAGTTTCTCATCAGCATATCACCACAGACAAAATCCCATATCATATCCTAGCCAGCTATAGGGCACCCTCTATGCCCCAAGAAACTCACAATGCATACTTGGACCTACTGGAGACACCTACTATCCAACCTAACACCCTATTTAAGGGAGACTTTGATTGCCCCCTCTATAGACTGGGAATCCTACACAGTCTCACATCTACAAGCACAAAGATTTCTGGACATTGTAAATACAAATGCCTTTGACAAAATTGTGAATACACCTACAAGAGGATCCAACATACTGGATCTCATGCTTGCAAATATGGGAGAATGATGCATTTCCCCAGTTTCTCATCGTCCCTGTAAGATATGACCATAAAACTGTCTCCTTCAAAATCAAAATCAACTCCATAATCCCATTAAAACCAGTTACAGGAACTATTCCAAGGAAAATTATCTTTTATTAACTGATGGACTGTCAAAATTCAATTCCCCTCCAAACCCAGAGAACATAGCCGCCTATGCCTAATTGATCTCAGAAACTACATGGCTACATGGAGGCTGCTGTACCTACAAGAAGTAAGCCTGGGACTAACCCTAGAAACAAACCACCCTGGTGGCATCCCAAATTAAACATGATATACAACAAAAGGAAAAAAAAGGCAACACTCAGGAAGGGTAATTCCCATGAAAATAAAAACTCTCTTATCAAAGTAAATAGGCAATTAAGAGGCTTAATTAGGTCAAGCAAAGCCATATTTGAGATTAAGATAGCCTTCCAGGTGAAAGACAACCAAAAGTCCTTCTACAGCTATGTCAATAACATCAAGGGCAGTATACAGCAATGTGCCAAACTGGTGATTAATGGCACAACATTCACAGAGCCTGGTGATATAGCAAACCTGTTAGCAGATAAATTCAGTTACAACTTTACCCCCTCTTACACCAACCATCCCCTCAAATATATCCTCAAACATAACCCCTCCAGCTATAACTAAGGACTATGTACTGGCTGCACTCACTAAAACTAAGAATGTGTCCTCAGTGAGCCCAGATAATGTTCCAGGATACATCCTGAATAGTCGAAAATATGATGTATCAGGACCCCTGGATTAATTTTTTAAACTATAGTCTTAAAACAGGCTTTGTGCCATATGAATGGAGGACTACAGTGCTCAACCCCTTCATAAAGGAGCCACTTCAACAGATCCTGGAAACTACAGACCCATTAGTCTGACTAGTTTTATTTGGAAAGCCATGGAAAGAATTGACATGGAAATTATCAACAAGGACATAGGAGACCTCCAGATATTGGATCCATCCAAGTTTGGATTTGTCAGAATAAGGTCATACTTACTGAATCTGGTGGACTTCTTCTGAAAGATCACTAAGGCAATGGATAAGTGGAAATGGTGCATACTGCTTACCTAGATCTGGCTAAAGCATTTGAGACAATACCAGACTCAGGCATTGTCAAGAAACCTATGGACATAGGTGTTGCTCGTCTGGTCAGGATAAAACAGGCAAACATTTGTGGGTTCTCTTCAAGCAGCTTTATTAAGCACAGACACATCAAAAATTAGGCTTTGTAACTTAAACTTAAATAAACTTATAAACAGACTGACTACAACACTCATACATGTTAACACTCTGGCTGTTCTCTCAAAATGGCACTGTACCTGCACGTGCTCAGTATTTATATGCATGTGCTACATCTGGAAATGCGTCTTAAATGTACACACACGCTCTGATCTATATCCTCTCTCTTTGAGAACTAGTCCATATACGAAATGACAGTACTCAATGACATGCAATTTAGAGACATGATCTATTGACATGCACTTATACAGAACTAATTCTTCAACATGCAATTATGCAAAATCAGACACATATAAAACAATTATGTAGAAGATGCTGAGTATTTTACACTAGGTCTTGAAATATGACCTGGCCATGTAACATAAAAGTCAGAATTGGATCTAGCAATTGGGACTGTCTTCAAGGAATGTTCAACTTTAGGGACATCTGGGGCATCATCAGGAATGGAAATGGATACTGAGACATGTTCTTCGGTATGAACATTGTCTGGGTTGCTCTGAGATCTAGAGTCTGTATCGTAGGTACAATGCTGCAATATAATTTCTGATACTGCAAGAAAATGACTGCGGTTTCTCCTGTACTCTATACCCTCATACTCCACTATGTAGGATCTTGGCTCAGTACATATACCTCTCACTTGACCAATTCAATCAAAGCCTTTTGCCGATTGCATCCTCACTGTCTCTCCTTCTTTTAATGGATGAAGAAATCAGCTCATTTTATCATAGCTGGACTTCTGAGAAGAATGCTTCTTAAAAAGTTGGGCTTTGATTGCTCTGTTGTTTTTATCATTTGGCACCAACAAACTAGAACTAATAGGCAAGGTTGTTCTGGTTTGCCTAGATAAAAGTCTCTGAGCAGGTGAGCCTAGTAGGTTGTCATGGGGTATATTTCTGAGATTAAGTAAATTCAAGAAGATATCAGTATTGTCATGCTTTGACCTCTCTAGTAATTGCTTTCCACTCTGTACTGCATGTTCAGCAAGGCAGTTTGACTGTGGGTATTGGGTAACATAGATAAAGTCCCATTCTTTAGCAAATCTCTGAAACAATTGACTAGTAAACTGAGAACCATTGTCAGAAATAACTTTGTGTGGACTACCATGGACGGTGAAATGATGTTTCATCTTAGTAATAACAGCACTGGACTTTAGGTTAGGTAGCAAAATGATCTCAAACTAGTTCGAATAAGAGTCTACCAACACTAAGTAATGTTGACTGTTCCACTTAAATATGTCAGTTGCTACTGCTGACCAAGATAGTTCAGGAATTTTGTTTAGCTGAAGTGCCTCATTCTGCAAATTTGGCTTAGTACTGCTGCACACTGAACAAGAAGAAAGCACTTTATCAATGTCTTTTGCTAGAGAAGGCCAAAATACTAGTCCTCTCACCCTTCTTTTGGTAGAAGCAGAACCTGGGTGACCATGATGTAAAATCTGAATGTATTCACACTGTCAGGAATTAGAACAACTTTTGGACATTTGAAAATTATACCATCTTCCATCAGCATCTCATCTCTGAATGGAAAGTAAGGTTGTACTTCTGGCGGTAAGGTTTACTATCATTTGTCGAATCTCACCTTGTGTGAGTTATCGGTTGAGCACAGACAAAACTGACTTACACAAATGTTGAATGCAGAAGTGGAGAATGTCGAGTTTAACATATTTTGAGCATTCTCTACACTTAAGCAAGTTGTACTACTCTACTACACACAGCAAAGAATGCCCACACCCCCTGCTACTTATATATACAAACTCTCAGATCGCACTACAGTGAGGGAAAGGGTACATTTCCCAATCCCCACTATAGTATGATTTGCATTAAAATGTTGAAATTCATAAGAGTGAATGCTTTAGTGCATTCACTGTTGTCCATTTCAACATTTTGTTTTCGTTCTTTCCTAATGTCAAATTGGGCATTCAGATTTAGATAAATTGAACGAAGTCCGATTGCCCTTTTGATAGTAAACCCTGACAGTACACAGGATTGCTTTGACAGTCATCCTACATTGATGAAGTGGTTGAGCTTTTGCAAAATTGGATCAGTCTTTGTATGATCTCTCAGCTCATCAAGTCTTGTGAATGAAAAATTTCGCACTTCCATGATTTCAAAGTCAAAATTCTCTGCAACAAGCTATTCCATAGTATTTCTGGGTGATCTGGATAAGGTATCAACCAGATAAAGAGGTTTACCCTTTGTATAGACCATTTTGAAATTGTACTTTTGCAATTAGAGTATCATTCTTTGTAGTGCTGCAGGAGTGGAATGCATAGGCTTCTTTAAAATAGTGACTAGAGGTCGATGGGCAGATTCTATCTGGATTGCTCGGCCATAAATATAATCATGGAACTTCGAACATGCAAACACAATTGCCAAAAGTTCCTTCCCAGTTTGAGCATACTGCATCTCAGTTTGGGTAGGAGTTCTAGCTGTATAGGTAACAAATCTGTCGTCTTGAAGAATAACTGCACAAAGACCGAACGTTGAAACATCACAAGAAAGAACTACTGGTTTGTGGACATCATAGTATTTTAATGTAGGCAGGTTAGCAATTGGCAGTTTGAGGTCATCAAATTCTGTCTGGTGTTGCTCCAACCATGACCATACAACATTTTTGCATATCAGCTCTCTCAAAGGCACTGATAATGCAGTAAAGTCAGGGATAAATTTGCCCCAATAGTTAACTATACCAAGACAACACTGTAAGACTTGAACATTGTCTGGAGCTGTTATCTTAAGAATAGCTGCTTGCTTGGAAAGATCTAGTCATAAGCCTGTACTGGTAAATAAATGACCTAAATAAGTAACTTCTGCTAGTTTGAATTTGCACTTCAGTGGATTGAGCTTTAAATTCATTTCACACATTCTGTCCAGAACTTTTCTGAGGTTTCTGTCATGCTCTGCTTCACCATTGCCTCCAACTAGTAAATCACCAGCTATTATTGTACACAGATAGCCTGAAATAAATGTGCTCCATTACACACTGAAAGACTTCGCTGGCAGAATTTATTCCAAAAGGCATTCTGAGGAATCTGTAGCTACCAAATGGGGTATTGAATGTAGTCAGTAATGAATATTTGCAATCAAAGATCACTTGCCAAAATGAACTCTTTGCATCTAAGACAGAAAAAAACAGTGGCATTTGACATGAGGGTTGCAATCTTCTTGACTGTAAGCATAGGATGATGAGGTCTCCTTAGTACTTTGTTCACGTCTCTTGGGTCAATGCATATTCTGATTTCATCTGAATTTCTCTTATGAGCAGCTACTATGGAATATACCCACTTAGTTGGTTCTGTGATTGCACAAATCACACCATGCTGCACCATTTTGTCTAACTGGACCTTGACCTTGTCTTGCATAGCTATTTGGAAGTCTTCTTGCTGGTCTGACTACTGGACTGACCTCTGGATCTACTTTCCTGGAGTACACAACTGGACGTTTGTCTAGCTTGTCATTGAACACATCAGCATACTCTGAGAAAATAGCATCAGTAAGGCTGGAAGTGGAACATTTGCTTACATGATGTACTTCTTTGGTAAACAAAAACAGTTTCATTCTCAAACTGTTTCTGAGACCTAATAATGACTGTATAGGTCAATGGACTACATAAAATTGCAAGCTGTAACTGTTCTCAGCCGAATAGCATGAAAGCATTACTGAGCCTTCAGTTTGAATCTCTTCACCTCCATAAGCAACAAGCTTTGTACAATTGATTAAATTAAGTTGCTCACCAGCCTTTACTTTTGCAAATGTTTCTGCTGATATTACATTACACTTTGAATCAGCATCTACTTTAAGCTCTGTGGGTTTGCCATTGATCAGTACAAAGTACTTCATTCTTTGCCAACAAATCTACTGCATTAACCTTTTTACCGACCACTCATACACCATCTACATAGAAAGTAGGGTTGCAGCTCTCTATATGATCAACTTGCTTTTTCGAGTGACAGGGTTGCAGCTCTCTGTATGATCAACTTGCTTTTTTGAGTGACCTTTCTTAATAACTGAATGATGCTTGCTTGATTTACAAAACTTTTGAAAATGGTTCCATTATTTACACTTGTGGCATTGCTGACCAAATGCTAAGCATTTCTCTCTTTTAGACTCATGATTGGCTCCACAATTATGACAGTTCACAATAAAACTTGGCTTTGGTTTTGCTGACTCACTCTTATACTGTACTGAGCATGCCCTTTTTACTGACCTATTCTTGAAACTTGCTAGAAAGCTCCAGGTTCTCCCTGCCACACTCACAGGGGTTGCTGCTGCCATGTGCTTAGGCCTGTTTCCACCTGCCATGTCTTGCAAGCCATCTACGTTTGCTGTAGAGGCTGTTGAAACCAGGCTTGTATCGCTTGCCAGCATACTTTTGTGCCTTTCTGTGAGCTCATGGATTTGACAAATCTCTATGGCTTTGCTTAATGTTAAATCACTATCAAGAAGCAAAATCTTTCTTACTGCAGCACTATTAACACCACACACAAGCCTGTCCTTTATCAACTCATCTTTCAAGTCACCAAATCTGCATATTTTTGCTTTATTTCTCAAGTTAGTGATATAAGCTGCAAGCCTGCAAAGGTTTCACCTGGCTTTTGGTCTCTTGTGTAAAATAAGTGCCTCTCTAATGTAACATTTATCTGGGCATTGCACATTTCTCTAAATTTACATTTTAAGCACTCGGGGTCTTCCCTTGATTCAGCTGTACCACAATATGACAGTTTGCCCCCTCTACTGCATATACTTCTTGTGCATGCACAGATAAATGCTCTCTTTCAGTAGCTTCTGACCCAGCTAAGTTAAACAAAATGGATGTCCTTGTACGTGCATTTTTGTCAAAATGCTGCTTGTATGAAAATATTGTATTCCTGCTCAAATACTCTCCAATTCTCTGCTATATTATGATCAAACACAAGTGGACTTTGTCTGCATAATGCCTCTGCCATATCAACACACAGTAATAAAGGTGCCTGAAATTATGTATGAACATACACACATAAATATATATGCCAGAACTTTATGCCAGTATTTATTATGCCCAATAGCACAACAAACACTTTAAAATAACGGCACTTTGCCATACAAGTGTTTGTAGCACAAGAATACTTTAAAATCACTGTACTTTATGAAACCATTCCTTATCAGTGTTATAAAAACTTTGAAATGACTGTACTTTGTGAATAAACTGTACACAGCAGAAGAAGCTCAGAGTAAGAAACACTTCAAGATGAATGCACTTTGCAACTAAACTGTACACAGCACAATAACCTTTTAAAATGTCTGTACTTTGTGAAATAACTCTGTACATTGTAAGAAACACTGAAATGACAAAACTTTGTGTATAAATGCACACAGCACAATAAACGTTTTGAAAAGGGTGTACTTTGACTTCACTTTGCAATATAACTGTACTTTGCCACAGAAAACTTTTGAAATAATTGCACTGTAATAAAGCAGACACTCTGCAAACACTTTGCACACTCTGAGATACTTCAAACAACTCTAGTTGTGCTTTAAATGGCTTCAGTCAATGCAAAATAGTAGTTTGTACCCAAACACAGTCTTTTACTAAAAAAGCATGCAGTTGACTTGGTCTTTAAGTTTAAGTTGCCTTTTTATTGTACACATTATGTCCTTTTAATCTATCAACCTGGTTTTACTTTTCTTGTGCCTATTTTATTTTAATCATGCTCATTATGCAAACCAAAGGTAATTCTGAGCCCTATATGAATAGTTTTGCTAGTTTTATCATATATCATGGTTTAAAAACATTTCATTTAATTAATGTGGTCTGTGCCTTTGGTTTACTTAATAAAATGTTTGTGTGCTACTCGTTTGATTAATAATGTAGTTTGTGCCTTATAAATGTGCCATTTAATTTTCTTTGCCAAATAAATCATTTCTGCAATTTTCTTTACTTTTAGTTTGTTTTTGGCCCTTTTTCATTTGTCTGAGCTTCATTTCACTCAACCTGCTTAGTCTGCCTTCACCTTCAACTCTGCACCTCATGGCTTAAAGAACTTGTTCTTCTAATCCCACTTCTGACACCATGTTGCTCAACTTGTCAGGATAAAACAGACGAACATTTATGGGTTCTGTTGAAGCAGCTTTATTACACACAAACACATCAGAAATGAGGCTTTGTAACTTAATCCTAAACTTATAAACAGATTGACTATACCACACTCATACATGTTAACACTCTGGCTGTTCTCTCAAAATGGCACTGATGCTGCCTGCACATGCACCGTATTTATATGTATGTGGTACATCTGGAAATGCTTCTTTAAAGTACATGCACACACTCGGATCTACAACAGGTATAAACCCCTTTGCAACGCACTGGATATATATCTGGCTTACTTGTAGGAACCAGAAGGTTAGAATTTGTGAGGCCACCTCCACAAACAGGCCAGTAACCAGTCCCCCAGGGCTCTGGGCTGGGCCCACCCTCTTTGGCATCTACTTCTCAGATGTCAAAGCCAATGTCAAAGGCTTTTGACTGACCAAGTTTGCAGATGATTGCAAACTGGTAAAAGTTGATTCACTATTCAGGGATCTGGGAACTCATGTAGACAGTAACCTGGCCTTTGACCAGCATTTGTCCAATTTAGTAAAAATATCCTTCTATGTTGCTCAACTTATAAGGAAGGACATGGCATCTAGGTCCAGAAAGGTCATCGTACAGCTGTACTTGGTCCTCATCAAATCCATCATGGAGTATAATACCCCCTTCATTATGTATCTGACCAGACACATGCAGCAACTGGAATGTACACAAAGCTTCCTTACATAATGAATACAGGAAGTAAACACAATGTTCTACACTGATCACCTCAAAGCCCTGTCCCTTTACTCCACATCACACAGAAGTATCTTTGCCTGGCATGCAGAACATAACAGAACCCTGATTTGATGAACCTTTTGCATATATGCAAAACAAACAGCATCATAACTACTAGACTAAAAGACCTAAATTTTTCTTGCAACAAAAATAGTTCATGTTGGACAGATATATATACTTCTCAGAGAATTCCCATTCTCTGGAACAGGTGTTCCATGCATGTGAAGCAGAGTTCCTCTCTATCCCTTAAGCGCAACTTAGACCAATGGATGGGTAATCAGAAATTCACCCCTGGTATGGCTCCTATGTCGCTGATGGACAGAGGCAGTCAGTAAATCACCACCTATATAAATCAAATTTGTGGGTCAAATTTGGGTTGCAAGGCTAAGCTTATAAGAGCCCTACTGGTTATTAGCCTAGTATACACCTATGAACCTATGGGAAACAAAAAAGATGAGTGATATAGAAAGCACTATAAAAATGCTTAAAAACAGTAAACAAAAGGTTGAATCTATTCAAAAGACAATACGAATGCAAATAACTGAATTGGGTAAGGAATGCATGAGACAAATAGAGAAAAACAGCTGGTCTGGAAAATTGCAGTTATTGGGGGAAATTCTGAATGAAAGGAATACCTGAAACTATCCAAGAGAAAGAAATAAGAATTAAGATTGCTAACGGAGCAATTACATATGAAGGTAATACATATTCCTTCATATTTTAACCCATCAAGTGAAAAGATTCATAGAACAGGGAAAAAGGAACAGAATCTGGAGACAACAAAGCAGTCCCCCCTTGCATGTGTTAATGGCCAGGAGTTCACAATGCACTAAAGACTGGCTTACAGTGGCAGCTCATGCCATCAGACTGCAGGACTGCAGCTCCCCAGCTGAAAACTGTGAAAAAAAAGAAATAACATTTTTAAAAAATAAAATATTTATCTCTAAACTGCTGTATACAGTATATACTGCTGACTGTCTGCTCAGCTGCGAGTCTGACTGATATGCTGAAGTCCCGTAATTCAAACTGCACATGCTCGGTGAGTTCCGGATTTTCTTTTAAAAAAAAATAGTCTCTATAAATCTGGACTGCTGTACAAGCAGTCCAGATTAAGGAGAAAAGGCATCTGTGTGATGCCCAGAAGTCAATGCGGTTTGTAACTGCAGTTTTGTGGCAGGTGTTTGGGCTACCATATCTGCAGTAATGCATGTAATGTGGATGGCAGGATGGCTACTGATTTGTTCTCACTCTCTTTCCATGCTTTGCATGCAGTGAAAAGGTGCGAGGAACTTTCAGTAGCACTCTATTTGATTTTGCATTATGGTCCAGAGCTGAGGTTGGAATTGGAACTTTACTTCATTTGGGCGGTCGTGGACAGTAGTGAGTAAGTGACTGAGCTAGCTAGGCTAAGCCTGACTGACAGAGACTGACATATCTGTTTTTTTTTTCCTGGTATGTATTACCTTTTGGAATTTTATTTACAAGTGAAGTGTTGTTGGGCATGACAAAAAAAGGAAGTGGTATTAATTTAGTTCACAAATCTCCACCCTAGGTACAACAGCCACTACTGTGACTTATCAGTTACTGAGATTTACTGTATCTAGGCCATCATTTGCAATTGCAACATTCACACTTTATACAGCACATATTTGTTCAAGCAGACCCAACTGAAATAGGACATTCAGTTAGTATATAAATAATAAAGACATCTCTCCTTGCCTTTTTTGTACACTTGCTACATCAAGACAGAATGAATGAAGTGTATAATGCACAATGGCTGCCATATTGAGAATAATAACTACAGTACAAGGACACAGCTTCCATCAATAGGCACTTTTAGAAAATTTTGGTGAGAAACTGCACTGCAAAAGGGTGGGGGTTGCTACTTGGGAGAATTCCCCCTTACCATCACAAAGCAATGATGCAAGAGTGCATACAATTATTTACAAATGTGTAGGAGCAAATTCTCCTGTCTGATGGTTTGAAGGTCTTACACTACATAAAAGAGCAATTTCTCCAGTAGTTACACTGATTGCAATTTCATCTGTATTTTATTAGTTCTTGATTTAATATGCCTTCCACAGTTTATCTAATTATGTTTATATAAGTATATAAAAAAGCAAAGCAATGCTGTTGCCAATATAAAGTGAAATACATAAACATATGAGTATATATGTAGTCCTTCCAAACTGCCAAAGGACTTCCAACACCCTAATGTTCTCATGAGGCACTTACGAATCCAGGTGACATTTAAGATGCTGTCGGCAGGGCCTTCTGCCAGTAAGAGAGTAGAGTTTAGTCTTAGAACGTTTTTGATTTTGCCTTATTTTTTTCTCTCCCTTGAAAAATTTTTCATTTTCAAGTAAATTGCCGAGAATTAATGTCAATCAATAAAGCCAGAAATTATAGTTTCATACTTATTATTATTCAAAAAATGCATATTGGTGCAAAACTTTTTGCTCTATTTAGTGAGAAAGGGGTATATTTAAAAATTGTCCCAGATTCTGGGTCTTGCCACCCCCCCCCCCCCTGCTGTTGGCTTTGCTCAGAATTCAAGCAAAGAAATTGAGGAATGCAAACAGCAATGGGTTGGAGAGGACTAAAGGTGATTAAAAAAGTTTTTGGATTAGAGAAAGTATTTGTAGTTTCAGTCACAAAATGAGCCATGCAATTTGCAACAGACTTTTTTTTTTACATCACATGGTGAATTCAATTCCAATTGCTGCCTCTGGTCTGATATTGTATAACTGCTGGAACCCATAGCTGCCCATTATGTTTTGTTTGCCACTTTTCAGGATAAAGAAGAACAGTGAGTGCTGGCTGCCTGCAGTATTTGTTTGATTGTTTTCCTATATATTGGGTGCATTAGTGCTAACGGACATTTTTGGAGATGTCAGCTGCTCCCACATAATTTACTGTGCAGTCATATTTATAAACTTTAATTTTGCTGTTAGTTTATGTTCAAGTAAATTCTTAACAAAAAAAAAAAAATTCCTGATTGTTTGGTGAGGTGCATTACTGCACGTTTGAACCTCTGTAAGTGCCTAATTCCAATTCTCTGTACCAGACATTTTGTGTGCTTTGCCTGCTTCCTCTGTCAGCAGAATGCATCATGTCAATTTGACACTTTTTGATCAGTACAACTTGATAGTGTTACTGGTAACTACTGCTTTAGAGGAATAATCAACATAGGCAATCATCACTTTATAAAATGTAGTATAGAGTAAGTATGGAGGAACCACAGCCAGTAACATTTTACTTTACTTAGATAAGTATTACCTGTTTAGAGATCTTAGGACCTGGAGTCTGTTACTGGTCATGTTTAAGCATTGTTCCATCATAAGAAATAGGCTTTTTTAGTCAGGTATGCCAGGCTGTGGAATACACTTGAATGACATATAAGAAGTTCTGAATCTCTGAATATTTTTGAAAGGAATCTGGATAGATTTGTAGATGATAAATAAGGTATTTAGCTTTGAATGGCTCTGGATACAAGGCTGATAATTCACAGTGAAACCATGAAACACAGACTAAATGGATAAATGCATAAGACCAATAGGAACAGTAAGTGGATTACACAGGTTACTTGAAGGGGTGTACATTTAGCATGCATTGTTCAGAATACAGCACTACCAGATTTAACAAAAAAAAACAGTGTTTTTGACAGCATTGCACTGTATTTTAGTGAATCCTTGATAATTATAGAGAAGCAGAAGAAAATACATTTAATTAACACACACACACACACACACACACACACACACACACACACACACACACACACACACACACACACACACACACACACACACACACACACACTTTACATGCTCTTCTGCTGCATCCTTCTTTTTAGAGAAGAATGATAAACTGCATATGGAGTCAAAGAGCATGTGTGTGTGTGTGTGTGTGTGTGTGTGTGTGTGTGTGTGTGTGTGTGTGTGTGTTCAGATTTTCACAGAATATCCACAGATTTTTGTTTTGCATCACATTTTTGGTCCGTTTTTCATAAAAGTGTGGTTTTCTGGCAAATTAATGGCAAATCATTAAGGACTGAAGTTAGAAAATGACAGACATCTGAATTTCAGATTTCATACCCTTCAGAAAATTCATACTAATGCAAGACCTACTATTTTATAAACATTCTAAGTTTGTAAGAACAATATTTAAAAAATATCTTTATTTTTGGGCATTTGTCCCACTTTTATTTATGGCTTTGCCCAGATTTCTTGGTTTGAGGTTGAGAATATGATGAATGTGTCAGGGCCATCACTGTCAGCCAAAGAAATTTCAAATTTTGACATACTTGTTGTACCCCACTCCCCCATGTAGTGACTTTGGATATGTCCAAGCAAGGCAAGGAGCAATTATGGAGTGTAAGTGTACAGATGGAGTATCCCCCCCATTCAAGGTAGACACAAGTACAGTCATGGCTTTTCACCTGTCCTTGATTTTGCAGAATGTTCTGTTTTTTTGTGATATTTTTATACTGTTGATTTATGCTTATTATTCAGAAAATGCATGTTGCTGGCTGCTTGCCTTTTTATACTTGATTTTGAGTGGCCTTCCAGTAGTGTACTTAAAAAGTAATTTATTTTTTCATGCCACACAACCTTTTTGTTTCCGTCTATATATTAAGTAAGTTGTCATGTAGCCAATGCACTGAAATATTTTTTTTTCTTCTACACTTCATTTTGTCTTGATTGGACGCTCATAATGATGGTTTGGCACCCAGGGGAGCGTATTTAATTAAAGTCCCAGTTTTTTTGGTTTTGAGCATAGCTCCACCCCATTCTAGTTGGCCGCACCCCTTCCCACTGGCCCCCACCCATTCAGCTGTCTCCGGCAGCCTCCCCCCCATTGATTTGAAGTCACTAGCTGCCACTGCTGGCTGGAGAGAAACAGCAGACAGGATGGTGGAATTCCCTTGAGGAATGGATACATTTAGCTTTCAGCAGATTACTCACCAAGACTGTATGCTTTGATACAAGAAATGGTGAGAATACAAAAAGAAAAGCTCCAGCTTAGCTGTACAGTTCATTTGATCTATCCAGCTATTTTGATAGTGGAAGCAGATGGGGACACATTTACTTTGTTGAAAGAGAATAATGCAGAGGATAATACAGAGAATTTGTAACAAGGGGCTAAAAATCAGTTAAATGTCACAGCATAAGAACAAGACTTAGAAAAAAAATTTTCAGAACATGAGATAGAGTGGGAAGGAGTCAAGAAACGGTGACCATGATGACAGAAATAGAACAACCTCATCAAAAAGAAGACTAATGATAAAACAACAAAACAGTAAATCTGAGGGGAAAAGTATGCAAACTAAAAAAAAAATCAAGTATACAAGAGAATGTGATAAAGAAAGGATAGCGGGATTCAAACAATTGTGATCCCACAGTTTGACTCCAATATAGGAAGACAGTTTGGAAATATTATGAAAAGCAAAACAGGGCACTATGGAGAAAAATCTGGTTTGTGTGAGAAATAGAAAGGTCAGCAAATGAGAAGAAAAACATAGGAGAAGCACTAGCCAGGGATGTAGAAAATGACATGCTGAGAAGAGGGTTGACTTGCAGACTTCTCCAAAGAAATCTATTAGGGGGCTAAAAGGATTGGTCAGAGATGTTCTCTGGCTCTTCTTATTCTATCGAGGCTTAGGATGACCGGATAGAAATAAGAATTAGGGGTAAATCTGTCACAGGCTAAAGGGAGAAGTTTCTAATGCTGAAGTGCCATACATTCTGGAAATGTTTACTGCCTCTCCTTTACTGTGGACTGACTATGCTTTGCTTAACAGGTTATGGATATTTTCTGCCACTGAAATGTATACAAAATAGGGAACAGCTGACAATGGACCCTAGGGAACTATCCCATTTATGTTTAAAGGAACAGAATTCTAGAATCATGGGATCTACAAGATCTTGGTAGGGGGAAATAAACTGGACCACTTGGGGTTTACCCATGTGCCAGTTCTGTATGTTAACCAGGTTTGGATGCAATGTTTTGTTTTCCTGTTAAAGAGTATTTCCATAATGTGACATGTCTTTGACAACACAATTATTAAGAGATACAGTAACAGCTAAAAGAGTAAGATGTATACAGATATATATGATACTGAGGTATAAATATGACCAAATAGGATTATTATCTTAATTTGCATTTATCTGTTTATGATTTGCAAAATACATTTGTAATTGATTTGCTAACAGTGTAAGCTTGGTAGTGAAGTAGTTAACCAATGTAGTTTATATCAGTTTTAATTACAGATACATACTCCCTGTGCCTGGGTGGGGAGGAAGAAATCAAGATGGTCACCTTTCTCTTAAACAAGCCTCCAGATTCATCCATCTGGATATCAATACTAAGGTATCCAAGGTGTTTCCCAGCCCAACAGGTGGCTCTGGGTATTGGAAGTGGTGGTGAGAGTCAGAGCTCAATATGATCTTTAAGAGACCAAAATGAATACATTAGAACTGAGAGGGTTAGTGTCCCACTCTA